>NC_135805.1:17440569-17801819 GCF_964213995.1 Mustelus asterias | reverse complement strand
AGTGGCACAGGGGTTAGAACTGCTGCCTCACAGCACCAGGGACCCAGGTTCGATTCCGGCCTTGGGTGACTGTGTCAAGTTTGGACGTTCTCCCCGTGTCTGCGTGCGTTACCTCCGGGTGCTCCGCTTTCCTCCCACAGTCCAAAGATATGCAGGTTATGTTGATTGGCCATGCTAAATTGACCCTAGCTGATCCCAGGAATGGAGCGATTTTCTTATGAGGAGAGGCTGCGTAGTTTGGGAGTTTACTTATTGGAGTTTAGAAGAATGAGAAGCAACCTTATTGAGACATTTAGGATTCTCAGGAGATTTGACAGGGTAGGTCATTTCTGAAAGGTTTACCGCTTATCCTCAAACTATGATCCCCTGATTCTGGTGTCCCCCACCATTAGGAACATTCTTTCTGAATCTACCCTGTCTAACCCTGTTAGGATTCTCTAAGTTTCTATGAGATCCCCTCACACTCTTCTAAACTCTGAGAGGTTGTTTCCCCTTGTGGGAGAATCGAGGACCAGAGGACATAATCTCAGTGTAAGGGGTCACCCATTTAAGACGGAGATGAGGAGGAAGTTCTTCTCTCGGAGGGTAGTAAATCTGTGGAATTCTTCACTGCAGAGGGCTGGAGAGGCTACATATGTTCAAGGCTGAGATAGACAGATTTTTAATCATTAAGATAATCAAGGGTTATGGGGAGAAGTGGTTTGAGGATTATTATATCAGGTCAGTAATGATCTCATTGAATGGTGGAACAGACGCATTGGAATGAATGACCTACTTGTGCTCCTACATCTTATGGTCTTATAGATTCTGGGATTCCTGACCCCATTTCCGGTGCTCTGATTTTCAGGAATGTCGTTAAAGTGATTTCCTGTGGAAATCCAAACCGAGCATTCTGACCTGAAGAGCCCATTGCAGAGTTGGGCCAGAATTTTTACAGGGTGATGGTTCAGGCTGTTCAGTGGTATCATGAACCCGATTCTGATTCACTAATGTCCTTTAGGGAAGGAAATCTGCCATCGTTATTTGTTCTCGCCTACATGTGACTCTGGAACCACAGCAATGTGGTTGACTCTCAACTAGGGATGAGCAATAAATGCTGACCAGCCAGCGATGTCCATGTCCAATGTATGAATAAATCAAAAGAAAATATCTCTGTGAGGGCACATTTCAAAAGGTGAGGTCAAAAGGCCCTCTCATATCCTCATGCTATGTTACAAGGCACAGTGGTTCGCACTGCTGCCTCACAGTGCCAAGGACCCGGGTTCAATTCCAGCCTCGGGTGAATGTCTGTGTGGAGTCTGCACGTTCTCCGCATGTCTGCGTGGGTTTCCTCCGGGTGCTCCGGTTTCCTCCCACAGTCCAAAGATATATGAAGATTGGCCATTCTAAATTGTCCCTTAGTGTCCCAAGATGTGTGGGTTAGGGGGATTAGTAGAGTAAATGCATGGGGTTACCGGGATAGGGCCTGGGTAAGATGCTCTATTTGAGAGTCGGTGAAGACCCAATGGTATAAATGGCCTCCTTCTGCACTGTACCGATTCCATGATCCTACAACTCTCCACCCACCCCATGTTTTCACATGCCTTCTATGCCAAGCTCTGTCCTCCCATCAATCTCTTCTGACCTCTCATGACACCGATGCCATGCTATTGACCCACTGTGAACATTTTAGAACCAATGAACACAATAGTGTATCATGATGTGTGTGAACAAAATAGTTCCCTGGTTCATTCTCCATGGTAACGCCTCAACCAATCAGAGATGAGTGGCCAAACTATCGGTACCCTCTTCTCTTGGAGTATAAATTGCTCCCTTTGAAATTTGGTATTCTTGCATCTGTCCCAAAGGGTGCAAAATGAAAAACTTCAACATCATGTGCGAAATTTTCCCGTTCCGCCCGCCACGGGAATCGCAGCGGCCGGGAGTAGTCCATGCAAAGGTCCATTGACCTCGTGTGGGAATTCCTGGCCTTGGGGTGAGTGTGGCCGGAAAATCCTGCCCCATGTCTCTGTTTGCAGCACTATTTCCTCAATAGTAGTTTCCAGCATTTCCTGATGACTGATATCATGCAAACATTCTCCCCTCTTTCTCCCTCCTTTCTTGAACGGTGGTGTCAAAGTAGCCCATTCAAAATTTTGGGATTCATGGAATTTTTGGGGAAATCTTAACCAGTGCATTCACTATCTCAGTAGTCACCTCTTTTAGAATCCTAGGATGTAGACCATCAGGTCTTTTTTAAAAATTCATTCGTGGGACATGTGCGTCACCAGCATTTATTGCCCATCCCTAGTTGCCCTTGAACTGAGTGGCTTGCTAGGCCATTTCAAAGGGTAGTTGAAAGTCAACCACATTGCTGTGGCTCTGGAGTCACATGTAGGCCAGACCGGGTAAGGACAGCAGATTTCCTTCCCTAATTGTTACCAAGTGAACCAAATGGGTTTTTCTGACAATCAACAATGGTTTCATGGGCATCAGTAAATTCTTAATTCCAGATAATTTTTATTGAATTCAAATTCGAACCCGGGTCCCCAGAGCATTAGCTGAGTTTCTGGATTAATAATCTAGCAATAATATCACTACTCCACTTCCATTCACTTAAAATTCACCAACGATTTTTCGCTGCTGATGCACAACTTTAAACTCATGGGACCTCGTGGAAATTAGATTTCAAGCTGTAAATAAGACCAGGGAATAAAGAGTCTGCGGGAATTACAGCTACATTTTGGGTATCGTGTTAGAAAATCTACAATTAGTAAAATTCAGGTATCTGGATTCTGTCCAGGTGCTGGTGAATCTTTAGATCTTGTGACAATGTTTATCTTCATCTCTCATGAGTTCAACAGCAAAAGATGCAAAGCCCCATGTAAATGTCACTGTGAAGAGAGGCCAAGAGATGACTTGTGGCTCTCGCAATGCAAAGTGATAAAATCAGCTGAATATCTCACTCAGAAACAGGCTCATTGGAAATGTGGGTGAGGTCGGGTCCACTCAATGATCACTGAAGTAAAGCTGCCTCCAAAGGCAGGTCTGAAACCAAACTCCAATTGTCCATCTGGACATTTACAGGGCCAACATTTCATAAGACCATGAGATTTAGGAACAGAATTAGGCCATTCGGCCCATTGAGTCTGCTCTGTCATTCAATCATGGCTGATAAGTTTCTCAACCCCATTCTCCCACTTTTTTCCTGTCACCCTTGATCCCCTTAACAATCAAGAGCCTACCTATCTCTATCTTAAATGCACTCAATGACCTGGTCTCCACAGCCTTAAGTGGCAATGAATTCCACAGATTCACCACCCTCTGGCTAAAGTAATTTCTACTCCCCTTGGATCTAAAGGGTGGTCCCTATATCCTGAGGTTGTGCCCTAGGATTCTAATCTCTCCTACTATTGGAAACATCTTCCCCACTTCCACTCTATCCCGGTCTTTCAGTATTCTGTAAGTTTCAATGAGATCCCCCCCTCATCCTTCTAAACTCCAATGAGTACAGACCCAGAGTCCTCAACTGTTCATCATACGACAAGCTCTTCATTCCAGGGATCATTCTTGTGAACCTCCACTGGACCCTTTCCAAGGCCAGCACATCCTTCCTTAGACACGGGGCCCAAAATTGCTCACAATATTCCAAATGTGGTCTCACGAGAGCCTTATTCAACATCAGAAGTACATCCCTGCTCTTGTATTCTAGTCCTCTCGCAATGAATGCTAATGTTGCATTTACCTTCCTAACTACCAAGTCAACCTGCAAGTTAATCTTAAGAGAATCTTAAACTAAGACTCCCAAGCCCCTTTGTGCTTCAGATTTTTTTTGGAGGGTTTAAAAGTGCTTAACTTGCAGTTTTCAGCCTCATTGTTCCACAGGACCAGGCTGAGGAGAAGGCAGTTGGTGTGTTCACTACATTTATTTATTTATTTTAAGTTAAATTTGTGTAAAAAAATCGGAGGTTTTTTTTTTAAAAACAGGAAGTGGGCCCAGCAGGAGTCTGGGAAGGTTTTTGGAGGGTTTAAAAGTAGGCCGCACTTTTGAGCGGGCAGCGTCGTTAGCAGGCAGCAGAGTGAGCAGGAGGCAGAGTGAAAGCTGTAGGGCTTTGGCTCACAGGGCTTAGGCAGAAAGGGCGAGCAGGGGTGAGTTAATTCATTTTTTGCTGTTTCTACCTGGTACTGGCAAGGTATCTGGCGAGGATGGGTGTGAAGGCAGTGCAATGTTCCTCTTGCACTATGTTCGAGGTGAGGGACGACGTCAGTGTCCCTGCTGATTATACCTGTGAGAAGTGCATCCATCTGCAGCTCCTCCAAAACCGTGTAAGGGAACTGGAGCTGGAGTTGGAGGAACTTAGGATCATTAGGGATGCAGAGATGGCCATAGACAGAAGCTTCAGGGATACAGTTACTCCGCGAAATGAAAATAGATGGGTGACGGTGAGAGGGGCTGGGAAGAAGCAGTCGGTGCAGGGATCCCCTGTGGTCGTTCCCCTTAGCAATAAGTATTCCGCTTTGGATACGGTTGAGGGGGACGACATACCAGTGGTGAGCCGCAGTGAGAGGATCTCCGGCACTGAGTCCGTCCCTGTGGCTCAGGAGGGTAAGGAGGAGAGCGGGAGGGCAATAGTTATTGGGGACTCGTTAGTTAGAGGGATAGATAGGAGGTTCTGTGGCAGCAAAAGAGACTCGAGGATGGTTTGTTGCCTACCGGGTGCCAGGGTCCGTGACGTCTCGGACCGTGTTTTCCGGATTCTTAAGGGGGAGGGGAAACAGTCACAAGTCGTGGTACACATTGGTACCAACGACATAGGTAGGAGAGGGGACGGGGATTTAAAACAGGAATTTCGGGAGCTGGGCTGGAAGCTGAGAGCAAAGACAAAACATGTGGTCATCTCTGGTACGCTACCGGTGCCACGTGATAGCGAGTTGAGGAACAGGGAGAGAGTGCACTTAAACATGTGGTTGCAGGGATGGTGCAGGAGGGAGGGTTTCAGATACGTGGATAATTGGAACACGTTCTGGGGAAGGTGAGACCTCTACAAACAGGACGGGGTGCACCTGAACCAGAGGGGCACCAATATCCTGGGAGGGAAATTTGCTACGGCTCTTCAGGGGGATTTAAACTAATTTGTCAGGGGAGTGGGAAAAGGAGTTGTAGTCCGGAAGTCAGTGTTGAGGGTGGTGAGGTATTGGGGAAGGTATCAAGGTCAAGGGTGGGTACCGGTAGACAGGAAGGTGGGTTGAAGTGTGTCTACTTCAATGCAAGGAGCATCCGGAACAAGGTGGATGAACTTGGGGCATGGATTGCTACTTGGGACTACGATGTTGTGGCCATTACGGAGACGTGGGTAGAACAAGGACAGGAATGGTTGTTGGACGTTCCGGGGTATAGATGTTTCAGTAAGTGTAGGGAAGCTGGTAAAAGAGGTGGAGGAGTAGCATTGTTAATCAAGGATAGTTTAATGGCTGCGGAAAAGCACTTTGAGGGGGATATGCACACTGAGGTAATATGGGCTGCAGTTAGAAACAGGAAAGGAGCGGTCACGTTGTTAGGAGTTTACTATAGGCCCCCAAATAGTAATAGAGATGTGGAGGAAGAAATTGCTAAGCAGATTATGGATACGTGTGGGGGTCACAGGGTAGTTGTCATGGGGGACTTTAACTTTCCAAATATTGATTGGAACCTTTGTAGGTCAAATAGTTTGGATGGGGCACTTTTTGTGCAGTGTGTGCAGGAGGGTTTCCTGACACAATATGTGGATAGGCCGACAAGGGGTGAGGCCACATTGGATTTGGTACTGGGAAATGAACCGGGCCAAGTGTTAGATTTGGTTGTGGGAGAGAACTTTGGAGATAGTGACCACAATTCGGTGTCTTTTGTTATTGCAATGGAGAGGGATAGGGCCGGACGGCAGGGCAAGGCTTACAATTGGGGGAGAGGTAATTATGATGCGATTAGGCAAGAATTAAGGGGCATAAGATGGGAACAGAAACTGTCAGGGAAAGGCACTGATGAAAAGTGGAACTTTTTCAAGGAACAAATACTGGGTGTCCTTGATAGGTATGTCCCTGTCAGGCAGGGAGGAAATGGTCGAGTGAGGGAACCGTGGTTCACAAAAGAGGTGGAATGTCTTGTGAAAAGGAAGAGGGAAGCTTATGTAGGGATGAGGAAACAAGGTTCAGATGGCTCGACTGAGGGTTACAAGTTAGCAAGGAACGAGCTGAAAAAGGGGCTGAGGAGAGCTAGGAGGGGACATGAGAAGTCCTTGGCGGGTCGGATCAAGGAAAACCCCAAGGCTTTTTACTCTTATGTGAGGAATAAAAGAATGACCAGGGTGAGGTTAGGGCCGGTCAAGGACAGTGGTGGGAACTTGTGTATGGAATCAGTAGAGATAGGCGAGGTGATGAATGAATACTTTTCTTCAGTGTTCACCAAGGAGAGGGGCCATGTTTTTCAGGAAGAGAAGGTGTTACAGGCTAATAGGCTGGAGGAAATAGATGTTCGGAGGGAGGATGTATTGGCAGTTTTGAATAAACCGAAGGTCGATAAGTCCCCTGGGCCTGATGAAATGTATCCTAGGATTCTTTGGGAGGCGAGGGATGAGATTGCAGAGCCTTTGGCTTTGATCTTTGGGTCCTCGCTGTCCACAGGGATGGTGCCAGAGGACTGGAGAGTGGCAAATGTTGTTCCTCTGTTTAAGAAAGGGAATAGAAATGACCCTGGTAATTATAGACCGGTTAGTCTGACTTCGGTGGTTGGTAAATTGATGGAAAAGGTCCTTAGGGATGGGATTTACGACCATTTAGAAAGATGCGGATTAATCCGGGATAGTCAGCACGGATTTGTGAAGGGCAAATCGTGCCTCACAAATTCGATAGAATTTTTTGAGGAGGTAACTAGGTGTGTTGATGAAGGTAGGGCGGTTGATGTCATATACATGGATTTTAGTAAGGCGTTTGATAAGGTCCCCCATGGTCGGCTTATGATGAAAGTAAGGAGGTGTGGGATAGAGGGAAAGTTGGCCGATTGGATAGGTAACTGGCTATCTGATCGAAGACAGAGGGTGGTGGTGGATGGAAAATTTTCGGACTGGAGGCAGGTTGCTAGCGGAGTGCCGCAGGGATCGGTGCTTGGTCCTCTGCTCTTTGTGATTTTTATTAATGACTTAGAGGAAGGGGCTGAAGGGTGGATCAGTAAATTTGCTGATGACACCAAGATTGGTGGAGTAGTGGATGAGGTGGAGGGGTGTTGTAGGCTGCAAAGAGACATAGATAGGATGCAAAGCTGGGCTGAAAAATGGCAAATGGAGTTTAACCCTGATAAATGTGAGGTGATTCATTTTGGTCGGACAAATTTAAATGTGGATTACAGGGTCAAAGGTAGGGTTCTGAAGACTGTGGAGGAACAGAGAGATCTTGGGGTCCATATCCACAGATCTCTAAAGGTTGCCACTCAAGTGGATAGAGCTGTGAAGAAGGCATATAGTGTGTTAGCTTTTATTAACAGGGGGTTGGAGTTTAAGAGCCGTGGGGTTATGCTGCAACTGTACAGGACCTTGGTGAGACCGCATTTGGAATATTGCGTGCAGTTCTGGTCACCTCACTATAAGAAGGATGTGGAAGCGCTGGAGAGAGTGCAGAGGAGATTTACCAGGATACTGCCTGGTTTGGAGTGTCGGTCTTATGAGGAAAGGTTGAGGGAGCTGGGGCTGTTCTCTCTGGAGCGGAGGAGATTGAGGGGAGACTTAATAGAGGTTTATAAAATGATGAAGGGGATAGATCGAGTGAACGTTCAAAGACTATTTCCTCGGGTGGATGGAGCTATTACAAGGGGGCATAACTATAGGGTTCATGGTGGGAGATATAGGAAGGATATCAGAGGTAGGTTCTTCACGCAGAGAGTGGTTGGGGTGTGGAATGGACTGCCTGCAGTGATAGTGGAGTCAGACACTTTAGGAACATTTAAGCGGTTATTGGATAGGCACATGGAGCACACCAGGATGGTAGGGAGTGGGATAGCTTGATCTTGGTTTCAGATGAAGGTCGGCACAACATCGTGGGCCGAAGGGCCTGTTCTGTGCTGTACTGTTCTATGTTCTGTGTTCTATGTTCTATTTCTGAATTCTCTCCCCATTTAGAAAATAGTCTACACCTCTATTCTTCCTACCAAAGTGCGTAACCTCACACTTTTCCACATTGTATTCCATCTACCACTTCTTTGCCCATTCTCCTAACCTGACCAAGTCCTTCTACAGCCCCCCTGCCTTTTAACATAAGAACATAAGAAATAGGAGCAGGAGTAGGCCATCTAGCCCCTCGAGCCTGCCCCGCCATTCAATAAGATCATGGCTGATCTGACGTGGATCAGTACCACTTACCCGCCTGATCCCCATAACCCTTAATTCCCTTACCGCTCAGGAATCCATCCATCCGCGCTTTAAACATATTCAGCGAGGTAGCCTCCACCACCTCAGTGGGCAGAGAATTCCAGAGATTCACCACCCTCTGGGAGAAGAAGTTCCTCCTCAACTCTGTCTTAAACCGACCCCCCTTTATTTTGAGGCTGTGTCCTCTAGTTTTAACTTCCTTACTAAGTGGAAAGAATCTCTCCGCCTCCACCCTATCCAGCCCCTGCATTATCTTATAAGTCGCCATAAGATCCCCCCTCATCCTTCTAAACTCCAACGAGTACAAACCCAATCTCCTCAGCCTCTCCTCATAATCCAAACCCCTCATCTCCGGTATCAACCTGGTGAACCTTCTCTGCACTCCCTCCAATGCCAATATATCCTTCCTCATATAAGGGAACTACCCCCAACTCCTTTTCAATACTACCTGTCCCTCCACCTATCTTTGTATCATCTGTAAACTTAGCCACCATGCCCTCAGTTCCTGTTCGTTACCTCCTCAAAGAATTCTAACAGATTTGTCAGGCATGACCTCCCCGTGATGAAACCATGCTGACTTCGCCCTATTTTACCATGCAATTACAAGTGTTTTAGGCGAGACAGAGGAGGGGCCAAAAGAGGTGGGGGAGTAGTGGTATTGGTTGGAAAGCATATTACAGCGGTGCAGTGGGAGGACAATTCGGAGGAGTCGTGTAGCGAGTCACTCTGGGTGGAGCTTAGAAACAGGAAAGGCGCAGTCACTATGTTGGGGGTGTACTACAGGCCCCCAAACAGCCCAAGGGAAGTGGAAGAATGGATATGTCAGGAGATACTGGATAGGTGCAGGAAATATAGGGTTGTTGTAGTGGGAGACTTCAATTTCCCTGGTATAGACTGGAAATCGCTGAGGGCAGGGACTCTGGATGGGGAGGAATTTGTAAAATGTGTACAGGAGGGTTCGTTGGAACAATATGTGGACAGCCCGACTAGAGAGGGGGCTATACTGGACCTGGTACAGGGGAATGAGCCCGGTCAGGTCTTCAAAGTTTTGGTTGGGGAACATGTGGCAAATAGTGACCACAATTCTGTTAGCTTTAGGATAGTGATGGAAAAGGATGAGTGGTGTCCCAAGGGTAAGGTGTTGGATTGGGGGAAGGCTAACTTTATTGGGATCAGGCAGAAATTGGCAGCTCTTGATTGGGAGAGGCTGTTTGAGGGTAAATCCACATCTGGTATGTGGCAGTCTTTTAAGGAACGGTTGTTAGGGCTACAGGACAAGCACGTGCCTGTAAAAAAGAAGGATAGGAAGGGTAGGATTAGAGAACCGTGGATAACCAGGGAAATTGAGGGACTGGTCAAAAGGAAAAGAGAGGCGTATGTTAGGTCCAAGCAGCTAAAAACGGAGGGAGCTCTGGAGGAGTACAATGAAAGTAGGAAAATACTCAAACGGGGAATTAGAAGAGCAAAAAGGGGTCACGAAATGTTCTTGGCAGACAGGATTAAGGAGAATCCCAAGGCATTTTATTCATACGTTAGGAACAAAAGGGTTGTCAGGGAAAAAATCGGACCTCTCAGGGACAAAAGTGGGGACTTATGCTTGGAGCCCAAAGAGGTAGGGGAGATCCTAAATGAATACTTTGCTTCGGTATTCACAAAGGAGAGGGATGTGTTGACTGGGAGTGTCTCGGAGGGGAGTGTTGAACCGTTGGAGAAAATCTCCATTACAAAGGAGGAAGTGTTAGGTTTGTTAGAGAATTTAAAGACTGACAAATCCCCAGGGCCTGATGGAATCTATCCAAGGCTGCTCAGGGAGACGAGAGGTGAAATCGTTGGGCCTCTGACGCAAATCTTTGTCTCGTCACTGGACACAGGTGAGGTCCCAGAGGATTGGAGGATAGCCAATGTGGTCCCGTTATTTAAGAAGGGTAGGAAGGATAACCCGGGTAATTATAGGCCGGTGAGCTTGACGTCCGTGGTGGGGAAGTTGTTGGAGAAGATTCTTAAAGATAGGATGTATGCGCATTTAGAAAGGAATAAACTCATTAACGATCATCAACATGGTTTTGTGAGAGGGAGGTCATGCCTCACTAACCTGGTGGTGTTTTTTGAAGAAGTGACCAAAATGGTTGACGAAGGAAGGGCCGTGGATGTTGTCTATATGGACTTTAGTAAAGCGTTTGACAAAGTCCCTCATGGTAGGCTAGTGAAAAAGGTTGGATCCCATGGGATAAAGGGGGAGGTGGCTAGATGGGTGGAGAACTGGCTTGGTCATAGAAGACAGAGGGTGGTAGTGGAAGGGTCTTTTTCCGGCTGGAGGCCTGTGACTAGTGGTGTACCGCAGGGCTCTGTATTGGGACCTCTGCTGTTTGTGATTTATATAAATGATCTGGAAGAAGGAGTAACTGGGGTGATCAGTAAGTTTGCGGACGACACAAAACTGGCAGGACTTGCAGATAGTGAGGAACATTGTCAGAGGCTACAGAAGGATATAGATAGGCTGGAAATTTGGGCAAGGAAATGGCAGATGGAGTTCAATCCTGATAAATGCGAAGTGATGCATTTTGGTGGGAATAATGTAGGGAGGAGCTACACGATAAATGGAAGAACCATAAAGGGTGTAGAGACGCAGAGGGACCTGGGTGTGCAAGTCCACAGATCTTTGAAGGTGACGTCGCAGGTGGAGAAGGTGGTGAAGAAGGCATATGGCATGCTTGCCTTTATAGGACGGGGCATACAGTATAAAAGTTGGGGTCTGATGTTGCAGATGTATAGAACGTTGGTTTGGCCGCATTTGGAATACTGCGTCCAGTTCTGGTCACCACACTACCAGAAGGACGTGGAGGCTTTGGAGAGAGTACAGAGGAGGTTTACCAGGATGTTGCCTGGTATGGAGGGGCTTGGTTATGAGGAGAGATTGGGGAAACTGGGGTTGTTCTCCTTGGAAAGACGGAGGATGAGGGGATACTTAATAGAGGTGTATAAAATTATGAAAGGCATAGATAGGGTGAACGGTGGGAAGCTTTTCCCCGGGTCGGTGGTGACGTTCACGAGAGGTCATAGGTTCAAGGTGAAGGGGGGGAGGTTTAACACAGATATCAGAAGGACATATTTCACACAGAGGGTCGTGGGGGCCTGGAATGTGTTGCCGGGCAAGGTGGTGGAGGCGGACACACTGGGAACGTTTAAGACTTATCTAGGCAGCTATATGAACGGAGTGGGAATGGAGGGATACAAAAGAGTGGTCTAGTTTGGACCAGGGAGCGGCGCGGGCTAATTGTTCCTGGTTTCTCGTTTCAAGGCTTCATTCTATGATCATCTTGCTGGTGCCAGTACAGAGCGAGACTGCGGATAGTTGGGAACCTGTCTCGGGGGCAGGGAATTCATATGGTGTTCGTGGAAGTGGAAATGACTAGGGTTGGGAAGCATTTTCCGATCAGGGCCATTGTGATCTCCTGGACTCGTTTCGATCGCCTCAGGGGGTCGGAGAGGAATTTCCCAGATTTTTTTTCCCCATATTGGCCCTGGGGTTTTTCACTCTGGGTTTTCGCCTCTCCCTGGAGATCACATGGTCTGGAATGGGGGGTGGGGGTGAGTTAATAGGTTGTAATGAACAAAGCATCGTAGCTGTGAGGGACAGCTCGGTGGATAGGATATTGGTATGTAGATAGGCTGGAAAATTGGGCGGGGATCCTGGATTCAGGATTCAATCCTGGACCGGGGAGCGGCGCGGGCTTGGAGGGCCGAAGGGCCTGTTCCTGTGCTGTATTGTTCTTTGTTCTTTGTTCTTTGTTTGTATTCCGAAATTTCATCCTTAATAATGGACTCTAAAATCTTACAATGACTGAGGTCAGACTAACCGACCTGTAATTTTCCCTCATTTGCCTCTCTCCCTTCTCAAACAGGGATGTTACGTTAGCAATTTTCCAGTCCTCTGGGACCCTCCCTGACTCAAAAGATTAGCACTAATGTCTCCACTACCTCGTCAGCTATCTCCTTCAGAACTCTGGGGTGTAGACAATCTGGTCCAGGTGATTTATCCACCTTCAGATCTTTCAGCCTACCTAGCACCTTCTTCTTTGTAATGGGCACCCTACTCACCACTGCCCCCTGACTCTCTTGAATTTTTGGTATGTTACTGGTGTCTTCCAGCATGAAGACTGACGCAAAGTACTTATTCAGTTCCTCCGCCATTTCTTTGTCCCCCACTGCTACTTCTCCAGCGTCATTTTCCAGCGGTCCAATGTCCATTCTTGCCTCTCTCTTACCCTTTATATATCTAAAAAAAACTCTTGCAATCTTCATTTATATTCCTGGCTAGCTTACTCTCACATTTCACCTTCTCCCCACTTATTTCTTTTTAGTTATCCTCTGTTGATCTTTAAAGGCCTCCGAATCCTCTGGCTTCCCACTAATCATCACTACTTTGTATGCTTTTCCTTTTGCTTTTATACTGCCCTTGACTTCCCTCAACAGCCAGGGTCGCCTCATCCTCCCCTTAGTATGCTTCTTCTTCCTTGGGAAGACATTTTACTGTGTCTCCTGAATTACTCCTGGAAACGCCTACCATTACTGTTCCACTGTCTTTCCTGCTAACCTCCTTTCTCAATCAACTCTGGCTAACTCCTCCCTCATGTCTCTGTAGTTGCCTTTACTCAACTGCAATACCGTTACATCTGATTCCAGCTTCTCGCTCTCAAACTGCAGGGTGAATTCTATCATATTGTGGTCACTGCCTCCGGAGGGTTCCTTTACCTTAAGCTCCCTTATTAAGTCTGCCTCATTACACATCACCAAATCCAGAATTGCCTGTTCCCTAGTAGGCTCTGTCACAAGCTACTCCAAAAAGCCATTCCGTAGTGCTACGACGTGGAGGTTAAACCCCTTTTGGGAAGTAACGCTGAATCCCCCAAAGAGGAATACCTCATTTCATAATTTCTCAAAAGTGTGTGGGAAGGTGTGGACACTGTCCTTCAGTAACGTTTAGTGATTAACTAACAGAAATACCTGACATTCACTTTAAGATGAACACTTAACAATTTATTTATTTAATAGAACATAGAACATAGAACAGTACAGCACAGAACAGGCCCTTCGGCCCACGATGTTGTGCCGAGCTTTATCTGAAACCAAGATCAAGCTATCCCACTCCCTATCATCCTGGTGTGCTCCATCTGCCTATCCAATAACCGCTTAAATGTTCCTAAAGTGTCTGACTCCACTATCACTGCAGGCAGTCCATTCCACACCCCAACCACTCTCTGCGTAAAGAACCTACCTCTGATATCCTTCCTGTATCTCCCACCATGAACCCTATAGTTATGCCCCCTTGTAATAGCTCCATCCACCCAAGGAAATAGTCTTTGAACGTTCACTCTATCTATCCCCTTCATCATTTTATAAACCTCTATTAAGTCTCCCCTCAGCCTCCTCCGCTCCAGAGAGAACAGCCCCAGCTCCCTCAACCTTTCCTCATAAAAACTACCCTCCAAACCAGGCAGCATCCTGGTAAATCTCCTCTGCACTCTTTCCAGCGCTTCCACATCCTTCTTATAGTGAGGTGACCAGAACTGCACACAATATTCCAAATGTGGTCTCACCAAGGTCCTGTACAGTTGCAGCATAACCCCACGGCTCTTAAACTCCAACCCCCTGTTAATAAAAGCTAACACACTATAGGCCTTCTTCACAGCTCTATCCACTTGAGTGGCAACCTTTAGAGATCTGTGGATATGGACCCCAAGATCTCTCTGTTCCTCCACAGTCTTCAGAACTCTACCTTTGACCCTGTAATCCACATTTAAATTAGTCCCACCAAAATGAATCACCTCACATTTATCAGGGTTAAACTGCATTTGCCATTTTTCAGCCCAGCTTTGCATCATATCTATGTCTCTTTGCAGCCTACAACAGCCCTCCACCTCATCCACTACTCCACCAATCTTGGTGTCATCAGCAAATGTACTGATCCACCCTTCAGCCCCCTCCTCTAAGTCATTAATAAAAATCACAAAGAGCAGAGGACCAAGCACTGATCCCTGTGGCACTCCGCTAGCTACCTGCTTCCAGTCTGAAAATTTTCCATCCACCACCAACCTCTGTCTTTGATCAGATAGCCAGTTACCTATCCAATCGGCCAACTTTCCTTCTATCCCACACCTCCTCACTTTCATCATAAGCCGACCATGGGGGACCTTATCAAACGCCTTACTAAAATCCATGTATATGACATCAACTGCCCTACCTTCATCAACACACTTAGTTACCTCCTCAAAAAATTCTATCAAATTTGTGAGGCACGACTTGCCCTTCACGAATCCGTGCTGACTATCCCGGATTAATCCGCATCTTTCTAAATGGTCGTAAATCCCATTCCTAAGGACCTTTTCCATCAATTTACCAACCACTGAAATAAGACTAACCGGTCTACAATTACCAGGGTCATTTCTATTCCCTTTCTTAAACAGAGGAACAACATTTGCCACTCTCCAGTCCTCTGGCACCATCCCCGTGGACAGTGAGGACCCAAAGATCAAAGCCAAAGGCTCTGCAATCTCATCCCTTGCCTCCCAAAGAATCCTAGGATATATTTCATCAGGCCCAGGGGACTTATCGACCTTCAGTTTATTCAAAACTGCCAGTACATCCTCCCTCCGAACATCTATTTCCTCCAGCCTATTAGCCTGTAACACCTTCTCTTCCTCAAAAACATCTGTTTCGAGTCCAGATGACCCTTTGGGAAAGCTTTGACAAAGGGTCATCTGGACTCAACATCAGCTCTTTTCTCTCCTTACAGATGCTGCCAGACCTGCTGAGATTTTCCGGCATTTTCTCTTTTGGTTTCAGATTCTACATCTTTTGACCCTTCATTATTTTTTTTGCTCTCGATTTAATTTCATTTCTTACTCACAAGGCAACCCCGCCCCTTCTGCCTCCCTGCATGTCTTTCCGATAGGATGTGCATTCTTGGATATTTAGCTTCCAGCCCCGCTCCCCTTGCAGCCACGTCTCTGTGATGCCCAGAACATCGTGCCCGCCAATTTCAATCTGCTCATTTACCTTATTTTGTATACTGCGCGCATTCAAATACAAGACCCTCAGTCCTGCATTAACCGTCCCCCTTCTCTTTGTCATCTCTTTATTTGCTGTGCCTGAAGTTAGATTCCTAACCCTTTTCAAATGCTCTGCCCTATTATTTGTTTGGGAGAAGTTAATAACCTCTCCTGAGCTCTCCTTCCTTTTAACTTTTGCATAATTTTCCATGTATTTAAACCTCCCCCCTCCCAAATACTGACCTGCTGCTTTGCTTCCCATTATATTTCTCATATTTTTACCCTTCCTTTCCCCCCCACTTGCTTATTTAAAGTCCTTAGACCATAAGACCTAGGAGCAGAATTAGGCCACTCGACCCATCGAGTCTGCTCCACCATTCAATCATGGCTGATATTTTTCTCATCCTCATTCTCCTGCCTTTTCCCCGTAACCCCGATTCCCTTATTAATCAAGAACCTATCTATCTCTGTCTTAAAGACACTCAATGACCTGGCCTCCACAGCCTTCTGAGTTCCACAGAGTCACCACTCGCTGGCTGAAGCAAGTCCTCCTCATCTCTGTTTTAAAGGATCGTCCTTCAGTCTGAGGTTGTGCCCTCTGGTTCTAGTTTTTCCTACTGGTGGAAACATCCTCTCCATGCCCACTCTACCCAGGCCTCGCAGTATCCTGTAAGTTTCAATCAGATCCCCCCCTCATCCTTCTAAACTCCAACGAGTACAGACCCAGAATCCTCAACCGTTCCTCATACGACAAGCTCTTCATTCCAGGGATCATTCTTGGGAACCTCCTCTGGACCCTTTCCAAGGTCAGCACATCCTTCCTTAGATATGGAGCCCAAAACTGCTCACAATACTTCAAATGGGGTCTGACCAGGGCCTTATACAGCCTCAGAAATACACCTCTACTCTTGTATTCTAGCTCTCTCGACATGAATGCTAATGTTGCATTTGCCTTCCTAACTGAACCTGCACGTTAACCTTAAGAAAATCTTGAACAGTGACTCCCAAGTCCTTTGTGTTCCTGATATCCTAAGCATTTTCCCATTTAGAAAATAGTCTATGCCTTCATTCCTCCTTCCAAAGTGCATAATCTCAGACTTTTCCACATTGTATTCCATCTGCCACTTCTTTGCCCACTCTCCTAATGTGTCCAAGTCCTTCTGCAGCCCCCCTGCTTCCTCAATACTACCTGTCCCTCTACATATCTTTGTATCATCTGCAAACTTCGCAAACAGTGCCTTCAGTTCCTTGTGACCACCCTATTTATCTTATCTGCTCGAACATTGGCCCCAGATCAGTTCAGGTGGGGAGCGCCCCAGCGGTACAGATTCCTCCTGTTCCAATACTGATGCCAATGATGCCATGAAATAGAACCCCTCTTTCCGGCACCACTTCTTTAACCATGTATTCACTTCCCTAATTTCCTCATCCCTATGCCAATTCGCACGTGGCTCGAGTAGTAATCCAGAGATTATAACCCTTGAGGACCTGTTCTTTAATTTAGTTCCTAGTGCCTGATAATCGCCAAACATCCCTGATAATCCCTGGTCTTGCTTATGTAATTTGTCCCAGTGTGGACCACAACAACTGGATCTTCCCCCTCCCACTCCAATAGCCGGTCAGAGATGTCCCTTACCCTGGCACTGGACAGGCAATATACCACGCGGGACTCTCGATCTTGCTTACAAAGGGCGCTATCAGTTCTCCTAATTATAGAATCCCCTACAACCACCACTTGTCTTTCTATGGCGCATCTGTAAAAGTTGGTTAGAGTCGTAGTGGACATGCCGAATTTCCTTAGCCTCCTGAAACAGCAGAGGCATTGGGGGACTTTCTTAACTATACTGTCTGCGTGGAGGGACCCATAGGAAAGATCCCCTGTCTGTATTGTGAAGAGGAGCAGCAGGATTATGGCTAGTCTTATCACTGAAGGTATTTATTCCTCAATCAACATCACTAACAAAAGACTATCACGGTGTTGCTTGTGGGAGCTTGCTGCGTGCAAATGGCCTACTTCTCTATTGATTTTGTAAGAGTGGTACAACAGTATTTAATTGAAAGTAAAAACATTTTGGGAAGTTCCTAGGATGTGAAATGTGGAACATGAAAGCCAAGGCCACATTTGGAATACTGTGTACAGTTGTGCTCACCCTAATATAGAAAGGATATTATTAAGCTAGAAAGAATGCAGAAAAGATTTGCTAGGATGCTACCGGGACTTGATGGTTTGGGTTACAAGGAGAGGCTGGTTAGACTGGGACTTTTTTCCCTGCAGCATAGGAGGCTGAGGGGTGACCTTATAGAGGTCTGTAAAATAATGAGGGGCACAGATCAGCTGGAAAGTCAATATTTTTGCCCAAAGGTAGGGGAGTCTAAAACTAGAGGGCATATGTTTCAGGTGAGAGGGGAGAGATACAAAAGAGTCCAGAGGGGCAATTTTTTCACACAGTGAGTGGTGAGTGTCTGGAACGAGCTGCCAGAGGCAGTAGTAGAGACGGATACAATTTTGTCTTTTAAAAAGCATTTAGACAGTTACATGGGTAAGGTGGGTAGAGAGGGATTATAGGCTGAATGCGGGCAATTGGGATTAGTTTAGTGGTTAAAAACTGGGCGGCATGGACAAGTTGGGCCAAATGGCCTGTTTCCATGCTGTAAACCCCTATGACTCTAAGTCCTTTTGCGACTGTAGAGGTACCACACTGGGGAGTATTCCCTCGCTGAACATCTCCAACTCTTGGCATCACTCTCCCTTTTTAAGATGCTCCTAACATTTACTTCTCAGACCAAATCTATACTCCTTATAACAATTATATTTATGGTTTGTTATAATTCAGGTCAGAAACTGCAAAGTGTTTGATGAAGTCAGCCTGGACCATACGTTTTGCAATCTGACTTTGGCTCGGATAAGCATGAGATGTTTCCCTTCAGGGATGATTCAAATGACCCACGAGGGAGCTTTTATCAAAGTTTATTTAAGAATACAGCTAACATACAGCAATAACTTTTATCAATTACAAACAAGAAAAAAAACATGATATTGTATAAACCTAAGCAGCTAAATACTGTTCCAACCAAACAAATCATACCAAATCAGACCAAACAAACACATACCACAGGTTTAGCACATAAATAAGAACGTTCATGTGATGCTGGAACTTAGTCCTTTGGTCGGATTCTGCAGCTTTCTTGACACGCGCACAGACAAGCTTGAAGTCAGAACAGCTTCCCAAAACACCAGGGAGAGAGAGAGAGAGAGAGACAGAACACTGCATCGAGCCTGAAGTAAAACCCCTTCTAACCAAAACTTAAAGCAAATCCTTGGATTCCTCTGTGTTGGAACCAACTGACTTTGACTTGCTAATTAATCTTCACACGACACGTCAATAAACAAAACTCCAGTTAAACCATTAAGCAGCAATAAAAAGACATCTAAGCAGGCAGCCAGTGTCCCAATAAGAAAAAACTGCTTACAAACTGCAGAGAACATGATTTAAAAAAATACATTTCCTAAAGGTACAGTGGGTGTGACAGGTTGCTAACTGTATTTAAAGTGGAATTGTTATTCTGTAAGAGAATGCTGCTTATTTGGAACTGAAATGGTGATAAGTTAGAAACTAAAGTTGTTTTCTTTTTTTTTTAAAATATTGTTCAACTGTTAATGGTTGTGTTGCTTCATTTTCTTAGAGTTATACTTAAACTGTTTTAGAACATAGAAGAGTATAGTGCAGGAACAGCCCCTTCAGCCCAATATATTGACGCCAAATTGAACTGCCTGCCCTTGGTCCATATCCTGCTATTCCTTGCTTATCGAAAAGTCCCTTAAACACCCTATTGTATCTGCCTGCCTGAGATCACAGAGTACTTGGAAGTGCATGATAAAGTAGGATTGAGTCAGCATGGCTTTGTCAAGGAGAAGTCATGTCTGACAAATCTGTTAGAGTTCTTTGAGGAGGTAACAAGGCAGTTAGATAAAGGAGAACCAGTAGACGTGATTTATTTAGATTTCCAGAAGGCCTTTGACAAGGTGCCGCATAGAAGACTGTTAAATAAGTTAAGTGCCCAAGGTGTTAAGGGTAAGATCTTGGCATGGATAGAGAATTGGCTGACTGGCAGAAATGATGTGGAGATGCCGGCGTTGGACTCGGGTAATGCAGCGCTCCGAAAGCTTGTGGCTTGTGCTACCAAATAAACCTGTTGGACTTTAACCTGGTGTTGTGAGACGTCTTACTGTGACTGGCAGAAGGCAGAGAGTGGGGATAAAGGGGTCTTTCTCAGGATGGCAGCCGGTGACTAGTGGTGTGCCTCAGGGGTCGGCGCTGGGATCACACCTTTTCACAATATATCTTAGCGATTTGGAAGAAGGAACTGAAGGCACAGTGACAACTCATTCACCCGTTTATAGCCGGCGTGGAACTCATTAACCAATGGATGGGAAATGGTGAACCGAGTCACTCGGTGAGTGGAGAAAACATGAACCGGGGTGGCTAAGTTTGCAGATGATACAAAGATATGTAGAGGGTCAGGTAGTATTGAGGAAGCAGGGTGGCTGCAGAAGGACTTGGACAGGCTGGGAGAGTGGGCAAAGAAGTGGCAGATGGAATACAATGTGGAAAAGTGTGAGGTTATGCACTTTGGAAGGCGAAATGGAGGCACAGACTATTTTCTAAATGGGGAAATGCTTAAGAAATCAGAAACACAAAGGGACTTGGGAGTCCTTGTTCAGGATTCTCTTAAGGATAACGTGCAGGTTCAGTTGGCAGTAAGGAAGGCAAATGCAATGTTAGCATTCATGTCAAGAGGGCGAGAATACGAGAGCAGGGATGTACTTCTGAAGCTGTATAAGGCCCTGGTCAGACCCCATTTGGAGTATTGTGAGCAGTTTTGGGCCCCGTATCTAAGGAAGGATGTGCTGGGCTTGGAAAGGGTCCAGAGGAGGTTCACAAGAATGACCCCTGGAATGAAGAGCTTGTTGTATGAGGAACGGCTGAGGACTCTGGGTCTGTACTCTTTGGAGTTTAGAAGGACGAGGGGGGATCTTATTGAAACTTACAGGATACTGCGAGGCCTGGATGTGGAGAGGATGTTTCCACTAGTAGGAAAAACTAGAACCAGACGGCACAACCTCAGGCTAAAGGGATGATCCTTTAAAACAGAGATGAGGAGGAATTTCTTCATCCAGAGAGTGGTGAATCTGTGTAACTTGTTGCCGCAGAAGGCTGTGGAGGCCAGGTCATTGAGTGTCTTTAAGACAGAAATAGATAGGTTCTTGATTAAGAAGGGGATCAGGGGTTATGGGGAAAAGGCAGGAGAATGGGGATGTGAAAAATATCAGCCATGATTGAATGGCGGAGCAGACTCGATGGGCCGAGCGGCCTAATTCTGCTCCTATGTCTTATGGTCTTATGGTCTCACGGCCTGCACCACCAGCCCCGGCAGCACATTCCAGATACTGACCACTCTCTGTGTGAAAAAACCTGCCCCTCACATCTCCTTTGAACTTTCCCCCTCTCACCTTAAATGCGTGTCCCCTAGTATAAAACGTTTCAACTCTGGGAGAAAGATTCTGGCTGTCTATTTCTGCCTCTCATAATTTTATAGACTTCTATCAGGTCTCCCCTCAGTCTCCACCATTCCAGAAAAAACAACCCTAGTTTGTTCAGCCTCTCCTTATAGCTCACACCCTCTAATCCAGGCAGCATCCTGGTAAACCTCTTCTGCAACCTCTCCAAAACCTCCACATCCTTCCTGTAATGTGGCGACCAGAATTCATCGCAATACTCTCAGTGCAACCTTACCTAAGTTTTATAAAGCTGCAACAAGACTTCCTGATTCTTGTACTCATTGCTCTGACCAATAAAGGCAAGCATGCCATACACCTTCTTTACTATCCTACCCACATGTGTGGCCACTTTCAGGGAGCTAATGGACTTGAACCCCAAGATCCCTCTGTACATCAATGCTGTTCCAGGTCCTGCCATTATCTTTATACTTCTACTTAACATTTGATCTCCCAGAGTACAGCACCTCGTGGATTAAACCCCACCTGCCATTCCTCTGCTCAGATCTGCAATTAATCTATATCCCACTGTATGATTTGACAATCTTCTATACTCTCCACAACTCCACCTATCTTTGTCTCAGCTGCAAACTTATTAACGCATCAATCAACGTTTCCATCCAAGTCATTTATATACATCACAAATTATTAAATAAAGGTTGTTTCACTGTAATGTCCTTTAGGGAAGGAAATCTGCCATCCATATCTGGTCTGGCCTACATGTGACTCCAGGACCATAGCAATGTGGTTGACTTCCATCTGCCCTCAGGCAACTAGGGATGGGCAATAAATGTTGGCCAGTCAGCGATGCCCATGTCCCACGAATGAATTACAAAAAACAAGTGAGTGCCATCCTATCCAGTTCCTGGGTGCCACACTCAGTCCAATGCCACCTTGATGTCAATGATAGGCACCTTCAGTTGCAAGTTCCCCTCCAAGCCACACACCATCCTGACTCGGAAATATATCGCCGTTCCTCCACTGTCGCTGGGTCAAAATCCTGGAATTCCCTCCCTAACAGCACTGTGGGTGTACCTACATCAAATGGTTCATGTGGGCAGCTCACCACCTCCTTCTGAAGGGCAATTAGGGATGGGCAACAAGTGCCGGCCTTGCCAGCGACACCCACATCCCTTAAATTAATAAAGAAAGAAAGCGGTGTAAAAATGTCCGGATTGAAAAGCAAAGTGCTGGGAATAGCAGTCACGCTGCCCGGTCTAACCGGCACCTCCAGCATTTCCTGTTCCTCCTTCAGAATTCCAGCAGTATTTTACTGAGAAGGATCTGGGGAATGGTGAGGAAGTGAGTTGAAAAGATGGGATTATCTGCCACACGACCTTAAGTAGTGACATCTATAACTCGAGGCTGAGGAAGAGCCATTCTTCACACCCATTGGACAAAAGCAACTTATGTGAGCAGTGACTGTCCAATACAAACTGGAAAACAGGGATTGAAAGTGTCCGGTTGGAGTTGAGGAAGCTGAATAATTCTGTACGAAGAAGCTCCACCTCAAAATGCTGCAGCACGAGTCAGAAACAAAAGCTGCCGACTGCCAGTAGAGGGCAGTGTTCATCACCATTGGAACCAGTGTTACTCTCAACAGGGTTTCATGGCCGGGATTTTCCGGCTCTCCTTCCCACTCCCCCGGCAGGTTTTCCGACGGCAGAGGCGCGTCACCATTGGCCGGCGGAGATTAATAAAGGAGGTCAAAATGTGTGAGAAACCTCGTGCACAAGGAAATCCTGCGAGGGAAAGACAGACCAGTGGACATATTTAAAAACCCTGCACCTAAATGCACGCAGGATTGGGAATAGGGTCAATGAGCTGATAGCACAGATATAAATAAATGGGTACGATTTAGTGGGGATTACAGAAACGTGCTTACAGGAGGACCGGGTCTGGGAGTTGGACGTCCAAGGGTACCCAGTATTCTGGAAGGATAGACAGGATGGAGCACGAGGTGGAGTTGCTGTATTGGTTAAAGATGACACCAAGGCTGTATTAAGAAACGCCATTGGCACGAAGGGCCAACATGTGGAATCAATCTGGGTGGAAATAAAAAACAAAGGAAAAAACATCTTGGTTGGATTAATTTACAGGCCCCCGAGCAATATTTCCAAAGTGGGGTATAGTATAAGCTAAGGAATAATGAGGGCTTGTGAGTAGGGCACAATGATAATCATGGGTGGTTTTAACAAGGATATTGACTGGATTAATCAAATTGGCAAAGTTTAAAGTTAATTTATTGGCGTCACAAGTAGGCTTACATTAACACTGCAATGAAGTTACTGTGAAAGTCCCCTAGTCGCCACACTCCGGCACCTGTTTGGGTACACTGAGAGAGAATTTAGCACGGCCAATGCACCTAACCAGCACATCTTTTGGACTGTGGGAGGAAACCGGAGTGCCCGGAGGAAACCCATGCAGACACGGGGAGAATATGCAGACTCTGCACAGACAGTGACCCAAGCTGGGAATTGAACCCGGGTCCCTGGCGCTGTGAGGCAGCAGTGCTAACCACTGTGCTGTCCTTGCCATCGTGTCGCCCTCGAGGGAGATTTTATTGTGTATGAGCGATTGCTTTTCAGAACAATACGTTCTGGAACAGGCAGGGGGCAGGCTATTTTAGATTTAGTGTTATGTAATGAAGAAGGGTTGATAAGTAGTCTTGTTGTTGAAGATCCTCTTGGAAAGAGTGATCACAGCATGCTCGAATTTCAGATTCAGATTGAGCGAGAGAAGACAGAAAGCCATACGAGAGTTTTAGCGTTGGGCAGAGAGAACTATACAGGCCTGAGGAAAGAGTTGGCCCAAGTAAACTGGGCACAAATAATTGAGGGCAGGACAGTTGAGGAACAATGGCAGATATTCAGGGAGATATTGAACACCTCTCAAATAAAGTATATTCCTGAGAGGAAGAGGAACTGTAAAAGGAAGAACAATCTTCCATGGCTAGACAAGGAAGTCAAAAGAGGATATAAAGACAAAAACTAGGGCATACCAAACTGCAAAAGCTAGTGGCAAACTGGAGGATTGGGAGAACTTTAAGGTTCACCAAAGGCTACCAAAAATAGAATCAAAAGAGTTAAAATCAACTATGAAAGGAAACTTGCAGAAAACATAAACATTAACACCAAAAGCATCTATAAATATATAAAGAGGAAGAGAATAACTAAAATAAATGTTAGCCCTTTAGAGATCGATACTACAAAGAACAAAGAACAATACAGCACAGGAACAGGCCCTTTGGCCCTCCAAGCCCGCGCCGCTCCCTGGTCCAAACTAGACCATTCTTTTGTATCCCTCCATTCCCACTCCGTTCATACGGCTGTCTAGATAAGTCTTAAACGTTCCCAGTGTGTCCGCCTCCGCCACCTTGCCTGGCAGCGCATTTAGGCCCCCACCACCCTCTGTGTAAAATATGTCCGTCTGATTTCTGTGTTAAACCTCCCCCCCTTCACCTTGAACCTATGACCCCTCGTGAACGTCACCACCGACCCAGGGAAAAGCTTCGCACCGTTCACCCTATCTATGCCTTTCATAATTTTATACACCTCTATTAAGTCTCCCCTCATCCTCCGTCTTTCCAGGGAGAACAACCCCAGTTTACCCAATCTCTCCTCATAACTAAGCCCCTCCATACCAGGTAACATCCTGGTAAACCTCCTCTGTACTCTCTCCAAAGCCTCCACGTCCTTCTGGTAGTGTGGCGACCAGAACTGGACGCAGTATTCCAGATGCGGCCGAACCAACGTTCTATACATCTGCAACATCAGACCCCAACTTTTATACTCTATGCCCCATCCTATAAAGGCAAGCATGCCATATGCCTTCTTCACCACCTTCTCCACCTGTGACGTCACTTTCAAGGATCTGTGGACTTGCACACCCAGGTCCCTCAGCGTATCTACACCCTTTATGGTTCTGCCATTTATCATATAGCTCCTCCCTACATTATTTCTACCAAAATGCATCACTTCACATTTATCAGGAATGAACTCCATCTGCCATTTCTTTGCCCAAATTTCCAGCCTATCTATATCCTTCTGTCGCTTCTGACAATGCTCCTCACTATCTGCAAGTCCTGCCAATCTTGTGTCATCCGCAAACGTACTGATCACCCCAGTTACACCTTCTTCCAGATCATTTATATAAATCACAAACAGCAGAGGTCCCAATACAGAGCCCTGCGGAACACCACTAGTCATGATGTGGAGATGCCGGCGTTGGACTGGGGTAAACACAGTAAGAAGTTTAACAACACCAGGTTAAAGTCCAACAGGTTTATTTGGTAGCAAAAGCCACACAAGCTTTCGGAGCTCCGAAAGCTTGTGTGGCTTTTGCAACCAAATAAACCTGTTGGACTTTAACCTGGTGTTGTTAAACTTCTTACTGTGAACACCACTAGTCACAGGCCTCCAGCCGGAAAAAGACCCTTCCACTACCACCCTCTGTCTTCTGTGACCAAACCAGTTCTCCACCCATCTAGCCACCTTCCCCTTTGTCCCATGAGATCCAACCTTTTTTACCAGCCTACCATGAGGGACTTTGTCAAACGCTTTACTAAAGTCCATATAGACGACATCCACGGCCCTTCCCTCGTCAACCATTTTGGTCACTTCTTCAAAAAACTCCACCAGGTTAGTGAGGCATGACCTCCCTCTCACAAAACCATGCTGACTATCGTTAATGAGTTTATTCCTTTCTAAATGCGCATACATCCTATCTCTAAGAATCTTCTCCAACAACTTCCCCACCACGGACGTCAAGCTCACCGACCTATAATTTCCCGGGTTATCCTTCCTCCCCTTCTTAAATAACGGGACCACATTGGCTATCCTCCAATCCTCTGGGACCTCACCTGTGTCCAGTGACGAGACAAAGATTTACGTCAGAGGCCCAGCGATTTCATCTCTCGTCTCCCTGTGCAGCCTTGGATAGATTCCATCAGGCCCTGGGGATTTGTCAGTCTTTATATTCTCCAACAAACCTAACACTTCCTCCCTTGTAATGGAGATTTTCTCCAACGGTTCAACACTCCCCTCCGAGACACTCCCAGTCAACACATCCCTCTCCTTTGTGAATACCGACGCAAAGTATTCATTTAGGATCTCCCCTACTTCTTTGGGCTCCAAGCATAATTCCCCACTTTTGTCCCTGAGAGGTCCGATTTTTTCCCTGACAACCCTTTTGTTCCTAACGTATGAATAAAATGCCTTGGGATTCTCCTTAATCCTGTCTGCCAAGAACATTTCGTGACCCCTGGTGAGATATTAAGGGGAACACAGAGATGGCAAAGACACTGAACCAATATTTTGCGTCTGCCTTCATGGTAGAGAATAATGAAAAATTTCCAAAACTG
This sequence comes from Mustelus asterias, assembly GCF_964213995.1. NCBI lineage: Eukaryota > Metazoa > Chordata > Chondrichthyes > Carcharhiniformes > Triakidae > Mustelus > Mustelus asterias. Next base: position 17,775,479 of record NC_135805.1, on the reverse strand, counting down.
TAGTTAATGCAGAGCAACTTGATGCAATAACTATCATGAGGGAGAGGGTGTTGAATAAACTAATGGGATTAAAGATAGATAAGTCTCCGCGACCTGATGGTCTGCACCCGAGGGTATAAAAGGAGGTGGCAGCAGAGATAGTGGATGCGTTGATTGTGATATTTCAAAATTCCTTGGATTCCGCTCAGGTCCCGGTGGACTGGAAACACACTGACGTGATGCCCCTATTCAAAAAGGTAGAAAGGCAAAAAGTAGGAAACTATAGGCCAGGTAACTTGACCTCTGTGGTGGGGCAGTTGCTGGAATCAACCACTGAGGAGATGATTGAACATTTGTAAAGACAAAGCACAAAGCTCAATCCACCATTGTCAGCATGGTTTTATGAGGGGAAAGTCATGCTTGACAAAGTTGCTTGAGTTCTTTGAGGACATAACCAGCAAGGTGGATAATGGGGAATCTGTGGATGTGGTATACCCGGACTTCCAGAAGGTGCTTGACAAGGTGCCGCATAAAAGACTGATCCAGAAGGTGAGATCACAGGAGATTGGGAATAGAGTTCTGGATTGATTTGGGGATTGGCTGACTGACAAAAAACAGGGTTGGGATAAATGAGTCCTCCTCGGGCTGGCGAACTGTAGCTAGTGGGGTGCCGCAGGGGTCAGTCCTTGGACCTCAAATGTTTACAATCTATATAAATGATCTGCAAGCGTGTCTGCATGGGTTTCCTCCGGGTGCTCCGGTTTCCTCCCACAGTCCGAAAGATGTGCTGGTTAGGTGCATTGGCCATGCTAAATTCTCCCTCAGTGTACCCAAACAGGGGCTGGAGTGTGGCGACTAGGAGGCTTTCACAGTAACTTCATTGCAGTGTTAATGTAAGCCTACTTGTGATACCAATAAATTAACTTTAAACTTTGCCAATTTGATTAATCCAGTCAATATCCTTGTTAAAATCACCCAAGATTATCATAGCAAAATTTGAGGATGAAAATAAAGTAGGTGGGAAAGCGAAGAGGATATAAAGATTTTATGGATGAATATTGATAAGCGAAGAGAATTGGCCAAAATCTGGCAGATGGGGTTTAATGTGGAATATGTGTGAGACATTTTGGCCGAAAAAATAGAAAGGTAAATTATTACCTAAATGGAAAGCAAATTCAAAATGTATCCGGGCAGAGGGATCTGGGTGTCTGTGTTCATGAATCGCAGAAAGTCGGTATGCAGGTACAGCTTGTAATAAAAAAGGCAAATGGGATGTTGGCATTTATTGCAAAAGGACTGGAGTATAAAAGTAGAGAAGTGTTGTTGCAATTGTATAGGGTGTTGGTGAGACCACATCTGGAGTATTGTGTCCAGTTTTGGTCTCCTTATTTGAGGAAGGATGTGGTGGCATTCGAGGCAGTTCAGAGGAGGTTCACCAGATTGATTCCGGGGATGAAAGGGTTGACGTATGAGGAGAGATTGAACAGTTTGGGCTTGTACTCGCTGGAGTTTAGAAGGATGAGAGGGGATCTGATCGAGGTATATAAAATTTTAAAAGGGATTGATGAAGTAAATGTGGACCAAGGGGGCAACCTTACCAAAAACATTCTCAGTCCAGGATGGGCGGGGAAGCGGGAGAGATTCTCGCCTGTTTCTTGGGCAAGTTCAAATTCAGAATTTTATGCACTTAGTGCATGAAGAAATGGGCTAACCAATTCCTCGCCTGCAGGGGAAGGGGGCAGGGATAAATCGCCAACCAGCCTGCTATAGCAGCAGAGGGCGACATTGCGCATGTGTAGTCCTCTGTGGCCTGACAGGTCTGAGAGAAGGAGCTGTCAGGCCTCTGTTGTTGAGTTGGCCTTGACCCAGCAACCACACCCCCTTCCCCCCCCCCCCCCCCCCCCCGCCCCGTCACCCACCAGCTATCCCGGGGGCCCTCGGCAGATTGCAAACCCCACACTGCCCGGAAATATCACCCCCACACCCCCCACCCCTGCCGCCCAGACTGCGCGGGTTTCCTCCGGGTGCTCCGGTTTCCTCTCACAGTCTGAAAGATGTGCTGGTTAGGTGCATTGGCCAGGCACTGGAGTGTGGAAACTAGGGGAAATTCACAGTAACTTCGTTGCAGCGTTAATGTAAGCCGACTCGTGACTAATAAATAAACTTTAAAACTTTAACTTTTGAGTATCATGTTTGAAAATCTCAAAGAAGGAAAGTTCAGGTATCTGTTTTTTGGCTACCCATATCATGGTAAAGTATTCAGTTCTACCCATATTCAGTTCTACCCATATTCAGTTCTACCCATATTCAGTTCTACCCATATTCAGTTCTACCCATAGGATGGTAAAGTTCAGTGAAGGTCACTGCCTCCAGACTATAATTATTTTCACAACTGCGACAGCTCTTGAGAAACGAGCATCAGTCCCTTGAAGGTTTGTTTTATATTAAAGTGACTCAGGGTCCAGAATAATCCCACTCAGTGACCAGTTTGGAGTGGGCCTGGTCGTGGGAACATCCAGCAAATCATAGGATCATAAATCAGAGACACCCTCCAGTGCAGAAAGAGGTCTTTTGGCCCACTGAGTCTGCACCAACCCTCCAGGTCCTATCCTCACGTATTTACCCCACTAATCCTGAGACAATGAGGGGCAATTTAGCATGGCCAATCCACTCAACCTGCACATCTTTGCTTTGACAAAGGGTCGTCTGGACTCGAAACATCAGCTCTTTTCTCTCCTTACAGAATCTGCCAGACCTGCTGAGATTTTCCAGCATTTTCTCTTTCGGCTGCACATCTTTGGACTGTGGGAGGAATCCAGGGCACCCGGAGGAAACCCACGCAGACACGAGGAGAACGTGCAAGCTCCACATAGCCACCCAATGCCAGAATTGAACCTGGGTCCCCGACGCTGTGAGGCAGCAGTGCTAATCATTGTGCCACCGTGCCGCCCCCCATATTGTGTCACACTCACAATCACCTCCCACCTCCTCATTCCTGTTAGGTTTGGGTTTGACTACAATCTGTGTAGCTAATCCGGGGAATAAAGAGTCTGCGAGAATTACAGCTACATTTTGGGTATCGTGTTAGAAAATCTACAATTAGTAAAATTCAGGTATCTGGATTCTGTCCAGGTGCTGATGAATCTTTAGATCTTGTGACAATGTTTATCTTCATCTCTCATGAGTTCAACATCAAAAGATGCAAAGCCCCATGTAAATGTCACTGTGAAGAGAGGCCGAGGGATGACTTGGGGCTCCCTCAATGCAAAGTAATAAAATCAGCTGAGTGCCTCACTCAGAAACGGGCTCATTGGAAATGTGGGTGAGGTCAGTCCCACCCAATGATCACTGAAATAAAATCAACCTCCAAGGACAGCTCTGAAGCCACATTTCCTTTATCCATCGAACACTTACAGGATCTGTCTCTCAGGGAAATAGATGGACATTGCAATTTTGATGTTGTCCAGGAAAAATTTGACCAGATCAATGTGCATTCTGCTCACAAAGCTTGATCATTTCTTCATCAGATTGTAATCATCGTTGGCAAGGCTGCCATTTCCTACCCATCACTTAGTGCCCTTGGGAAGATTACTTGGATTGCTGCGGTCTGTGCCATGAACAGCACCCAGCCTGCAGTTGCATCGGGAGATCCAATTCCTGGCGCAGTGAAGGTGAAGAACTATCGATTATGTATCTTTGAAACATAGAAACTGGAAGCAGGAGGAGGCCATTCGGCCCTTCGAGCCTGCTCTGCCATTCATTTTGATCATGGCTGATCATCGAATTCAATATCCTGATCCCCCTTTCCCCCCAATATCCCTTGATCCCTTTAGCCCAAGAGCTATATCTATTTTCTTCTTGAAATCAGACAACGTTTTGGCCTCAACTACATTCTGTGATAGTGAATTCCACACATTCATCACCCTCTCAGTGAAGAAATTTCTCCTCACTTCAGTTCTAAAAGGTTTATCCCTTATCCTCAAACTATGACCCCGAATTCTGGACTCCCCCACCAGTGGGAACATTCTTTCTGAATCTATCCTGTCTAACCCTGTTAGGAATTGGTAAGTTTCTCTGAGATTCCCTCTCATTCTTCGAAACTCCAGTGAATACAATCCTAACCGACATAGTCTCTCCTCATGTGACAGACCTGCCATCCTAGGAATCAGTCTGGTTAACCATCGCTGTACTCCTGCTATAGCAAGGACATCCTTCCTCAGACAAGGACACCAAAACTGCACACAATACTCCATGTGTGGCTTCACCAATGCCCGATATAATTGCAGCAAAACATCCCTCGCCCTGTACTCAAATCCTCTCGCTATGAAGGCCAACATACCATTTCCCTTCTTTACTGCCTGCTGTACCTGGGCGCTTACTTTCTGCGATTAATGCATGAAGAATCCAAGGTCTCGTTGAGGATCCATCTCTCTCAATTTACACTCATTCAAGTAACAATCTGTCTTCCTATTACTGCTCCCAAAGTGGATAACCTCACATTTATCCACATTATACTGCATCTGCCATGCACATGCTCACACACTCAACCTGTCCAAATCATGTTGAAGCATCTCTGCACCCTCCTCACAGCTCACCCTCCCACCCAACTTTGTATCATGTGCAAATTTGGAGATAATACATTCAGTTCCCTCTTCCAAATCATTAATATATAATGTGAACAGTTGGGGCCCCAGCACAGATCCCTGCAGAACCCTACTAGTCACTGACTGCCAATCAGAAAAAGACCCATTTATGCTAACACTTTGCTTCCTATCAGCTAACCAGCTTTCTATCTGTCTCAAGACATTACCTGCAATCGCAAGTGCTTTAACTTTACATAGTAGTCTATTATGTGAGACCTTGTCAAAAGCCTTTTGAAAGTCGAAATAAATCACATCCAAAATTTAAAGTTTATTTATTACTGTCACAAGTATGCTTACATTGACAGTACTGTGAAAATTCCCCAAGTCTCCACACTCCAGTGCCTGTTTGGGACACTGAGGGAGAATTTAGCACGGCCAATGCACCTAACCAGCACGTCTTTTGGACTGTGGGAGGAAACCGGAGCACCCGGAGGAAACCCACGCAGACACGAGGAGAACATGCAGATTCCAAACAGACAGTGACACAAGCCGGGAATCGAAGCCAGGTCCCTGGCGCTGTGAGGCAGCAGTGCTAACCACTGTGCCACCGTGCCGCCCATAAAGGATGTAACAGCAGAGCATTTCGAAATGCGTAATATAATCAGGCAGAGTCAGCATGGCTGCATGAAGGTGAAATCTTGCCAGAAAAATTTATTAGAATTCTTTGAGATAGTAGCGAGCAGGATGGATGAGGGGGAACCAGTAGATGTAATATAATTGAAGTCTACAAGATTATGAGGGGCATGGACAGAGTGGATTGTCAGAAGCTTTTTCCCAGGGGGAAGAGTCGATTACAAAGAACAAAGAACAAAGAACAGTACAGCACAGGAAACAGGCCCTTCGGCCCTCCAAGCCTGTGCCGCTCCTTGGTCCAACTAGACCAATCGTTTGTATCCCTCCATTCCCAGGCTGCTCATGTGACTATCCAGGTAAGTCTTAAACGATGTCAGCGTGCCTGCCTCCACCACCCTACCTGGCAGCGCATTCCAGGCCCCCACCACCCTCTGTGTAAAAAACGTCCCTCTGATATCTGAGTTATACTTCGCCCCTCTCAGCTTGAGCCCGTGACCCCTCGTGATCGTCACCTCCGACCTGGGAAAAAGCTTCCCACTGTTCACCCTATCTATACCCTTCATAATCTTGTACACCTCTGTTAGATCTCCCCTCATTCTCCGTCTTTCCAAGGAGAACAACCCCAGTCTACCCAATCTCTCCTCATAGCTAAGACCCTCCATACCAGGCAACATCCTGGTAAACCTTCTCTGCACTCTCTCTAACGCCTCCATGTCCTTCTGGTAGTGCGGCGACCAGAACTGGACGCAGTACTCCAAATGTGGCCTAACCAGCGTTCTATACAGCTGCATCATCAGACTCCAGCTTTTATACTCTATACCCCATCCTATAAAGGCAAGCATACCATATGCCTTCTTCACCACCTTCTCCACCTGTGTTGCCACCTTCAAGGATTTGTGGACTTGCACACCTAGGTCCCTCTGTGTTTCTATACTCCTGATGACTCTGCCATTTATTGTATAACTCCTCCCTACATTATTTCTTCCAAAATGCATCACTTCGCATTTATCCGGATTAAACTCCGTCTGCCACTTCTCCGCCCAATTTTCCAGCCTATTTATATCCTGCTGTATTGCCCGACAATGCTCTTCGCTGTCCGCAATTCCAGCCATCTTCGTGTCATCCGCAAACTTGCTGATTACACCAGTTACACCTTCTTCCAAATCATTTACATATATATCAAAAATAGCAGGGTCCCAGTACAGAGCCCTGCGGAACACCACTGGTCACAGACCTCCAGCTGGAAAGAGACCCTTCGACCACTACCCTCTGTGTCTTATGGCCAAGCCAGTTCTCCACCCATCGAGCCACTTCTCCTTGTATCCCATGAGCCTTAACCTTCTTAACCAACCTGCCATGTGGGACTTTGTCAAATGCCTTACTGAAATCCATATAGACGACATCCACGGCCCTTCCTTCATCAACCGTTTTTGTCACTTCCTCAAAAAACTCCACCAAATTTGTAAGGCACGACCTCCATCTTACAAAACCATGCTGTCTGTCACTAATGAGATTGTTCTGTTCTAAATGCACATACATCCTGTCTCTAAGAATCCTCTCCAACAACTTCCCTACCACGGACGTCAAGCTTACCGGCCTATAATTTCCTGGGTTATCCCTGCTACCCTTCTTAAACAACGGGACCACATTCGCTATCCTCCAATCCTCAGGGACCTCACCCGTGTCCAAAGAAGCGACAAAGATTTCCGTCAGAGGCCCAGCAATTTCACCTCTCGTCTCCCTGAGCAGTCGAGGATAGATGCCATCAGGCCCTGGGGCTTTGTCAGTTTTAATGTTCCCTAAAAAACCTAACACTTCCTCTCTTGTAATGGAGATTTTCTCTAACGGGTCAACACCTCCCTCCGAGACACTCCCGGTTAACACGCCCCTCTCCTTCGTGAATACCGATGCAAAGTATTCATTTAGGATCTCCCCTATTCCCTTGGGTTCTAAGCATAATTCCCCTCCTTTGTCCCTGAGAGGTCCGACTTTCTCCCTGACAACTCTTTTGTTCCTAACGTATGAATAGAATGCCTTAGGATTCTCCTTAATCCTGCCTGCCAAGAACATCTCGTGACCTCTTTTTGCCCTTCTAACTCCCCGTTTGAGATCTTTCCTACTCTCTCTGTATTCCTCCAGAGCTCCATCTGTTTTCAGTTGCCTGGACTTAACGTACGCCTCCCTTTTCATTTTAATCAGATCCTCAATTTCCCTGGTTATCCACGGCTCTCGAATCCTACCTTTCCTATCTTTCCTTTTTACAGGCACATGCCTATCCTGCAGCCTTATCAACTGTTCCTTAAAAGACTCCCACATGCCAGACGCGGACTTACCCTCGAACATCCTCTCCCAATCAACATCCACCAATTCCTGCCTAATCTGGCTATAGTCAGCCTTCCCCCAATTTAGCACCCTGCCCATAGGACAGCACTCATCCTTGTCCATTACTATCCTAAAGTTAACAGAGTTGTGGTCACTATTTGCCACATGTTCCCCTACCGAAACTTTGACGACCTGACCGGGCTCATTTCCCAGAACCAGGTCCAGTATAGCCCCCTCTCTAGTCGGGCTATCTACATACTGTTCCAAAGAACCTTCCAGTACGCATTTTACAAATTCCTCCCCGTCCGGACCCCCAGCTCTAAGCACTTTCCAGTCTGTGCCAGGGAAATTAAAGTCCCCCAGTACAACAACCCTATTTTTTCTGCACCTATCCAGAATCTCCTGACATATCCTTTCCTCCACTTCCATGGGCTGTTGGGTGGTCTGTAGTACACCCCCAGCATAGTGACTGCACCCTTCCTGTTTCTGAGTTCCACCCACAGTGACTCAGTACATGACCCCTCTAAGTTGTCTATCCTCTGCACTGCGGTAATATGCTCCTTAACTAATATCGCTACTCCCCCACATTTTTTAGCCCCTCCTCTGTCTCGCCTAAAACACTTATACCCCGGAATATTCAGCTGCCAGTCCTGTCCTTCTTTTAACCAAGTTTCCGTCACTGCAACCACATCCAAATTCCGCATAAGCATTAAGGCCCTAAGTTCGTCTGTTTTACCCGTTACACTCCTCGCATTGAAGCAGATGCACTCCAGACCTCCAGGCCCAGTCAGGTCCTCCTCCTCCAGAGTGCTCCTCTTCTTAGCTAGCCTTGCCCTGGCCCCCAGCTCAACCCCAGCCTCAGTATTTACTGACCTCCTGTTTTGTTCCCCACCCCCCTGCCACACTAGTTTAAATCCTGCCGAAACACTCTTGCAAAACTCCCAGCCAGGATATTTGCTCCCTTCCAGTTGAGGTGTAACCCATCCTTTCTGTACAGTTGCCATCCTGACTTGAAGATTTCCCAGTTATCTATGAATTTAAAACCCTCCCTCTTGCACCAGTCCTTTAGCCACGCGTTCAACTGTAGAATCTCCCTGTTCCGAGCCTCACTTGCACTAGACACCGGGAGCAGTCCAGAGATTGCTACCCTGGAGGTCTTACTTTTTAGCCTAGCACCCAACTCCCTGAATTTCTCTCGTATGACCCCCCTGCTCTTCCTACCTACATCATTTTCACCAATGTGTACAATCACATCCGTTTGACTACCTTCCTTTTTAAATATGCTTCCTACCCTCTCGGAGACATCCAGTACCCCGGCACCAGAGAGGCAGACTACCATCCTGGATTCTCGTTCACTCCCACAGAACCGCCTGTCCGTGCCTCTAACCATTGCGTCCCCCACAACTATCGCTCTCCTAAACCCCTTCTTTCCCTTCCGGACCCCTGAGCTAGGGGTCATAGGTTTAAGGTGCGAGGGGTAATGTTTAAAGGAGATGTACGAGGCAAGTTTTTTGCATAGAGGATGGTGGGTGCCTGGAACTCGCTGCCGGGGGAGTTAGTGGAAGCAGATACAATAATGATTTTAAGGGACATCTGGACAAATACATGAATAGGATGGGAATAGAGGGATGTGGCCCGTGGGAGGGTCGGGGGTTTAGTTCACATGGGCAGCATGGTCGGTGCAGGTTTGGAGGGGCGGAAGGGCCTGTTCCTGTGCTGTAATTTTCTTTGTACTTTTCTCTTCACTCTGTTATTTGTTTATAATTGGATTTCCAAACAAATTCGATAAGGTACTGCACAAAAGGCTACATAATAAGACAAAGGGACTGTGGGAGGAAACCGGAGCACCCAGCGGAAACCCACGTAGACATGGGGAGAATGTGCAAACTGAACACAGTCACCCAAGGCCAGAAATGAACCTGGGTCCCCGACACGGTGAGGCAGGAGTGCTAACCATTGTGCCACCGTGCTGCCCCCATGTTGTGTAGATTCACACTCACCTCCCACCTCCTCATCTTGTTAGGCTTGGGTTTGACTACAATCCGTGTAATGAATCCAGGGAATAAAGAGTCTGAGAGAATTACAGCTACATTTTGTCTCTCGTCCTAAAATGTACAATTATTAAAATTCAAGTCTGTGGTTTTTTTTGTCCAGGTGCTGGTGAATCTTTAGATTTTGTGACAATGTTTATCTTCATCTCTCATGAGTTCAACAGCAAAAGATGCAAAGCCCCATGTAAATGTCACTGTGAAGAGAGGCCAAGAGATGACTTGTGGCTCTCGCAATGCAAAGTAATAAAATCAGCTGAGTGCCTCACTCAGAAACAGGCTCATTGGAAATGTGGGTGAGGTCGGGTCCACTCAATGATCACTGAAGTAAAGCTGCCTCCAAAGGCAGGTCTGTGTCTTACAAATTTGATAGAGTTTTTGAAGGGGTAATCAAGAAAATAGATGAGGGCAGTGCGGTAGACATTGTCTACTTGGAATTCAACAAGGCCTTCGACAAGGTATGGTAAACTAATCAGTAAGGTTCGATCAAATGGGATCCAGGGAGGACCAGCCAATTGGATATAAAATTGGCTTGTCGTTAGGACTCAGAGGGTGGTGGTAGAGGGTTCTTTTTCAGACTGGAGAACTGTATCTTGCATGCTATGGAGACAAAGCATACCGTACATAGAGAAGGAAAGGAGAGGGTGCAGAATGTAATGTTAAAGTCATAGCTAGGGTGTAGAGAAAGACCAACTTAATGTGAGTTAGTTCCTTTCAAAAGTCTGATTGCAGCAGGGGAGAAACTGTTCTTGAGGTGGTTGGTACATGACGTCAGAACTTTGTATCTATTTCCCAATGGAAGAAGGTGGAAGAGAGTATGTCTGGGGTGTGTTGTGTCTTTGATTATGCTGGCTGCTTTTCTGAGACAGTGGGAAGGGTAGATGGGGTTAATCGATGTGAGGCTGGTTTGTGAGATGGACTGGCTTCATTCATGGCCCTTTGTGGTTTTTTGCAGCCTCGGACAGAGCAGGAGCCAGACCAAGCTGTGTAACAAACAGAAAGAATGCTTTCTATGGTGCCCATGTAAAGCGTGGTGAAAGTCATAATGGGCATGTCAAATTTCCAGGTCTCCTAAGAGAGCAGATGTGTTGGTGGGCTTACTTAACTATAGCATCAGTGTGGAGGGACCAAAACAGTGATCTGGACACTTGTAGACTTGAAGTTCTCGACCATTTCCACTTCATCTCTGCTGATGCAGACAGGGCATATCATCCACAACATTTTCTGAGGTTGATGACTATCTCCTTTGAGTCAGTGCCAATTAAACAGTAATCCATTGAGAGTCAGTGCCCGGGAAACAGTAACCCAGTGAGAGACAGTGCCCGGGAAACAGTAACCCAGTGAAAGACAGTGCCAGGGAAACAGTAACCCAGTGAGAGTCAGTGCCAGGGAAAGAGTAACCCAGTGAGAGTCAGTGCCAGGGAAACAGTAACCCAGTGAGAGTCAGTGCCAGGGAAACAGTAACCCAGTGAGAGACAGTGCCAGGGAAACAGTAACCCAGTGAGAGACAGTGCCAGGGAAACAATAACCCAGTGAAAGACAGTGCCAGGGAAACAGTAACCCAGTGAGAGTCAGTGCCAGGGAAACAGTAACCCAGTGAGAGTCAGTGCCAGGGAAACAGTAATCCATTGAGAGTCAGTGCCAGGGAAACAGTAATCCATTGAGAGACAGTGCCAGGGAAACAGTAACCCAGTGAGAGTCAGTGCCAGGGAAACAGTAACCCAGTGAGAGTCAGTGCCAGGGAAACAGTAACCCAGTGAGAGACAGTGCCAGGGAAACAGTAACCCAGTGAGAGTCAGTGCCAGGGAAACAGTAATCCATTGAGAGTCAGTGCCAGGGAAACAGTAATCCATTGAGAGACAGTGCCAGGGAAACAGTAATCCATTGAGAGTCAGTGCCCGGGAAACAGTAATCCATTGAGAGACAGTGCCAGGGAAACAGTAATCCATTGAGAGACAGTGCCAGGGAAACAGTAATCCATTGAGAGTCAGTGCCAGGGAAACAGTAACCCAGTGAGAGACAGTGCCAGGGAAACAGTAACCCAGTGAGAGACAGTGCCAGGGAAACAGTAACCCAGTGAGAGTCAGTGCCAGGGAAACAGTAACCCAGTGAGAGACAGTGCCAGGGAAACAGTAACCCAGTGAGAGTCAGTGCCCGGGAAACAGTAACCCAGTGAGAGTCAGTGCCAGGGAAACAGTAACCCAGTGAGAGACAGTGCCAGGGAAACAGTAACCCAGTGAGAGTCAGTGCCAGGGAAACAGTAATCCATTGAGAGACAGTGCCAGGGAAACAGTAACACAGTGAGAGTCAGTGCCAGGGAAACAGTAATCCATTGAGAGTCAGTGCCCGGGAAACAGTAACCCAGTGAGAGTCAGTGCCCGGGAAACAGTAACCCAGTGAGAGTCAGTGCCAGGGAAACAGTAATCCATTGAGAGACAGTGCCAGGGAAACAGTAATCCATTGAGAGTCAGTGCCCGGGAAACAGTAACCCAGTGAGAGTCAGTGCCAGGGAAACAGTAACACAGTGAGTGTCAGTGCCAGGGAAACAGTAACCCAGTGAGAGTCAGTGCCAGGGAAACAGTAACACAGTGAGAGTCAGTGCCAGGGAAAGAGTAACCCAGTGAATGACAGTGCCAGGGAAACAGTAACCCAGTGAGAGACAGTGCCAGGGAAACAGAAACCCAGTGAGAGACAGTGCCAGGGAAACAGTAACCCAGTGAAACACAGTGCCAGGGAAACAGTAACCCAGTGAGAGACAGTGCCAGGGAAACACTAACCCAAAGAGAGTCAGTGCCAGAGAAACAGTGACCCAGTGAGAGTCAGTGCCAGGGAAAGGACAACCCAGTGAGAGTCAGTGCCAATTAAACTGTAACCCAGTGAGAGACACTGCCAGGGAAACAGTAACCCAGTGAAACACAGTGCCAGGGAAACAGTAACCCGGTGAGAGTCAGTGCCAGAGAAACAGTGACCCAGTGAGAGTCAGTGCCAGGGAAAGGACAACCCAGTGAGAGTCAGTGCCAATTAAACTGTAACCCAGTGAGAGACAGTGCCAGGGAAACAGTAACACAGTGAGAGACAGTGCCAGGGAAACAGTAATCCATTGAGAGACAGTGCCAGGGAAACAGTAACCCAGTGAGAGACAGTGCCAGGGAAACAGTAATCCATTGAGAGACAGTGCCAGGGAAAAAGGAACCCGCTCGGAGTCAGTGCCAGAGAAAGAGTAACCCAGTGAGTGTCAGTGCCAGGGAAACAGTAACCCAGTGAGAGACAGTGCCAGGGAAACACTAACCCAGTGATAGTCAGTGCCAGGGAAACAGTAACCCAGTGAGAGCCATTGCCAATTAAACTGTCACCCAGTGAGAGACAGTGCCAGGGAAACTGTAACCCAGTGAGTGTCATAGAAACATAGAAGATAGGAGCAGGAAGAGGCCATTCGGCCCTTCGAGCCTGCTCCGCCATTCATCACGATCATGGCTGATCGTCCAACTCAATCACCCAATCCTGTTTTTCCCCATAACCTTTGATTCCATTCGCTCCGAGTGCTACATCCAGCCACCTCATTAATACATTCAATGTTTGGCATCAACTACTTCCTGTGGTAATGAATCCCACAGGCTCACTGCTCTTTGGGTGAAGAAATGTCTCCTCATCTCCGTCCTAAATGGTCTACCCTGAATCCTCAGACTGTGACCCCTGGTTCTGGACTCCCCCACCATCGGGAACATCCTCCCTGCATCTACCCTGTCCAGTCCTGTTCAAGTTTTATAAGTTTCTATGAGGTCATCCCTCATTCGTCTGAACTCCAGCGAAAACAATCCTAACCTAGTCAATCTCTCCTCATACATGAGTCCCGCCATCCCCGGAATCAGCCTGGTAAACCTTCGCTGCACACTCTTGAGAGCAAGAACATCCTTCCTCAGAAAAGGAGACCAAAACTGCACACAATACTCTAGGTGTGGCCTCACCAAGGCCCTGTATAATTGCAACAACACATCCCTGCTCCTGTACTCGAAACCTCTCACAATGAAGGCCAACATGCCATTTGCCTCCTTTACCACCTGCTGCACCTGCATGCTTACCTTCAGCGACTGGTGCACAAGGACACCCAGGTCCTGCTGCACACTCCCCTCTCCCAATTTACAGCAATTTACAGTCAGTGCCAGGGAAACAGTAACCAAATGGGAGACAGTGGCAGATAGTTTACCGTGCGATGGCCAGTGTTATCACAGAATCATGGATTCCCTACAGTGCAGAAGGAGGCCATTTGGCCCATCGAATCTGTACCAACCACCAGGTACAGTCCCACCCAGGCCCTATCCCCATCACTGTACTTATATACCATACTAACCCCTGACACTAAGGGTCAATCAACCTAACCCGCACATCTTTGGAATGAGGGAGGAAACTGGAGCACCCGGAGGAAACCCACGCAGACACAGGGGGAATGTGCAAACTCCACACAGACAGTGACCCAAGCTGGGAATCGAACCCAGGTCCCAGGTGCTGTAAGGCAACAGTGCTAACCACTGTGCCACCGTGCCGCCCATAGCTAGTAATTAGTGAGAGGTATGTAATGTGCTCTAAAGGTAATGTACAAGGATAATGTACCCTTAACTGGTTTCAGTTATCTCAGTACAGGAGAAAATGAATGTGAATTGTTCAAGCCATTGGGCAGTGGGACCCACGCCAGCCTCAGCGACTCGCTGAGGAAATAATGGTGTGACCCGCGGTTGGAGTGCAGCATGGTCACTGTGTTCCCACTTACTGCCGGCACAGGGAACCCAAGAAATACGTAGTGGTCCATTTTGGTAGGTCAAATGGGATGAAGGAGTACAATATAAAGGGAAAGAGGCTTAGTACGGTAGAGGATCAGAAGGACCTTGGGGTCTGGGTCCATAGGACTCTAAAATCGGCCCTGTAGGTGGAGGAGGTGGTTAAGAAGGCGTATGGTGTGCTGGCCTTTATCAATCGAAGGATCGAGTTTAAGAGTCCGGGGATAATGATGCAGCTATATAAGACCCTCATCGGACCCCACTTGGAGTACTGTGCTCAGTTCTGGTCGCCTCATTACAGGAAGGATGTGGAGAAGATTTGAAAGGGTGCAGAGGAGATTTACAAGGGTGTTGCTTGGATTGAATGGCATGCCTTATGAGGATAGGCTGAGGGAGCTCGGTCTTTTCTCCTTGGAGAGACGTAGGATGAGAGGAGACCTAATAGAGGTATATAAGATGTTGAGAGGCATGGATCGGGTGGACTCTCAGAGGCTTTTTCCCAGGGTGGAAATGGCTGCTACGAGAGGACACAGGTTTAAGGTGCTGGGGGATAGGTACAGGGGAAATGTTAGGGGGAAGTTTTTCACACAGAGGGTGGTGGGCGAGTGGAATCGGGTGCCGTCAGTGATGGTGGAGGCAAACTCAATCGGGTCTTTTAAGAGACTCCTGGATGAGTACATGGGACTGAATAGGATGGAGGGTTATAGGTAGGCCTAAAAGGTAGGGATATGTTCGGCACAACTTGTGGGGCCGAAGGGCCTGTTTTGTGCTGTAGTTTTCTATGTTTCTATGTTTCTCAATGAGATTGTGCAGACATGAAAGGAGAATGTGAAATTGTTTTCTGCTGGGTCACTAACACCAGCGAGCGACAGATCAATCTTCCATTCCAGTCAACTCCCAAACAGGGAAGGGGAACAATCCTGAGTGTGTGAACTGGAATCGATTGTAAAATAGCTGCTCCGGGTTGCTCAGACTTCCTGGGAACCGGCACTCACAGAGTTAATAATTTCTAAATTCAATGTTGGAACCGAGTCACATTTCCATAGTAAATTAGATCGTGCACTTCTTCAACACAAGATGTTCCTGCCCAGGGAAACTTTATTCAAAATCATCTTCGTAAAACAGTATAAAAATCTCTGAGCTCTCTGCTCAAACTGCAGATCGAGCTGAAGGTGCTGAGAATCATTCAGTGCGTTCACCAGTGATCTGAACCAACACCAAGATGCTGAGACTCTTCTTAACTGTGTCTTTCCTCTTCTGGAACCAACTCGCTGCACAGAATCAAGAACTGAACGAGTTCTGTTATCAAATTGGCTGCCCTGTGCCCAGCAAAATCATTCAGCACGAGGTAACTATAGTTCCGGGGTTTACTGTGTTCTGTCGTGTTTGTATCACTGGAAATTATTTCACAAAATAAAGCAGAAAATACTGGAAAAGCTCAGCAGGTCTGGCAGTATCTGTGGAGAGAGAAACACAGTTAATGGTTTGAGTTCATACGGCTCTTGTTCAGAGCTCCGACTGCAAACATGAACTGTGTTTCTCTCTCCACAGATACTGCCAGACGTGCCGGGTTTTCCAGCATTTTCTGTTTTTAATTCAGATTTCCAGCATATGCTGTATTTTCCATGTGATTTGAATTATTTACTGTCTGTTTTTTGGGGATCCATAGCCTGCGGTGCACTGACATCTCACACCCAACCCTGAAACATGAGGCTGCACTGAAATTGGCCCCTGACTCTCATTAACATTTTATCCAGGATCTGCCATCACCTGATTGCTCTCCACTGCCTGCTAGTGAAGTAAGAAGAATATCAGGGCTTCCGACTCCAGCACTGGCTCAGAGAGAGGGGTCGATGTGGGGACAGAGAGGAGTTAGTGGGACAATGTGAAGGACTGTACAATTGGGAACCATTCCTGCTCCTGCTGTATTCACTGAATCTAACCCAGTTTCTGAAAGGCAGTTTATAACAGAGTTAAGGTCACCATGTTAGATCTGTAAGAAGCCAAGTCTCGCCTTCGGCAGCACACCCCACACCATGGATAGCTGTAAAGTCAGATCAATACAGCCGACAGACACAGTGCGGGTGTGAGAATTACACTCCATCCTTGTTGGGGAAATATGTTGACATTAATATTGGATTGATTAATAGACAGGAAAAGGTATGGAGCTTGATAAACAATGGCAAATATTTTAAAAAATTGTCCAAAATTCTCAGTTGAAAGACCTTCTATTGAGAAGCACAAAACTCCAGGGAAAACTGACCTATCCATGGATTCCCCAGTAAATTCAGGATAGTATTCGATGCAATGAAAAGTTGTGCGAATTGTTATAAATCTTCGGGAGATTTTATTAAACAGCAAAGGATGCCAAAAAATTGGTTTAGAGGGAAAGAAAAGAATGAGAGCAAACTGGTGGGAAATATAAATAGCGACTGGAAAAGGAAAAGTTAAACGGAGGAAAATAACAAAAGGATCTGTTCGCCGTTTAGAAATTGAGCTCAGAAAAATATAGAATCAAGAGGAAGCAAATTGTAAAGACACAGGGATTTTATCACCTCACTCATCCCGAAACTGTAAAATCCCAGCCGAGGTCATTGAACCTTTCCATGGTCGGCCCCCCCCCGCCTGCTCCGTTTGCCCTGGTGGGCGAGGCGGTAAAGTTCCAGCCATGGTTCCTCAGATAAAGATTGAACACATCAAACCTTTTCTATCATCCGTGTAATTATTTTCAATATCCAGATAATTCCACATGTCCCCCACCCTTGGGGGTCAACCCCCACCCAACCAGTGGGCAGCACAGTGGTTGGCACTGCTGCCTCTCAGCACCAGGGACCCGGGTTCGATCCCTGGCTTGGGTCACTGTCTGTGCAGAGTCCACACGTTCTCCCCATGTCTGCATGGGTTTCCACTGGGGTCTCCGGTTTCCTCCCACAGTCTGAAAGACATGCTGGTTAGGTGCATTGGCCATGCTAAATTCTCCCTCAGTGTACCCGAACAGTGTGCAATGTGGCGACTCGGGGATTTCCACAGTAACTTCATTGCAGTGTTAATGTAAGCCTACTTGTGATACTAATAAATAAATTTTAAACTTTAAAACTTCATCCCAACTCTCATCCCTGACCCAACTCCCAACATGAGAGGACCCCCCACCACCACCGAACTGGTGCCCTCCACCTACCCCATCTCCCTGACCTCCGACTCACTGCACCATTCTGATCTCCCATCACTCCCGGGGGACAGCCGATCCCCCCCTCCCAACCTCCGACCCTCTCCCCCCAACCTCCAAACCCCTGAACCATCTCCACCATCGATCCCTATTCTTCAATGGCCCCAGTATCTGACACCCCAACCTCCTCCCCAGACTAATCTCTGACTAGATCCGTACTTATCTCCCTCCCCAGGTGGGGAAGGAGAAAAAGGGAATGTAATCGTGTTGAGGGATAATACAGTCCAGTGGAGAGATACTATATTCTGCAGTCACGACCGGGTGTCCGTAAGGTTCTGTTGTCTGCCCTGTGTCAGGTTGAAGGATATCTCATCACAACTGGATTGGAAGTTACAGTGGGGGGAGGGAGAAGATCTGATGGATCCTGTTAATTGATAGATACAAAAACTTTGTCTTTAAATCAAATTATATCGGTATTCGGAGAATGTAACAAAATTTAAATAATTATGACTGCTTACCAGACTGCCTCTCTTGCCCTGTATCACAATTAAATGTTTCTATTCCCCTATAAATCTACTGTAAGAAGTTTACAAACATAGATTTTAACCACTTATACTGAAAAGCTCTCAGCACAAAGGGGAGAGTGCATGATTTCCTGTCAAGTTTAAGTCCTTTTCTTTCACAATTTGAACCCAGGATTGCTCCAAGCTCAAACTGGCTATTTTCAAAATCCAATTTATATACTTCGAATTTTACAGACTTTCAATTTGCTTTCCGAAACTTGTATTCAAAGTAACTTCATTTCTATCCTATATCCAATAGTAATTGTGGCCATCACTTATAGCCAAGATTGAGAAATTCAAATACTTTCCTTATTCCAAATTATACTTTTGATCCAGCTCACAACTCCCATTTGATTTTAAACTCAGAATTGAAACTTACTATTGGAACATCACAAGTTCGGGGAAAAACATTAAAGCAAGCGACACAACAAAGAAAATCCAGACAAATCTTTTATTGGACATGTACACATTCTCTCATGGAAGTTCCCAGCAAACAGAATCTCCACAGCATTTTGCTTTCGTTCAACTTTTTGATTTGATTTATTATTGTCACATGTATTAGTAGACAGTGAAAAGCATTGTTTCTTGCAGGCTATACAGACAAAGCATACCGCTCATAGAGAAGGAAATAGAGGGTGCAGAATGTAGTGTTACAGTCATAGCTAGGGTCTGGAGAAAGATCAACTTAATGCAAGGTAGGTCCTTTCAATAGTCTGATGGCAGCAGGGAAGAAACTGTCCTTGAGTTGGTTAGTACATAACCTCAGACTTTTGTACCTATTTTCCCGATGGAAGAAGGTGGAAGAGAGAATGTTCGGGGTGCGTGGGGTCCTTAATTATGTTGGCTGCTTTTCTGAGGCAGCGGGAAGTGTAGACAGAGTCAATGGATGAGAGGTTGGTTTGCGTGATGGATTGGGCTACATTCACGACCTTTTGTACTTTAACAATTTAAACTGGAGTGAAAATGGAATATTCAAAGAAAATAAGGGGAATAGAATTAGACTTCATTCTTCTCTTCAAAAACTGTCATCAAAACTTAAAGGAAAAGGTAAAATTCTCAAGAAAATTGTTTTAAACTTAAGTTTAACACTCTCTCACAGCCAGACAATGTTTGAAGTTAAAGCAAAGTGCAAAGCATCACATTTTATTATCCCACAATCACCTCTCTCTCTCCATAACAAAACAATTTCTTCAACAACTTCTCTCCTCAATCGAATACATTCTCAATTCTACACACATTGAACAAGCAACTGCAAAAACACAGGGTTAACCGTGACTCAAACAAGAATACATCACACACACTGCAGCACAGAGACAGCAACTCAAGTCTCCTTATCAACACGGTTTTCAATTCCCTGGTAAACCTGCAAATGGTGGATTTGATTTTTAATTTGGTTTTGGTTTTTATGTGCGGACTATATACATATTTATCACCTTCTATAACTAAACCATTCTTTCTCTGAATCTTTTCTTTCCATTTGTTGTATGGCGGAGGAATATTTCCCGCAGCTGATTGATCTCAGACTGAAGAACTTCAACTTTCCCTAAAATCATGTTTAATATCAGGGGGCTGATGGGAGTGGTTTATTATCAGTGGACACAAAGCCTTGAGTCATCCAGATTGGTACAAAATCTATTACACTGCTATCTCTCTGTATTTGCCCCCTTTAATTTTGTCACAATTGGAGGTGTGTGAAGGTGCTGCGGGTGCGAGATTACCGAACATTTTCACCACTTATCCTCAAACTATGACCCCTAGTTCTGGACTCCCCCACCATTGGGAACATTCTTTCTGAATCTACCCTCTCTAACCCTGTTAGAAATTTATAAGTTTCTATGCGATCTCTCTCAGTCTTCTCAACTCCTGTGAATATAATCCTTATCAACTTTGTTTTACTTCATATGACAGACCTGCCATCCCAGGAATCAACCTGGTAAATCTTCGCTGTACTCCCTCTATAGCAAGGATCTCCTTCCTCAGAAAAGTACACTGAAACTGCACACAATACTCCAGCTATGGCCTCACTAATGCCCTATATAATTGCAGCAAAACATCCCTATCCCGATACTCAAATCCTCTCGCTATGAAGGCCAACATACCATTTGCTGCTTTTAACTGCCTGCTGTACCTGCGTGCTTACTTTCAGAGACTGATGCACGAGGACTCCAAGGTTTCATTGAGTATCCATCTCTCTCAATTTACACCAAGTAGTAATCTGTCTTCCTATTATTGCGACCAAAGTGGATAACCTCACATTTATCCGCATTATACTGCATCTGTCATGCACATGCCCACACACTCAACCTGTTCAAATCACACTGAAGCATCTGCATCCTCATCACAGCTCACCCTCCCACCCAACTTTTTATCAACTGCAAATTTGGAGATAATACATTTAGTTCCCTCTTCCAAATCATTAAAATGTAATGTGAACAGTTGAGGTTCGAGCACATATTCCTGTGGAACCCCACTAGTCACTGACTGCCAATCAGAAAAAGAACCATTTATCCCAACTCTTTGCTTCCTATCTGGGAACCAGCTTTCTATCCGTCTCAAGGCATTACCTGCAATCCCAAGTGCTTTAACTTGACATAGTAGTCTGTTATGTGAGACCTTGTCGAAAGCCTTTTGAAAGTCGAAATAAATCATATACACTGATTCTCCTTGGTCAACTTGACAAGTTACATCCTCAGAAAATTCCAATAGATTCGTCAAGCATGATTTCCCTTTTGTAAATCCATGCTGACTCTGTCTTATTATATCACTGGCTTCCAAATGCCGAGTTATGAAATACTTGATAATGGACTCAGGACTTAACCTTGGCTGCAGTTGTTTTTAGATGTTGCTGGAAGGTCAGGGTTCTGTCTCTGGTCACTCCCAGATATGATGGAGTTGGGTGATGCTTTAACTTGTAACTCCAAAGGGTTTTGGATATTGAATTGTTGAGTATATTCAAGGCTCAGATAGCTAGATTTTTGAATTCGAGGTTCATCACAGCTATCGTAAAATGGAGTGTATTAGGTTACATCCCATAAAGGGTTAACTGCAATACCCTGCGTTGTGATAGAAGGAAGTGACATTTACTCATGATCTGAGAGTCCAGGAGGAAGCAGCTTGACAAGAAACTGGTATGGGGAATATTCTCAAATCTGCAAATGTGTTACAATAGAATTAGAATGTCTGCAATCAGCAGGCTTTGGGAGTCCTTGAACCTTCCCCAACCCAACAACACGATGCAACTGGTGGGATTGCATGGGAAACTAGAGTTGAGGTTAAAGGTGAGACATGATCTTGTTGATTGGTGGAGCAGGCTCAAGGGTTGTAAGGCCATCTCCAGCTCCTATTTCTTATAGTCTCATGACATTTTAACTCCTTTCATCTTGGATTAGTGTCTGGAAACAAGGGACCAATTTCTAACCCATTGAAACTTCTCTGTTTCAATAATGAGGTAAAACACCCAAAGGGAGACACAATACCTGGACATGATTCAGTGTCGATGGCTTTCAGCAACAACACTAAAGTTAAACGAGTGCATGAGAGGGGAAGGAAAATGAATCTGGAAATAGTGATGCTGAGAATTCCATCAAAAACTCCAAACCCGACCCGCTTTCAAACCCAGTCCATCCAGGACATGGCGACTGCTCCCACACCGGGGAACCAAGGACAGTCCCCTCAACACGGATGTATTTTGGTGCGAGTTCAGTTGTGTCATGTGGTCATGGATTTTATTTCCTTCTTTTAGACTTATGCTGAAATCAAATTCGATCCTCTGCAATGGGTTGAAACTCAGATTGATTCATTGGATGATTTGCAGACCGGCCTGGAGAAACTTTTCAATTATTCACATTTTGGCAATGATGCAGGTATGTCAGATGTTCCTTCAAAGTAACAACAGAATATAAACAACCATTCGCTCTTTAACCTATCACGTTTGAAACTTTCTGTACAGACTGACACACTGACCAAAGAATTCCGCTATCGTCAATCCCAGAACGTTCCTCGTTCACACGTTACCAGTGGGTTGAAGGGACACTTGGGTGACTTCTTTGCTCCTTGCAGGCTTTATGCTCCCAAAGAACAAAGAACAGTAGAGCACAGAAAACAGGCCCTTTGGCCCTCCAAGCCTGTGCCGCTCCTTGGTCCAACTAGACCAATCGTTTGTATCCCTCCATTCCCAGGCTGCTCATGTGACTATCCAGGTAAGTCTTAAACGATGTCAGCGTGCCTGCCTCCACCACCCTACTTGGCAGCGCATTCCAGGCCCCCACCACCCTCTGTGTAAAAAACGTCCCTCTGATGTCTGAATTATACTTCGCCCCTCTCAGCTTGAGCCCGTGACCCCTCGTGATCGTCACCTCCGACCTGGGAAAAAGCTTCCCACTGTTCACCCTATCTATACCCTTCATAACCTTGTATACCTCTATTAGATCTCCCCTCATTCTCCGTCTTTCCAAGGAGAACAACTCCAGTCTACCCAATCTCTCCTCATAGCTAAGACCCTCCATACCAGGCAACATCTTGGTAAACCTTCTCTGCACTCTCTCCAAAGCCTCCACGTCCTTCTGGTAGTGCGGCGACCAGAACTGGACGCAGTACTCCAAATGTGGCCTAACCAGCGTTCTATACAGCTGCATCATCAGACTCCAGCTTTTATACTCTATACCCCGTCCTATAAAGGCAAGCATACCATATGCCTTCTTCACCACCTTCTCCACCTGTGTTGCCACCTTCAAGGATTTGTGGACTTGCACACCTAGGTCCCTCTGTGTTTCTATACTCCTGATGACTCTGCCATTTATTGTATAACTCCTCCCTACATTATTTCTTCCAAAATGCATCACTTCGCATTTATCCGGATTAAACTCCATCTGCCACCTCTCCGCCCAATTTTCCAGCCTATCTATATCCTGCTGTATTGCCCGACAATGCTCTTCGCTATCCGCAATTCCAGCCATCTTCGTGTCATCCGCAAACTTGCTGATTACACCAGTTACACCTTCTTCCAAATCATTTATATATATCACAAATAGCAGAGGTCCCAGTACAGGGCCCTGCGGAACACCACTGGTCACAGACCTCCAGCCGGAAAAAGACCCTTCGACCACTACCCTCTGTCTCCTATGGCCAAGCCAGTTCTCCGCCCATCTAGCCACTTCTCCTGGTATCCCATGAGCCTTAACCTTCTTAACCAACCTGCCATGTGGGACTTTGTCAAATGCCTTACTGAAATCCATATAGACGACATCCACGGCCCTTCCTTCATCAACCGTTTTTGTCACTTCCTCAAAAAACTCCACCAAATTTGTAAGGCACGACCTCCCTCTTACAAAACCATGCTGTCTGTCACTAATGAGATTGTTTCGTTCTAAATGCACATACATCCTGTCTCTAAGAATCCTCTCCATCAACTTCCCTACCACGGACGTCAAGTTCACCGGCCTATAATTTCCTGGGTTATCCCTGCTACCCTTCTTAAACAACGGGACCACATTCGCTATCCTCCAATCCTCAGGGACCTCACCCGTGTCCAAAGAAGCGACAAAGATTTCCGTCAGAGACCCAGCAATTTCACCTCTCGTCTCCCTGAGCAGTCGAGGATAGATGCCATCAGGCCCTGGGGCTTTGTCAGTTTTAATGTTCCCTAAAAAACCTAACACTTCCTCTCTTGTAATGGAGATTTTCTCTAACGGGTCAACACCTCCCTCCGAGTCACTCCCGGTTAACACGCCCCTCTCCTTCGTGAATACCGATGCAAAGTATTCATTTAGGATCTCCCCTATTCCCTTGGGTTCTAAGCATAATTTCCCTCCTT
Organism: Mustelus asterias; assembly: GCF_964213995.1. Lineage (NCBI taxonomy): Eukaryota > Metazoa > Chordata > Chondrichthyes > Carcharhiniformes > Triakidae > Mustelus > Mustelus asterias. Next base: position 17,751,601 of record NC_135805.1, on the reverse strand, counting down.
TGTCCCTGAGAGGTCCGATTTTCTCCCTGACAACTCTTTTGTTCCTAACGTATGAATAGAATGCCTTAGGATTCTCCTTAATCCTGCCTGCCAAGAACATCTTGTGACCTCTTTTTGCCCTTCTAACTCCCCGTTTGAGATCTTTCCTACTCTATCTATATTCCTCCAGAGCTCCATCTGTTTTCAGTTGCCTGGACTTAACGTACGCCTCCCTTTTCATTTTAATCAGATCCTCAATTTCCCTGGTTATCCACGGCTCTCGAATCCTACCTTCCCTATCTTTCCTTTTTACAGGCACATGCCTATCCTGCAGCCTTATCAATAGTTCCTTAAAAGACTCCCACATGCCAGACGTGGACTTACCCTCGAACATCCTCTCCCAATCAACATCCACCAATTCCTGCCTAATCCGGCTATAGTCAGCCTTCCCCAAACTCTGGGAAGGTTTCCCACGTGTGCAGGGAATGGGATTCCAAACTCATGTCCTGACTCCAGCTGTGCGTGCTGCATTTTCCCAGTGTAATCAGGGCTCTTTTCCAGGCATGAATGCCACTATTGGAGTGGACATGTCCCCTTGTGGAAGCTGATACACTGCATCTCTGTCAGCTTCCTGGATGCTGCTGGAACACGGCCTCCTGACTGAGGCTCAGTGGCAGCAAATTCTGCCGTGTTCAAGAGAAACCGTGTGCCACGAACTTGACTATCTCTGGGTTTATTTGTCGTCCCTTTCCCCTCTGTGGGAATTTACCCCCTCTGTACCCAAATTACCCCAGCCATCACTCAATTATAGATTTGCCTGGTAACCTGGGATTTCAATTGATCTGGATTGGAACCCCACTGAAGTTGGCTTTCCCCATGTAATTACTCCCACTCTGGCAATGACTTAGAGAACAAATTAGGAAGCGGTAACAAGGTTTGTGGATAAGCAAATTTTACAAAAGTTATCAACTAAGAGGGGAGGAATTTAGTGAAAGTTTTCTTCCCAATAAAACTCTCCCAAGTTCATGCTTCCAAATGGGTGATCAATCCAAGAGAAATGGACAACACCTTGAACTCCTCGCACTGACAGAGAAACCGTCACTGCCTCCGAGAAGCACCACACATTCCTGGGATTTCTACTGATAGAGCGGCACGGTGGCACAGTGCTTATCACTGCTGCCTCACAGTGCCAGGGACCCGGGTTCGATTCCTGGACTTGGGTCACTCTCTGTGTGGAGTTGTCACATTCTCCCCGTGTCTGCGTGGGTTTCCTCCAAGTGCTCCGGTTTCCTCCCACAGTCCAAAGATGTGCGGTTTAGGTTGATTGGCCATGCTTAATTGCCCCTTAGTGTCAGGGGGACCAGCAGGGAAAACAGGTGAGGCTACGGGGTTAGGGGTGGGCGGGATTGTGGTCGGTGCTGACTCGATGGGCCAAATGGCCTCTTTCTCCACTGTAGGGTTTCTGTGAGAGACTCCATCAGCAAACCAATCCCAGTGCTGACCACACTCGATGCTCAGTGGGGGGGATGATGCGCATCAATTGGACACGAGGCTCAAAGCTTCGGTAAAAGAAGGCTTTTATTAACTAACAATGGAACTATCAGAACTTTAACACACTAAACCAGACTAAAGGGGTCCCGTCCGAGCAGGGGGTCTTATACCTCTCCCAGGAGGCGGAGCCCGACTGGGATGTGCCACAACAATAACAACCACAGGTGTATCAATCCCACCCTAGCCCAACAACAACATTAGTACAATCCCACAGCAACCTATATACATTCCCATAGTGCTATCCAGTGGGAACCAACGATGGTTCACCACATTCACCCCTCCTTTGAGGACAAAGGCCGTCGGGGTACGAAAACAGACTAAAATGTCAACAGATTATAAGTTCAGACGGTCTGGAGGACCGCACCGTCGTCGTGACCTCCTCAATACCGGCGGTGACACCGGAGTAGGCACTTGCGGTGGCGTTCTCCCCAAAACGGCATCCAGTTGTTCTCCCACGGACTCACAGGCCGGTTGACCCTGATGAAAGGGTAGTGCAGGGTATCCTGACACATTCTGCGGTGGCGACGATCTTCGGGGCTCAGGCAAGCAGTGCATTGGAGTAAAACTGTTAAGCACTGGTCCCGATGCTGTCCGCGCCACGTCCGGGGGAGAAATAAGGGATAAGGGGTTCGTCACTGGGGATATGGGAGCGACAGGAGTTGCTACGTCCCCTGCGGGCGCCAGGTCTCGGATCGAGACTGTGTCCTCTCGCCCGTCAGGATATGCCACATAGGCATACTGAGGGTTGGCGTGGAGGAGGTGGACCTGTTCGACCAAGGGGTCGGACTTGCGGGCCCTTACATGTCGCCGCAGGAGGACGGGTCCTGGGTACGTCAACCAGGCTGGTAAAGATATCCCCGAGGAAGACTTCCGAGGGAATGAGAACATCCTCTCGTGGGGAGTAGCATTGGTTGCTGTACACAGGAGGGAGTGAATGGAGTGAAGCGCATCAGGGAGGACCTCCTGCCAACGGGAGACTGGAAGGCCTTTGGACTTCAACGCCAATAGGACAGCCTTCCAGACTGTAGCATTCTCTCGTTCCACCTGTCCATTACCCCTAGGGTTGTAACTCGTGGTCCTACTCGACACAATCCTGTATGAGAGCAGGAATTGCCTCAAGTCATTTCTCATGAACGACGAGCCCCTGTCGCTATGGATATAGCTGGGGTACCCGAACAGGGTAAAAAGATCACGGAATGCCTTGATCACCGTGGCAGCCGATGTGTCCGCGCAGGGGACAACAAACGGGAACCGGGAGTACTCATCTATTATGTTCAGAAAGTACACGTTCCGATCTGTTGAGGGAAGGGGGCCCATAAAATCAACACTCAGCCTCTCGAAGGGGCGAGTGGCCTTGACCAAATGTGCCCGGTCAGGTCGGTAAAAGTGCGGTTTGCATTCCGCGCAAATCCGACAGCTCCTTGTCACCGACCTGACGTCCTCCACCGAGTAAGGCAGGTTGCGGGCTTTGACAAAGTGGTAGAGCCGAGTGACCCCAGGATGGCACAGGTCATGATGGAGGGCGTTCAAGCGATCCTCCTGAGTACTAGCGCATGTTCCGCGCGAGAGGGCATCCGAGGGCTCATTGAGTTTCCCTGGACGATACATGATATCGTAGTTATAGGTGGAGAGTTCAATTCTCCACCGCAAGATCTTGTCATTCTTGATCTTGCCCCTCTGCGAGTTGTTGAACATGAACGCCACGGACCGCTGGTCCGTGATCAGGGTGAACCGCTTTCCTGCCAGGTAATGGCGCCAGTGTCTGACGGCCTCCACAATGGCCTGGGCCTCCTTCTCCACCGCCGAATGCCGAATTTCGGGGCCTTGGAGGGTGCGGGAAAAAACCGCGACGGGCCTGCCCGCCTGGTTAAGTGTGGCGGCCAGGGCGAAATCAGATGCATCGCTTTCCACCTGAAAAGGGATGGATTCGTCTACCGCGTGCATCGTGCCTTTCATGATGTCATGTTTCAATTCCTTGAAGGCCAATTGGGCCTCTGGCGTGAGTGGAAAAGTCGTGGACTTAATAAGCGGACGGGCTTTGTCCGCGTAGTTGGGGACCCACTGCGCATAATAGGAGAAGAAGCCTAGGCATCTTCTCAGTGCTTTTGCGCTCACGGGCAAGGGAAGTTCAGCAAGGGGGCGCATACGGTCTGGATCAGGGCCAATGACCCCGTTTTCCACCACGTATCCCAGGATGGCTAACCGGCGCGTACGGAATACACACTTCTCCCTGTTGTAGGTCAAATTCAGGCGAGATCCAGTGTGTAAGAAGTTCTGGAGATTTGTGTCATGGTCCTGCTGATCACAGCCGCAGATGGTGACATTATCCAGGTACTGGAAGGTAGCCCGCAGCCTGTTCTGGTCCACCATTCAGTCCATAGCACGCTGGAAGACCGAGACCCCATTGGTGACACCAAATGGAACCCTAAGGAAATGATACAGACGACCATCCGCCTCAAAGGCCATGTATTGTCGGTCCTCTGGGCGAATGGGGAGTTGGTGGTAGGCGGACTTAAGGTCTATGGTGGAGAATACTCGGTACTGCGCAACCTGATTGACCATATCAGATATGTGCGGGAGAGGAAACGCATCCAGCTGCGTGTATCGGTTAATGGTCTGACTGTAATCAATGACCATCCGGGGTTTGTTCCCGCTCTTGACCACCACAACCTGTGCTCTCCACGGACTAACACTGGGCTGTATGATCCCTTCTTTGAGAGTCGCTGAACCTCAGATCTGATGAAGATCCGATCCTCAGTGCTGTAACGCCTACTTTTAGTAGCGATGGGCTTGCAGCCTGGTACCAGATTCTGAAATAAAGAGGGTGTGGTGATCTTTAATGTAGAAAGATTGCAGGCGGGGCGCTTTGGACAATTTGGAGACTGCAGCTGTTCTCCCACTGTCAGCGAAGGGCGTGGCCCACCGTACTGTAGGATCACACTCTTCATGTGGACCATAAAGTTTAGTCCGAGGAGAATTGGTGCGCAAAGATGCGGCAACACAAGGAGCCCGAAACGCTCGTAAATTGTGCCTTGCACTTTCAAAGTTACCACACAACGTCCTAGCACAGCAACAGACCGGGACCTTGATGCCATAGAGATTGTCTGTTTGGCAGGTTGAATCTGGAGTCCACACCTCTTCACCGTGTCAGGGTGGATAAAGCTGTCAGTACTCCCACTGTCAAACAGACAATAAATTGCATGATCATTTACCTGTATATCCATCATCGAACAATCAAGCCTGGGAGGCTTAGCCTGGTCCAGGGTGATTGACGCCACCGTTGGTCCGTGAACGTCACTGCAGGCAGCTGAGGTCGATGCTGAGGACCCCTGCTGGTCGCTCATGGTCATCGTCGACCAAAATGGCCACCCCCATGAATCGCACATGGGTGAGGGCGCCAAACGTAGCGACCCCTGGTGGTCATCCTCCTCCGACTCCGTCGACCGCAATGGCGTCGTCCTGGACTCGCACGTGGACGAACCCCGTGAGTACTTCGACGACGATGGTGATGATCCCCGCTCCGAAGGGTCACAGTCCGCACTGCCGTTCTTGGGCTTCGATCTGCACACCTTCGCATAATGCCCCTTTTTACCGCATGCGGTACAGACTACCGCTTTAGCGGGACACTTTTGTCGTGGATGTTTGGCTCCTCCGCAGAAGTAGCACCGCGGGCCGCATGGGGCTGCAGCCGTCGTCTGGCCCACATGGGAGCACGCCATAACACTGCACTTCAAGCCCGAGGGGCGAGGAGGGATTTGCGACTGCTCCTGCCACGTTGTCTCCACGTGGTCCTCCGGATACAGGACCAAGCTCTTCGAAGCCGCCTCAAGCATTTCAGCTAATTCCATGGCTTGGGTCAGGTTGAGATTCCCCTTTTCTAGCAGCTTGAGACGGATGTATGAAGACCCCACCCCGGCCACAAACGCATCTCGGGCGATGTCGTACATGCTCTGCTCAGATGACACAGCTTTGCAGTCACAGCCCCTGGCAAGCTGCAAGAGCTCATTGGCGTAATCCTCCATGGTTTCGCCCGACTGCCGACGTCGTGTAGCGAGGAGGTAACGAGCGTGGATCTCATTAGGAGGTTTCATATAGCGCTTTTTTAGAAGCTCGAGGGCCCTCGGGTAAGTGGTGGCCGCACGGATCGCGAGGTAGACTGTGTCGCTTACCCTCGCATGGAGGACCCGGAGTCTGTCATCATCTGTGGTGACCGCTGCGGAGGCTGCTAGGTAATCTTCAAAACACTTCAGCCAGTGGTCGAAGGTGTTAGAAGCGCCCACCGCACGTGGATCTAGCGTCAGACGTTTTGGCTTAAGGATTTGCTCCATACTCTCCTTTCTTTTATTTTCTTCCGTCGAGAGTTTAATTTTAGTTAATAAAATTGATGCGCATCAATTGGACACGAGGCTCAAAGCTTCGGTAAAAGAAGGCTTTTATTAACTAACAATGGAACCATCAGAACTTTAACACACTATCCCAGACTGAAGGGGTCCCGTCCGAGCAGGGGGTCTTATACCTCTCCCAAGAGGCGGAGCCCGACTGGGATGTGCCACAACAGGTACAACCACAGGTGTATCAATCCCACCCTAGCACAACAACAACATTAGTACAATCCCACAGTAACCTATATACATTCCCATAGTGCTGGCCAGCCCTGGCCCAGTACTATCCAGTGGGAACCAACGATGGTTCACCACAGGGGAAGGGGGTTCTGCCGCCATTCTGGGTACGATTGGGTGCGATTGCTGGGGGAAAAGGGGGGTAGGGGGCTGCGATCAGTCTGGGTTGCGGGGAGTGGGGGATAAGGGGGTCAGTTATGTTGTGGAGGTGAGGCAATATCTGTGGGGGCCAGAGGGGAGGCACTATCCGGCCGGGGAGTGATGTGGCAGGGGAGCGTTTTTCTTTTTTTCACTGCGCAGGCGCAGTGGGAGATGCCAATCGGAGCTGCAGGATTTCGGGTGCATTAAGCCCCACCCACAGGCCTGTGCAGCGTGATTCAGAATCGCTGCTATTTTTTCAGGCAGAGTGTGTATGGGGGCGCCTGAAAACGGGTCTAAAAGTCGGATCTGAAACACTCCCAGTTTCAAGTCTGCCCAACTCTTGGAACCAAAATGGTAAAATAAGGCCCTATGTGTTCCTGATAGGGTGTGAGTCCAAGGCTTATTGCCATTTCTTTTCCAGCTATTACAACACCTTATTTCTCTGATGAGAAATGCTGATGGAGAAATAGAGAAATAATATGAAGCAACTTCTAATACTGATGATGAATTATTTATCCTTCAATGACCAGAGTAATGGAGCTACTTCCTCCTCGTGAAATCTCCTGTTGGAAGTCACTGACTGCTTCTGAATAGAGTATTCGGATAGTTTTGTTGTAAACGGTTAATAACTTCAACATGGATTCCTTTTCTGTTCCCGTGATGTCACTATAAAATGGCCAAGTTAAGCAAGTACACGAACGCTGACTCAGATAAAATTTAAAACCTTGGCCAGCTTACACCCACCACCAGCAAGCTCCCTTCCAAGACACACACCATCCTATTTTGGACCAATATCACCTTTCCTTCAGTATTTCTGGGTGAAATTCATGGGATTCCTTTCCTAATAGCAGTGTGGGTGTACCTACACCACATTGACCACCGCGGATCAAGATGGTGGCTTTTCACTCCCCTCCCAAGACCAATCAGGAATGGGTGGCACATCTGATCGCATCACCAACATCCAGGTCCATGAAAAAAATTCAAATTACATTCCATTCCTCTCTCATTGGTTTTGCTCCTTCAACTCTTTGGCCATTTAAAATTTCCTGTCTTCCACCCACTCTCAGCCCTTCCCCTTTGTTCTTTTTCCCACTCGAACCCCATCATATTATTTAAAACTCATTCCATTTCTAACATGGCCCAGTTTTCCATAGAATCCCGACAGTACAGAAGGAAGCCATTCAGCCCATCGAATCTGTACTGACCACAATCCCACCAGGCCCTATTCCCATAACCCCACACATTTACCCTGCTAATTCCCATAACATTAGAGGCAATTTCGCATGGCCAATAAACCTAACCCTCACATCTCTGGACTATGGGAGGAAACCGGAGCACCCGAGGAAACCCACACAGACACATAGACATTCATAGAATCATAAAACCCTACAGTGCAAAAGGAGGCCATTCGGCCCATCGAGTCTACAATGACCACAATCCAACCCAGGCCCAATCTCCACAACCCCCTGCATTTACCCTCGCTAGTCCCCTGACACTCAGGGACAATTTAGCATGGCCAATCAACCTCGCCTGCACATCTTTGGACTGTGGGAAGAAACTGGAGCGTATAGAGAAAACCCACACAGACATGGGGAGAACGTGCAAACTCCACGCAGACAGCGACCCAAGCCAGGAATTGGACCCAGGTCCCTCGAGCTGTGAGGCAACAGTGCTAACCACTGTGCTACCGTGCCCCCCATTAATCTGAGACATTGGGCGGAATTTTTCCATTCCGCCCGACACGGGAATTGTAGCGGGAGCAATACAGGCCATGGAAAGGTCCCTTGACCTGGGGCAGGGTATTTCCGGCCTTGGGGCCAGTGGGGCCGGAAAATCCCGCCCATTAACTCTCTTCCTCTTCACTCCAATGCTGCCAGACCTCTGATTATTTCCAGAATTGTCTGTCTTTCGTTGCAATCTGGAAGTCCAAATTGAGCGGGTGATTTTAAAGAACCGTACAGAATCCTGGGATAGAAAATAAGAACATAAGAACATAAGAAATAGGAGCAGGAGTAGGCCATCTAGCCCCTCGAGCCTGCCCTGCTATTTAAGAAGATAAAATGACTGGAGGTGCTTGGGGCCAGCAGCAAACATGTTCCCACAGGCGGCAGATTCAAGGGGACCGCGCCTCATTTTTTCACTGCACTGGCTGCTGTAAAACAGCGACGTTTAAAGTGAGAGAAAACAGCACAGGTGATTGCTACAGCGCAGCAGTGAGGAATGGACCAAATCTGTGCCATGTACTGAGTACGCCTCATACCTGATGATGTGAGATCATCCATTTTGATAGGAATAACAGCAAAATGGACTATTATTTAAATGGTAAAAAATTGCAACATGCTGCTGTTCAGAGGGACCTGGGTGTCCTTGTGCATGACTCATAAAAAGTTGGTTTGCAGGTGCAGCAGGTAATTAAGAAGGCAAATGGAATTTTGTCCTTCATTGCGAGAGGGATGGAGTTTAACAACAGCGAGGTTATGTTGCAGCTGTATAAGGTGCTGGTGAGGCCACATCTGGAGTACTGTATACAGTTTTGGTCTCCTTACTTGAGAAAAGATATACTGGCACTGGAGAGGGTGCAGAGGAGGTTTACTCGTTGATTCCAGAGTTGAGAGGGTTGGCTTATGAGGAGAGACTGAGTAGACTGGGACTGTACTCATTGGAATTCAGAAGAATGAGGGGAGATCATTCCAGTAATTGAATCTTGCACCCTGGGACAAAGCTTCTGACGATCCACTTTGACCATGCCCCTCATAATCTTGCAGACTTTTATCAGGTTGCCCCTCTGTCATTCCAGTGAGAACAAACCAAGTTTCTCCAAACTTTTCTCATAGTTAATGCCCTCCATACCAGGCAACATCCTGGTAAATCAGTCCAGTTCTTAAAGAACTGGGCTCATTGCACCCTTGTTCCCTTCACCATCAGGTCAGACAGCCTGCAGGTGCTGATGGTATGGTTTGGAGGAAACAGGGCATGTGTTAGAAACTGGTCAACTCAAGTCGGACGCGGTGGACTTGAGGAAGAGTTCTTAGAATGCTGTCGCAATAGTTTCCTCGAACGGTATGTTACAGAACCTACGAGGGAGCAAGCTATCTTGGATCTGGTCCTGTGTAATGAGACAGGTAAAATTAATGACCTCCTTGTGAGGGATCCTCTTGGAATGAGTGATCACAATATGGTTGAATTTCTAATAGAGATGGAGGGTGAGAAAGTAGGGTCCCAAACCAGTGTCCTCTGCTTGACCAAGGGGGATTACAATAGGATGAGGGTGGAGTTGGCTAATGTAGACTGGGAATCTTCTCTATGTATAAGACTAGTCGGTTATGTACACCAGTCTTTTGCAATGTCATCTTTGGATTCGCCAGCTTCTTGTTGGTGGGACTAATTGGTGGGACAGTTGAGGAACAGTGAGGATTTTTAAGGAGATTTTTCTCAGTACTCAGCAAAAATAAATTCCAGTGAAAAAGAAGGAATGTAAGAAAAGGGATAACCAGCCATGGATAACTAAGGAAATAAAGTTGGTGAGAGTCGTAGCTGACATGCCAAATTTCCTTAATCTTCTGAGAAAGTCTTCTGACTCATCATAAGCAATGCCACAGATATCACCTGGTTAAATGCTGTAACAGTGTGTTTCTCTGTCCACAGGTACAATTGTTCCTCTCACTGCACCTTGGGGAATTTCTGGAACGTTGGATAGTGGCAAACTGTCACCAGGATTCAGAGTATATATTCCAATAGCTCCTGAAGCCAACATCCCCCCTGAACCGACAAATCAAGAAGTTAGTTTGGGATCAATGGATGCATGTTGGTACTTTGACAGGTGAGTTTAGTTCCTGATATATTCACAGAATCACAGAATACTACAGTGCAGAAGAGGACCTTCGACCCACCGAGTCTCTACCGACACATGTAAGGCTCTGTCCTACCCACCAGTCCCACTTGCCAGCATTTGGCCCGTAGCCTTGAATATTATGACTCCAGTACTTTTTAAAGGATGTGAGGCATCCCGCCTCCACAACCTCCCAGGCAGCGCATTCCAGACCGTCACCACCCTCTGGGTAAAAATGTTTCCTCAAATCCCCCCACCCTCCCACCCTCACTTTTAACTTGTGTCCCCTCCTAACTGACCCTTCAACTAAGGGGAACAGCTGCTCCCTCATGCACACACTTGGTTACATGATCAAAAAATTCAACCAAATTTGTTAGGCATGACCTCCCTCTGACAAAACCATGCTGACTATCCCTGATCAAACCTTGCCTCTCCAAATGGAGATAGATTCTCTCCTTCAGAATTTTCTCCAGTATAACAAAGAAGCAATCATGGTCCTCATCAGAAACTCGATCAGACAACACTCCACAGTGTTACAGGAAGAGGTGAAGCAGGAAGGAACTGATCTTCTCAAGAATCAGTTTATGGCTTTACATCAGAAGCATGAATACTCCAGTGGTTTCCCAACAACAGACATGAGACTCACTGGTCTGTAGTTCCCTGGTTTGTCTCTACAACCTTTCTTAAATTGTGGGACCACATGCTATTCTCCAGTCCTCTGGCATCCCTCTTTGTGAACACAAATTCCACTCACCTGATGAAGGAGCAGTGCTCCGAAAGCTTGTGGCTTGTGCTACCAAATAAGCCTGTTGGCCTTTAACCTGGTGTGTGAGACTTCTTACTGCGCTTACCCCAGTCCAATGCCGGCATCTCCACATCACATCTCCCCGGTGGCCAGGGAGGAATTAAAAATTTGGGTCAGAGCCCCTGCAATTTCCTCCCTTGCCTCCCACAACAACCTGGGACGCAATTCATCCGAACCTGGAGATTTGTCCACTTTTAAGCCTGCCAATAACTCCAATATCTTGTCATTCCCTGTGTTAATTTTATCTAGAGCCTCACAGTCTCTCCCCAAGTTCCATAACTATCTCTTCATTCTCATGGGTGAAAACGGATGTGAAATCTTTGTTTAATACCCTACCAATGTCTTCTGCCTCCACCCACAGATTTCCCCCTTGGTCCCTAATAGGCCCTATTCTTTCCCTGGTTATCCTCTTCCCATTGATATACTTATAGAATATCTTAGGATTTTCCCTACTTTTACCAGCCAGAGCTTTCTCATATCCCCTCTTTGCTCTCCTAATTGATTTTTTCAGCTCCATCCTACACTTTCTGTTCTCCCCTAATGCCTCCGCAGACTTACTTCCCTTATACTTGTTAAAACCCTCACTTTTCTTTCTCATCGTATCCTGAATGTCTCTGGTCATCCATGTTTCTCTGGGTTTATTACATCCTCCGATTCCCCGAGAGGGAACATATTGGGACGATACTCTCCCCATTTCATCTTTGAACACCCCCCAAAGCTCCCCTGTAGATTTCCCCACAAGGAACCCATCCCAGTCTACCTTGGCCAGATCCTGCCAATTTTTGTTAAAATCTACACTCCCCCAATCCAAAACCTTTTTCTGCAACTTGTCAGGGGATTTTCACAATAATTTCATTGCAGTGTTAATGTAAGACTACTTGTGACTAATAAATAAACTTTGCTTCACTTTACTTTTATTCAATTTCTTTGTCCATAACAAATTTGAATTGAGCCATGTTGTGGTCGCTATCACCAAAATGTTCCCCCACCAACACATCAACCACCTGTCTGGTTTCATTCCCCAGAATTAGGTCCAGCACAGCTCCCTCCCTTGTTGGATCCTCAACATATTGACCGAAGAAGTTTTCCTGCACATTTTAAGAACTCTACTCCATCTAAGTCCTTAACACGATGGTTATCTCAATTAATGTTGGGAAAGTTGAAATCACCTAATATAATTACCCTCTTATTATTTTTACACCCCTCTGTGAATTGCGCACATATTTGCTCTTCAATTTCCCGCTGACGACCTGGGGGTCTATAATAAACACCGAGCAACATCGCTGTCCTTTTTTATTCTTAAACTCTACCCACAAAGCTTCAGGTGATGCCCTCTCCAAGATATCATCTCTCCTGACTGCAGTAACTGCATCTGAAACTAATAATGGAGAGCCTCCTCCTCTTTTACCCCCCCTCTGTCTCGCCTGAAGATTCTATATCCTGGCATGTTGAGCTGCCAATCCTGCCCCTTACTCAGCCACATGTCAATCCTCGCCCATAGCTCATCCGTTTTAACTTTAATACTGCTGGCATTAAAGTAGAGGCCCTCCAGCCTTGTCTTACTTCCTTGAAACTTACTACCGCTGTATTCCTTCTGACCTGATTGCCTTTCTATGTTATACTGTTTTGCTAACTTTCTGGGTTCCCTCCCCCTGCCAAACTAGTTTAAACTCTTCCCAGCAGCATGAGCAAACCCACCAGCAAGGATGTTAGTTCCGCTCTGGTTCAAGTGTAGACCGTCCCGCTTGTACAGGTCCCATGTTGCCCAAAAACAGTCCCAGTGGTCCAGGAATCTAAAACCCTCCCTCTTGCACCAACTCTTAAGCAATGCATTCATCTGTGCTATTCTCCGATTGCTGTACTCCCTCGCTCATGGCACTGGGAGTAATCCAGAGATTAATACGACAGGTCTTGCTCTTTACTCTATTGCCTAACTCCCTGAATTCTTTCTGCCCATGTCATTGGTACCAACATGTACCATGACCTCTGCATTATCACCCTCCCCTGTCAGGATGCCCTGCAGCTGTTCAGTGACATCCTGGACCCTGGCACCAGGGAGGTAACACTCCATCCTGGAGTCTCTTTCACGACCACAGAAGCGCCTATCTGACGATGGAGTCCCCTATGACTATTGCACTTCTGCACTTTGACCCTCCCTGCTGAACAGGGATTGCTGGGACAGGATGTGATTGATGTTTCATTGTGCCAGCTTTTGTGTCGACATATCTCACCCCGGAGTCACACAGTGAGTAACAGACTCATCCTGTCACATGGGACATTGGCAGGGGTGGATTTACAATGAAACGCACCATGCATCGACACAGGGCCCTGAACGATAGGGGGCCCAGAATGATGAGTGAGTCTCTCACCGTCAATCAAGGTCAGAACAACTTTGAAATCCCCCCCAGGATTTACCTCACTTTGCTGAGCCAATCACAGAGGAGGGAGGGGGCAGCAATTTCCTAATCACTGTTCAGAACAACATTACCCATGGTGCTTGTGGCACTGCGTGTCTGTACAGTGGGGAGCGGCAGTCTGGAGTCGGCGGGGGGAGGGCCAGCTCACAGTGCCTGATGTCCACTATGCCACCAATCTTGGTGTCATCTGCAAACTTACTAACCATGCCCCTTATATTCTCATCCAAACATTAATATAAATGACAAATAACAGTGGGCCCAGCACTGATCCCTGAGGCACACCGCTGGTCACAGGCCTCCAGTTTGGAAAACAACTCTCTACAACCATCCTCAGCCAATTTTGTATCCATTTAGATCCCTCACTCTGGATCCCGTGAAATTAAACTTTATGCAACAACCTACCTTTACTGTACTTTACTAAGTCCCTGAGAATTTTCTCCAATAATGTCAAATGCCTTGCTAAAGTCCATGTAGACAACATCAACTGCACTGCCCTCATCTACCTTCTTGGTAACCCCTTCAAAAAACTCAATTAAATTTGTGAGACATGATTTTCCACTCACAAAGCCATGCTGACTGTCCCTAATCAGTCCTTGCATCTCTAAATGCCTGTAGATCCTGTCTCTCAAAATACCTTCCAACAATTTACCCACCACAGATGTGAGGTTAACTGGCCTGTAGTTCCCAAGCTTTTCCCTGCAGCCCTTTTTAAACAAAGGCACAACATTTGCCACTCTCCAATCTTCAGGCACCTCACCCGTGACTATCGATGATTCAAATATCTCGGCTCGGGAACCCACAATTTCCTCCCTAGCCTCCCACAACATCCTGGGATATACCTCATCAGGTCCCGCAGATTCATCTACTGTGATGCGCTTTAAAACTTCCAGCACCGCCTTCTCTGTAATATGTACATTCCTCAAGACATCACTATTTATTTCCCCAAGTTCCCTCACATCCATGCTTTTCTCAACAGTAAATACTGTTGAGAAATATTCATTTTGGATCTCACCCATCTCTTGTGGATCCGCACATAGATGACATTGTTGATCCTTAAGAGGCCCTATTCTCTCCCTGTTATTCTTTTGTCCTTTATGTGCTCTTTGGATTCTCCTTTGCCTTATCTGCCAAAGCAATTTTGTGTCCCCTTTTTGCCCTCCTGATTTCTCTCTTAACTCTACTCCTACACCCCCTAGACTCTTCAAGAGATTCACTTGATCCCAGCAGCCTATGCATGTCATGTGCCTCTTTCGTCTTTTGGACCAGGGCCTCAATATCCCGAGTCATCCAGGGTTCCTGACTTCTGCCAGCCTTGCCCTTCACTCTAAGAGGAATGCGTTTACCCTGAACCCTGGTTAACACACTTTTGAAAGCATGCCACTTACCAGATGTCCCTTTTCCTCCCCACAGACTCCCCCAATTAACTTCTGAAAGTGCCCTCACACTCAGCCTGTCCAAATCACGCTAAAGCATCTCTGTATCCTCTTGAGGTGACAGTCGGACCTCACCATTCATGCTAGTCAGGTTCATATGGATTTGGTTCCTCTATAAACCGGGAAGAAACTGGTGATCCCCTCAGGACAACTATTTGTTTAATTGACTGTTCCAAGTTTACTTTTGCAAATTGGAAATTTGCAAAAAGGTGTTGGCACTCGGAGACACGGTCAACTGATATTCAGGACAAAGATACTCAAACTCCCAGATTATCGTACAACGATCTCCTTTACTGTACTTTACTAAGTCCCTGAGAATTTTCTCCAATAATTTCCCAACCACTGATTTAAGGCTAAGTGGCCTGGAATTTGCTGGATTTTTGCTGTTGCTTTTCTTAAACAAAGGAGCAACATTGGTTATTCTCCAGTCCTCTGGGACCTCTCCTGTAACTAAACAGGATGCAGAGGTTTCATACATGGCAGCAGCGATTTCCTCCCTTGCCTTCCTCTGGGATAGATACCATCAGGGGACTTGTCTATCTTAATGCTTTTGAAAGCACCCAACACCTTTTCTATATTGACATGCCCCAGGATGTCAACATACCCCTTCCCTAGACTCTCCATCCACCATGTCCTTCTCCTTTGTGAAAACCAATGCAAAGTATTCGTACAGGATCTCACCCACTTTCTCCGGCTCCGCACTCCTTCTTTCGTCCTTGAGATGACCTATTCCTTCGCTAGCTGCCCTCTTATCCCTTATATACAAATAAAATGTCTTGGGATTTTTCATAATCCTGTTTGCCACAGACATTTATGGCCCATTTTAAACTTTCTTGTTTCAGTTCTTTCCTGCTTTCTTTATGTTCTTCAAGGATTCCGTCTCTCTTCAGTTTCCTAAACTTTAAGTATGCTGCCTTTTAATTTTTGACTAAGCTCACAATTTCTCTTCTCATCCAAGATTCAGGAATCTTCCTTCCTTATCCTTCATTTTCAAAGGAACATGCTGGTCCTGGATTCTAATCAACTGGCCTGAAAAAGATTTCCACATGACCCTCAAGAAACCACGCTAATCTACTCTCCCCAGTTCCTGCCAATGTTTATCATAGTTAGCCTTCCCCCAATTTAGTACTTTCACCCACAATCTACTCTTATTCTTATCCATAGGTAAGTTAAGACTGACGGAATTATGGTCACTGTTCCTAGAATGCTCTCCCACTGACGCTGAGATCACCTGGCTGGACTCAGTCCTCAGTTTTTGAGGATGTAACTAGTAAAGTTGACCAGGGAGAACTGGTGGATGTGGTTTATTTAGACTTTCTGAAATCTTTCGACGAGGTCTCATGTAACAGGCTACTATAAGAACATAAGAACTAGGAGCAGGAATAGGCCATCTGGCCCCTCGAGTCAGCACCGTCATTCAATAAGATCATGGCTCATCTTTCCATGGACTCAGTTCCACTTACCTGCCCACTCACCATAACCCATAATTCCTTTACTGTTCAAAAATTTATCTATCCTTGCCTTAAAACATTCAATGAGGTAGCCTCAACTGCACCACTGGGCAGGGAATTCCATAGATTCACAATCCTTCGTGTGAAGAAGTTCCTCCTCAACTCAGTCCTAAATCTGCTTCCCCTTATTTTGAGGCTATGCCCCCTCGTTCAATTTTCACCCGCCAGTGGAAACAACTTCCCTGCTTCGATCTTATCTGTTCCCTTCATAATCTTATATGTTTCTATCAGATATCCCCTCATTCTTCTGAATTCCAATGAGTATAGCCCCAGTCTACTCAGTCTCTCCTCATAAGCCAAACCTCTCAACTCCAGAATCAACCTAGTGAATCTTCCTCTGCACCCCCTCCAGTGCCAGTATATCCTTTCTCAAGTAAGGAGGCCAAAACTGTACACAGTACTCCAGGTGTGGCCTCACCAACTCCTTATACAGCTGCAACATAACCTTGCTGTTTTTAAACTCCATCCCTCTCGCAATGAAGGACAAAATTCCATTTGCCTTCTTAATTACCTGCTGCATGCTGCAAACCAACTGCTTGAGATTCCTGCACAAGGACACCCAGGTCCCTCTGCACAGCAGCATGTTGCAATTTTTTACCATTTAAATAATAGTCCATTTTGCTGTTATTCCTACCAAAATGGTGACCTCACATTTCCCAACATTGTACTCCATCTGCCAGGCCCTCGGCCATTCACTTAGACTATCTATATCCCTTTGCAGACTTTCAGCGTCCACTGCACACTTTGCTCTGCCACTCATCTTAGTGTCATCTGCAAATTTTGACACACTACACTTGGTCCCCAACCCCAAATCATCTATGTAAATCGTAAACAATTGCGGTCCCAACACTGATCCCTGAGGCACACCACGAGTCACTGATCGCCAACCAGAAAAACACCCATTTACCCCCACTCTTTGCTTTCTGTTAGTTAACCAATCCTCTATCCATTCTAATACATTACCTGTAACACTGTGAACCTTTATCTTATGTTGCATCTTTGGTGCGGCACCTTGTCAAATGCCTTCTGGAAATCCAGTTACACCACATCCACAGGTTCCCCATTGTTCACTGCACATGTAATGTTCTCAAAGAATTCCACCAAATTAGTCAAACATGACCTTCCCTTCATGAACCCATGCTGCGTCTTACCAATGGGACAATTTATATTCAGATGTCTCACTATTTCTTCCTTGATGATAGATTCAAACATGAAATGGTTGCCACAAGAGGTCACAGGTTTAGGGTGCTGGGGAGTAGGTACAGAGGAGATGTTAGGGGTACGTTTTTCACTCAGAGGGTGGTGGGTGCGTGGAATCTTCTGCCGGTAGTGGTGGTGGAGGTGGATTCGATAGGGTCTTTTAAGAGACTTTTGGATAAGTTCATGGAAGTTAGTAAGATAGAGGGTTACAGGTAAGCCTAGAAGGTAGGGACATGTTCGTCGCAACTTGTGTGCTGAAGGTCCTGTTTGTGCTGTAGCTTTTCAATGTTCTAACTCCTCTTCAAGGCAACCTTGACCGACCTGGTTTGACCAATTGATATGTAGATTAAAGTCCCCCATGATAATTGTTGTATCATTTTTACATGCATCAGTTATTTCTTTGTTTCTAACATTTCCACTGAGAACATCTCTTGAGTTCTTCTTCCTTTTAACTTTGTTCCTAATTTTTGATGTAGTTGGAAAATTCTTCCCACATTTTGTTCTTTCTCCATCCTTCTCGGACTCCTTACATAGGTCCCCATCCCCCTGGCATTTTGGTTTAAACCCTCCCCAACTGCTCTCGCAAACACTCCCCCTTTGACATCAGTACCAGTCCTGCCCAGGTGTAACCCGTCCAATTTGTACAGGACCCACATCCCCCAGAACCGGTCCCAATGTCCCAGGAATCTGAAGCCCTCCCCCTGACACCATCTCTTCAGCCACGTATTTATCTGATATATCCTCTCATTTCTACTCTGACTCACGCGTGGCACTGGTAGTAATCCTGAGATCACTACCATTGAGGTCCGATTTCTTAACATTCTTCCTCGCTCCCTGTATTCTGCTTTCAGGATCTCATCCCTTTTTTTACCTGTGTTGTTTGTACCAATGTGGACTACGATCACTGGCTGCTCGCCCTCTCCCTTCAGAATGTCCTGCAGCCGCTCCGAGACATCCTTGACCCAGGCACCAGGGAGGCAACAGACCATCCTGGAGTCTTGTTTGCGGCCACAGAAATGCCTGCCTATTCCCCTTACAATTGAATCCCCTATAACTATTTCACTGGCACAATTTCTACCCCTCCCCTCTGCAGCAGAACCAACCATGATGCAATGAGTTTGGCTGCTGCTGCTTTCCCTGGAGAGGTCATTTCCCTCAACTTTATCCAAAGCGGGATATCTGTTCTGCAGGGGAATGGTCACAGGAGATTCCTGCACTACCTGCCTGTCTCTCTTGCTCTGTCTGGTGGTCACCCATTCCCTTCCTGCCTGCGGAGTCTAAGCCTGTGGTGTGACCCCCCTCTCTATACGTGCTATCCACGATACTCTCTGACTCGCGGATGCTCCACAGTGTCTCCAGCCGCCGCTCCAGCTCTGAAACTGGAGCTTCCAGAAGCTGTAGCTGGAGACACTTCCTGCACACATGCTGACCCAGGGGACTGGAACTGTCCCCAACCTCCCACATGGAGCAAGAGGAGCAAACCACAGCTTGGAATAATCCTGTCATGCCTGATTCCTGAGATGGCAGGGCTGTCATATGAGGAGAGACTAAGTCAGTTAGGATTATATTCACTGGAGTTTAGAAGAGTGAGAGGGGATCTCATGGAAACTTATAAAATTCTAACAGGATTAAACAGGGTAGATTCAGAAAGAACGTTCCTGATGTCAGCGGAGTCCAGAACTAGGGGTCATAGTTTGTTTTTAAGTTTATTTATTATTGCGCATACACTGGGACAACATGTGCACTCCACACAGCCAGTGACCCAAGCCGGTAATCGAACCCGGGTCCCTGGTGCTATGCGACAGCAGTGCTAACCACTGAGCCACCATGCCACCCTCGGGGAGGATAAGGAATCAACCGTTTAGGACTGAGGTGAGGAGAAATTTCTTCACCCAGAGGGCTGAATGTGTGGAATTCATTATCACAGAATGTATAACTCTTGGGGCTAAAGGGAAAAAGGGATATTGGGAGGAAGGGGGAGTGGTATCTGGATATTGAATTTGATGATCGGTGATGATCAAAATGAATGCCGGGGGAGGCTCAAAGGGCCGAAAGGCCTACTCCTGCTTCTAATTTCGATGTTTCTGTGTAATACCAGGTCCAGGTCAGACTGGTGCCTCTTCCTCAGCTGTCCTCCGAGACCCGGGGAGCTCGGCTGAACTTTTCCCGTCCTATTACCACTGGCCCTCAGGCACTGCCATTTTGGAGTCTGTGTGGATTGTGTGTCCATGGCTGAGGTTTATCCTGATGGAGTGAATGAGCTCGTTCATGCTCGTTCGGCACTGAGTTACTCAACATCTCGGCCCCCAGTTGGCACTGACGGTATTGGCAGCGTGTGCCCATGCCACATTGGTGTCCCTGCTGGGACTCTTCCTCAGTGTGCCTGGTACAGGATGTTCCCCTTGGCCGCGACATGGTCAAGGAGGGTGCCCACCAAGGCCTCAGTAAACTTAGGGGCCTGACTCTTTGCTCCCCTTCGTGACGACACCTTGACCAAACAGTGCTGAGAGTGGAGCTTTTTGGTGGCATTTAAATACTGCAGCTGGCTATGATGACAGGAAACATGCCACCCAGGCCTGTCCTGACACTGAGGACAGCCATAAACACCTGAGTGCAAAGTTAATGAGGACGGCTGGAAGATTTCCCGTGTTTTCCCACTGGCTGCCGCAGCGGAAAACTCCATGTTCCCACTCCCCTCCACCGCCCCCCCCCCCGCCGCCCCCCAGCACAGAACATTAGCCAGAATTCTCCAACATTGCCCACAGCTGGGGTTCTCCAGTCCTGCTGCTCTGAATGGAGATTTGACTAAGTGCCCAATTCTCCATTCTCGCCTGCAGTCGTGTACGAAATCAGAGAATTATGGCTGTCGTCTCTAATGGGGTGAATTCCGCCAATTAATTTTATATTGACTCTCTCCATCCTTTCTGTAAGATGCATCAGCTCCCATTTCTGTGCATTAAACTCCATCCGCCGCTTGTCTGCCCATTCGGCTCGCTTCCCTATGATGTTACTGCAGCTGGGGATGAACTGAATGCTGGAGGCTGCTCAATGGGCTGAATGACCAACTCCTGGTCCCATCGTCCTGACAACCTACTTGCTTTCCAAACAGGTTTTGTCAGGAGAAAGAAAATTAATATTAATATTTGATCCTCCTCACTCCGTTGCAGGGCTTTTGACCAGAAAGTTGAGAGAGAACAATATCCAGAGCTTGTGACTGAATTCCTGAAGGACTTGGAACAAGACAATCAAAATTTTGATAGGAGAAATTTTGACATTGTTTTTTTCAGCATTTATGGCCAAATGGAAATAGCTTTTATGAAGACTGGAGAATGATGGTTTTCTGGAAGGTTCTGTGACCTTTGCAGACATTGAACAGTGAGATGTGCTTAACTCGATTCTAAAACTGTCTAACTTTCCGCTAAGTACACATTGGGTTTAAGCTGGAATATTGAGGGTAGTTTTGGTCTCCTTACCTGAGGCAGGATATACTGACCTTGGAGGGAATGCAATGAATGTTCATCAGACAGATTATGTCAATGTGTCAGAGTTGGGATTTTGTAGAATTCCACCAATGTCCCATCTCCAAATCTCTGTGAGTCTGTTTAGAAATATTGCCCTCGACTGGAGGTTAGTAATTTCTGACTCCCACACACACTGCAGCATTGAGACTTTATTCCAAATTATTCAGCTCCATTATCATCAACAGTGAACATTTCTTCCTCATTTACAGACACTGTTCCCATTGTTTGTTTAGTTCAGTCATTCGAAACAATGGTTCTTTCCAGATGTCCAGTCTGTTTAGAATGATCGATAGGATGTGTGCGTCACTGACTGGGCCGGCATTTATCACCACCCTTAACTGTCTTGGAGAATGTGGTGCTGAACTGCTTTCTGAAACTCCTGCAGTCCATAGTTCACCCACAGTGCTGTCAGGGAGGGAGTTCCGGTATCCTGACCAAATGACAGTGCAGGAACAGCGATATATCTCCAGGTCATAATCCCGAGAGACTTTTCGGGGAATATCGGGGTTCCCATGTGTGTCCTGTCCTTGTCCTTCTAGATGGCAACAATGGGTTCAGTTCAAAGTCCCCCCACGCAGTGCTGTGATAGACAAACTTTTGTTGTCACCTGGGGTTGTGATGCGCATCAATTGGACACGAGGCTCAAAGCTTCGGTAAAAGAAGGCTTTTATTAACTAACAATGGAACTATCAGAACTTTAACACACTATCCCAGACTGAAGGGGTCCCGTCCGAGCAGGGGGTCTTATACCTCTCCCACGAGGCGGAGCCCGACTGGGATGTGCCACAACAGTAGCAACCACAGGTGTATCAATCCCACCCTAGCCCAACAACAACATTAGTACAATCCCACAGTAACCTATATACATTCCTATAGTGCTGGCCAGCCCTGGCCCAGTACTATCCAGTGGGAACCAACGATGGTTCACCACATTCACCCCTCCTTTGAGAACAAAGGCCGGCGGGGTACGAAAACAGACTAAAATGTCAACAGATTATAAGTTCAGACGGTCTGGAGGACCGCACCGTCGTTGTGACCTCCTCAATACCGGCGGTGACACCGGAGTAGGCACTTGCGGTGGCGTTCTCCCCAAAACGGCGTCCAGCTGTTGTCCCACGGACTCACAGGCCGGTTGACCCTGATGAAACTGTAGTGCAGGGGATCCTGACACATTCTGCGGTGGCGACGATCTTCGGGGCTCAGGCAAGCTGTGCATTGGTGTAAAACTGTTAAGCACTGGTCCCGATGCTGTCCGCGCCACGTCCGGGGGAGAAATAAGGGATAAGGGGTTCGTCACTGGGAGTATCGGAGCGACAGGAGTTGCTACGTCCCCTGCGGGCGCCAGGTCTCGGATCGAGACTGTGTCCTCTCGCCCGTCAGGATATGCCACATAGGCATACTGAGGGTTGGCGTGGAGGAGGTGGACCTGTTCGACCAAGGGTCGGACTTGCGGGCCCTTACATGTCGCCGCAGGAGGACAGGTCCTGGGTACGTCAACCAGGCTGGTAAAGATATCCCCGAGGAAGACTTCCGAGGGAATGAGAACATCCTCTCGTGGGGAGTAGCATTGGTTGCCGTACACAGGAGGGAGCGAATAGAGTGAAGCGCATCAGGGAGGACCTCCTGCCAACGGGAGACTGGAAGGCCTTTGGACTTCAACGCCAATAGGACAGCCTTCCAGACTGTAGCATTCTCTCGCTCCACCTGTCCATTACCCCTAGGGTTGTAACTCGTGGTCCTACTAGAGGCAATCCCGTATGAGAGCAGGAATTGCCTCAAGTCATTGCTCATGAACGACGAGCCCCTGTCGCTATGGATATAGCTGGGGTACCCGAACAGGGTAAAAAGATCACGGAATGCCTTGATCACCGTGGCAGCCGATGTGTCCGCGCAGGGGACAACAAACGGGAACCGGGAATACTCATCTATTATGTTCAGAAAGTACACGTTCCGATCTGTTGAGGGAAGGGGGCCCTTAAAATCCACACTCAGCCTCTCGAAGGGGCGAGTGGCCTTGACCAAATGTGCCCGGTCAGGTCGGTAAAAGTGCGGTTTGCATTCCGCGCAAATCCGACAGCTCCTTGTCACCGACCTGACGTCCTCCACCGAGTAAGGCAGGTTGCGGTCTTTGACAAAGTGGTAGAGCCGAGTGACCCCAGGATGGCACAGGTCATTATGGAGGGCGTTCAAGTGATCCTCCTGAGTACTAGCGCATGTTCCGCGCGAGAGGGCATCCGAGGGCTCATTGAGTTTCCGTGGACGATACATGATATCGTAGTTATAGGTGGAGAGTTCAATTCTCCACTGCAAGATCCTGTCATTCTTGATCTTGCCCCTCTGCGAGTTGTTGAACATGAACGCCACGGACTGCTGGTCCGTGATCAGGGTGAACCGCTTTCCCGCCAGGTAATGGCGCCAGTGTCTGACGGCCTCCACAATGGCCTGGGCCTCCTTTTCCACCGCTGAATGCCGAATTTCGGGGCCTTGGAGGGTGCGGGAAAAAAACGCGACGGGCCTGCCCGCCTGGTTAAGTGTGGCGGCCAGGGCGAAATCAGATGCATCGCTTTCCACCTGAAAAGGGATGGATTTGTCTACCGCGTGCATCGTGGCTTTCGCGATGTCGTGTTTCAATTCCTTGAAGGCCAATTGGGCCTCTGGCGTGAGTGGAAAAGTCGTGGACTGAATAAGCGGACGGGCTTTGTCCGCGTAGTTGGGGACCCACTGCGCATAATAGGAGAAGAAGCCTAGGCATCTTCTCAGTGCTTTTGCGCTCGCAGGCAAGGGAAGTTCAGCAAGGGGGCGCATACGGTCTGGATCAGGGCCAATGACCCCGTTTTCCACCACGTATCCCAGGATGGCTAACCGGCGCGTACGGAATACACACTTCTCCCTGTTGTAGGTCAAATTCAGGCGAGATGCAGTGCGTAAGAAGTTCTGGAGATTTGTGTCATGGTCCCGCTGATCACGGCCGCAGATGGTGACATTATCCAGGTACGGGAAGGTAGCCCGCAGCCTGTTCTGGTCCACCAGCCGACACAGCTTTGCGGTCACAGCCCCTGGCTAGCTGTAAGAGCTCATTGGCGTAGTCCTCCATGGTTTCGCCCGACTGCCGACGTCGTGTAGCGAGGAGGTAACAAGCGTGGATCTCGTTAGGAGGTTTCGTATAGCGCTTTTTTAGAAGCTCGAGGGCCCTCGGGTAAGTGGTGGCCGCACGGATCGCGAGGTAGACTGTGTCGGTTACCCTCGCATGGAGGACCCGGAGTCTGTCATCATCTGTGGTGACCGCTGCGGAGGCTGCTAGGTAATCTTCAAAACACTTCAGCCAGTGGTCGAAGGTGTTAGAAGCGCCCACCGCACGTGGATCTAGCGTCAGACGTTCTGGCTTAAGGATTTGCTCCATACTCTCCTTTCTTTTATTTTCTTCCGTCGAGAGTTTAATTTTAGTTAATAAAATTGATGCGCATCAATTAGACACGAGGCTCAAAGCTTCGGTAAATGAAGGCTTTTATTAACTAACAATGGAACTATCAGAACTTTAACACACTATCCCAGACTGAAGCGGTCCCGTCCGAGCAGGGGTCTTATACCTCTCCCAAGAGGCGGAGCCCGACTGGGATGTGCCACAACAGTAGCAACCACAGGTGTATCAATCCCACCCTAGCCCAACAACAACATTAGTACAATCCCACAGTAACCTATATACATTCCTATAGTGCTGGCCAGCCCTGGCCCTGTACTATCCAGTGGGAACCAACGATGGTTCACCACAGGTTGTAACTCTTGGTTGGTATTTCACCAATTCCGGGGTCGGTGAGACTCGCAGAACGGAAATCTCCGTGTGCCTCGGGCAGGATTTTACGATCTCATCCGAGCGAGGATGTAAAATCCAGCCCTTTGTGTTTCCCAAGTTAATTAAAAACAGAAGCTCTTCAAACCTGCTGCACCATTCCGTAAGATCACGGCTGATCTTCACCCTAACCTCCACCTTCCCACACTGTCCCTCCAGTGTGTAACCTGTCTGATAAACCAGCATTGCTGTCCCTCGAAACTAAGTTCATCCATCCTTGGGTAAGGAGAACAAACAAACAGGGGTTCTCTCACTATATAATTGAAACCTATGTATTTATCCTGCTAATCCCCCTGGCGTCTTTGTTTGTCTTTTGTTTCTCAAACTGCTGGGAATGTATTCTCACTGAAATAAAGAGGGTGATGCATCGCAACCTTTGGTCTCATGTTAGATTCTTACTCTGAAAATAAATCTATGTGACTGGTCACATCACGAGTTTCCATAGAACCAGAGAAAATTACAGCTCAGAAACAAGCCTTTTGGCCCTTCTTGTCTGTGCCGAACCATTTTATGCCTCGTCCCACTGACCTGCACTTGGACCATATCCCTCCACACCCCTCTCATCCATGAACCCGTCCAAGTTTTTCTTAAATGTTAAAAGTTTTACTACTTTATCCGGCAGCTCATTCCACACTCCCACCACTCTCTGCGTGAAGAAGCACCCCCTAATATTCCCTTTAAACTTTTCTCCTTTCACCCTTAACCCATGCCCTCTGGTTTTTTTCTCCCCTCGCCTCAGCGGAAAAAGCCTGCTTGCATTCACTCTATCTATATCCATCAAAATCTTATACACCTCTATCAAATCTCCCCTCAATCTTCTACGCTCCAGGGAATAAAGTCCCAACCTATTCAATCTCTCTCTGTAACTCAGCTTCTCAAGTCCCGGCAACATCCTTGTGAACCTTCTCTGCACTCTTTCAACCTTGTTTACATCCTTCCTGTAACTCGGTGACCAAAACTGTACACAATACTCCAAATTCAGCCTCACCAATGCCTTATATAACCTTACCATAACAATCCAACTTTTATACTTGATACTCCAATTTATAAAGGCCAATATGCCAAAGGCACTCTTCACGACCCTATCCACCTGTGACGTCACGTTTAGGGAATTCTGTACCTGTATTCCCAGATCCCTCTGTTCAACTGCACTCTTCAGAGTCCTACCATTTACCCTGTACATTCTACTTTGGTTTATCCTTCCAAAAATCTCACACTTGTCTGCATTAAATTCCATTTGCCATTTTCCAGCCCATTTTTCTCGTTGGTCCAAATCCCCCTGCAAGCTTTGAAAACCTTCCTCACTGTCCACTACACCTCCAATCTTTGTATCATCAGCAAATTTGCTGATCCAATTTACCACATTATCATCCAGATCATTGACATAGATGACAAACGACAATGGACCCAACACCGATCCCTGCGGCACACCACTAGTCAAAGACCTCCACTCAGAGAAGCAATCCTCCACAACCACTCTCTGACTTCTTCCATTGAGCCAGTGTCTAATCCAATTTACTACCTCCCCATGTACACCTAGCGAGTGAACCTTCCTAACTAACCTCCCATGAGGGACCTTATCAAAGGCCTTGCTGAAATCCAGGTAGTCAACATCCACCGCCTTCCCTTCATCCACTTTCCTGGTAACCTCCTCAAAAAAACTCTAATAGATTGGTCAAACATGACCTACCACGCACAAAACCATGTTGACTCTCCCTAATAAGTCCCTGTCTATCCAAGTATTTGTAGATCCTATCCCTCATCACACCTTCCAATAGTTTGCCCACCACCGACGTTAAACTTACTGGCCTATAATTTCCCGGATTTCTTTTGGAAACTTTTTTAAACAACCGAACAACATGAGCCACCCTCCAATCATCCGGCACCTCCCCCGTGAATACTGACATTTTAAATATGTCTGCCAGGGCCCCTGCAAGTTCATCACTAGCTTCCCTCAAGGTCCATGGGAATACCCTGTCCGGTCCTGGGGATTTACCCACTCTGATTTGCCTCAAGGCAGCAAGCACCTCCTCCCCTTCAATCTGTAAAGGTTCCATGACCTCCCTACCTATTTGCCCTATGTCTGTAGACTCCGTGCCCGTTTCCTCAGTAAATACGGATGCAAAAAAACCATTTAGTTTCTCCCCATCTCTTTTGGTTCCATACACGGTCTACCACTCTTGTCTTCAAGAGGACCAATTTTATCCCTCACTATCCTTTTTCTCCTAACATACCTATAGAAGTTCTTTGGAATTTCCTTCACTCTGTCTGCCAAAGCAACCTCACGTTTTCTTTTAGCCCGCCTGATTTCCCTCTTAAGTAGCTTCTTGCACTTTTTATCCTCCTCGAGCATCTGATCTGTTCCTTGCTGCCTGTATATTTCATACAACTCTCTCTTCCTCTTAATCAGTGTTACAATCTCCCTCGAGAACCAAGGTTCCTTCTTCCCATTTACTTTGCCTTTAATCCTGACAGGAACATACAAACTCTGAACTCTCAAAAATTCTCCTTTGAAGGCCTCCCACTTTCCATTTACATCCTTACCAGAGAACAGCCTGTGCCACTCCACACTTCCCAGATCCCTTCATAATTAATCAAATTTGGCCTTTTTCCAGTTCAGAACTTTAACCCGAGGACCAGATCTATCCTTATCCATGATCAGGTTGAAACTAATGGATTTATGATCACTGGATCCAAAGTGTTCCCTCACACTCACATCCATCACCTGCCCCAACTCATTTCCCAATAGGAGATCCAATATCGCATCCTCTCGAGTTTCATATTCGATAAACTAACCACATTTCAGTGAAATGATTCTGTTAAAATATTGAGATGTAAAAGTAAAGCATGAGAAAGAATGAAGAGACAGGGAGTAATTTATTGGGGGATGTAACACTTGGAGAGCGAGCTCCATATTTGTCAGGTCCCATCCCCGAGCAGCCTCACACTTCAATCTGTCAAACTCCACTCTGAACAGTGTTTCTAACTCTGTCAATGGGAATTCACTGAGAAAAATCACAGGATAGACAGAGAGCAACACACAACAACTCATGGATCAATCATTGACCTGGCGTTGGGAAATCCTTCTCTATTGGAAAACTGCCCAATCTGGGTGGGTAGGGGAGGAATCTGGGGTGGGATCTGCTTATTCCGGATCTTATTTCCCTTTCCCCAGACATTCAAATTTCCACCACAAGTTTCTAACTAAAAGTTTGTGCGGAACCGTTAGAAATGGCGGAGCTGCTTAATGAATACTTTACCTCGGTATTCACGGTGGAAAGGGATCTGGGTGGTTGTACTGCTGGATTGCGGAGGACAGAAAGGATCGAGCATGTGGACATAAAGAAAGAGGATGTGTTGGAACTATTGAATGGCATCAAGGTTGGTAAGTCGCCGGGACCGGATGGGATGTACCCCAGGTTACTGTGGGAGGCGAGGGAGGAGATTGCGGAGCCTTTGGCGATGATCTTTGCATCGTCGATGGAGACGGGAGAGGTTCCGGAGGATTGGAGGATTGCGGATGTGGTCCCTATATTCAAGAAAGGGAACAGGGACAGCCCGGGAAATTACCGACCGGTGAGTCTAACCTCAGTGGTTGGTAAGTTGATGGAGAGGATCCTGAGAGACAGGATTTATGATCATCTAGAGAAGTTTAGTATGATCAAAAGTAGTCAGCACGGCTTTGTCAGGGGCAGGTCGTGCCTTACGAGCCTGGTTGAGTTCTTTGAAAATGTGACCAAGCACATTGACGAAGGAAGAGCGGTGGATGTGGTCTATATGGACTTCAGCAAAGCGTTCGATAAGGTCCCCCATGCAAGACTTCTTGAGAAAGTGAGAGGGCATGGGATCCAAGGGGCTGTTGCCTTGTGGATCCAGAACTGGCTTGCCTGCAGAAGGCAGAGAGTGGCTGTGGAGGGGTCTTTCTCTGCATGGAGGTCAGTGACCAGTGGAGTGCCCCAGGGATCTGTTCTGGGACCCTTGCTGTTTGTCATTTTCATAAATGACCTGGATGAGGAAGTGGAGGGATGGGTTGGTAAGTTTGCTGACGACACGAAGGTAGGTGGTGTTGTGGATAGTTTGGAGGGATGTCAGAAGTTGCAGCGAGACATAGATAGAATGCAAGACTGGGCGGAGAAGTGGCAGATGGACTTCAACCCGGATAAGTGTGTAGTGATCCATTTTGGCAGATCCAATGGGATGAAGCAGCAGTATAAAATGAAGGGTACCATTCTTAGCAGTGTAGAGGATCAGAAGGACCTTGGGGTCCGGGTCCATAGGACTCTTAAATCGGCCTCGCAGGTGGAGGATGCGGTCAAGAAGGCGTATGGCGTACTGGCCTTCATTAATCGAGGGATTGAGTTTAGGAGTCGGGAGATAATGCTGCAGCTTTATAGGACCCTGGTTAGACCCCACTTGGAGTACTGCGCGCAGTTCTGGTCACCTCATTACAGGAAAGATGTTGAAGCCATTGAAAGGGTGCAGAGGAGATTTACAAGGATGTTGCCTGGATTGGGGGGCATGCCTTATGAGGATAGGTTGAGGGAGCTTGGTCTCTTCTCCCTGGAGAGACGAAGGATGAGAGGTGACCTGATAGAGGTTTACAAGATGTTGAGGGGTCTGGATAGGGTGGACTCTCAGAGGCTATTTCCAAGGGCTGAAATGGTTGCTACGAGGGGACACAGGTTTAAGGTGCTGGGGGGTAGGTACAGGGGGGATGTCAGGGGTAAGTTTTTCACTCAGAGGGTGGTGGGTGAGTGGAATCGGCTGACGTCGGTGGTGGTGGAGGCAAACTCGTTGGGGTCTTTTAAGAGACTTCTGGATGAGTACATGGGATTTAATGGGATTGAGGGCTATAGATAGGCCTAGAGGTGGGGATGTGATCGGCGCAACTTGTGGGCCGAAGGGCCTGTTTGTGCTGTGGCTTTCTATGTTCTATGTTCTATGTTCTAACAGCTCACCTTCTGGTAATCAGACACACAGTGGGGAAAAGATCGAGTGGTTTAGGAAATTAGAGTGGAAGAGGGATTTTTGTCTTGGGATCTATGGGCTGTGATTCCAAATGGGACTTTACTGCAGAGTGATCTGTGTTTCTCCTGCACCTGGAGACTGTGATGCTAACCAAGGGTCATCTGAAATGTGGACAATATTCCAGACCCCAGCACTGACATCTCTTCCCCAGACTGACTGCTCTGAAAAGATGTGCAAACCCAACCGATGCCAGGACTATATGAGGAGAGATTGGGGAAAATGGGGTTGTGTTCTCTTGAGTTTTGAAGAATGAGAGGTGATCTGACTGAAATTTATAAAACTCCTACAGTCTGTGACAGGGTGGATGTGGGTGGGATGTTTATCCTGGCTGCTGAGTCTAGAACCAGGGGACATCATCTCAGAATAGGATAGAGATGAGGAGGAATTGCTTCACTCAGTGGATGGTGAACCTTTGGAATTCTCTTGAAGATTACGTTGACTGGGAGACTGTGAGGCACATGACTGGCCCTGCTCTTTACAGACTGAAAACAAATCAAGGGACTAATACATCATATCCTGTCATGGTAATAATGATTGACAGTATTTTAAGACAGGCACCCATAAGGGAGACTGCACATCATATCACAACATGAGTGTCACTATCTCACATGTATTCGCATCGTATCAAACAGCACTCTGACCTGAGAATTTCCTTTTTCCCCAAAATTCAACAGGTTATTCATACAATTCATAATGAAACAGTATTTATCAAGGAAATTTGACCCCAAGATAAACTGTCACATTCTTCTACACCTCCCAGGGCATCATTTACTGCTGATGCTCCTGTCTCCACTGTTAGACTGTCCATCAGTCACATTCCAGCCATGTGCTGAAGCCATTGTCATCTTTGCTTTTCCCACTCACAACCTGGGGTGTTGTTCCGCTGTGAACCTCATGATGGAGCCCTCAGCTTCCCAATGGGAGTTCCTGGCACTCTCTTCCTGTTTTCCTGATGTGGAGAAGCCAGCGTTGGACTGGGGAAAATACAGTAAGAAGTCTCACAACAGCAGGTTAAAGTCCAACAGGTTTATTTGGTAGCACGAGCCACAAGCTTTCAGAGCGCTGCTCCTTCATCAGGTGAGTGGGAGTTCGGTTCACAAACAGGACATAGAAAGACACAAACTCAACTTACCAAATAGTGGTTGGTCTGCGAGTCTTTACAGGTAATCAAGTCTTAAAGGCTTGGACAATGTGAGTGGAGAAAGGGTGAAGCACAGGTTAAAGAGATGTCTATTGTCTCCAGCCAGGACAGTTAGTGAGATCTTGCAAGTCCAGGCAAGTCGTGGGGGTTACAGACAGTGTGACATGAACCCAAGATCCCGGTTGAGGCCGTCCTCATGTGCAGAACTTGGTTTTCAGTTTTTGCTCAGCGATTCTGCGCTGTCGTATGTCGTGAAGGCCGCCTTGGAGAACACTTACCCGAAGATCAGAGGCCGAATGCCCGTGACTGCTGAAGCGCTCCCCAACAGGAAGAGAACAGTCTTGCCTGGTGATTGTCGAGTGGTGTTCATTCATCCGTTGTTGTAGCGTCTGCATGGTCTCCCCAATGTACCATGCCTCAGGACATCCTTTCCTGCAGCGTATCAGATAGACAACGTTGGCAGAGTCGCAAGAGTAGGTACCGTGTACCTGGTGGATGGTGTTCTCACGTGAGATTATGGCATCTGTGTTGATGATCCGGCACGTCTTGCAGCGGAGACAATAAACACCTCTTTAACCTGTGCTTAACCCTCTCTGCACTCACATTGTCTGTACCCATTGTGAGACTTCTTACTGTGTTTTCCTGATGGTGTTCCATCGCTGCCCGTCTCTGCACAGTTTGTTTTCGAACCTGCACAGTTCTAATCAGGCTGATTTCAGGCAACGTATCTTTTCAGGGCTCTGGCCGCACAACACAGCTTTGGCTACTGTCTTACTCAGCTGTAGCTGACCAGCACAGTTCCCACTCCCTAACCTATCTCAGGGTCTGACCCCTTGAATGGCTCTGCCTTCAGAACTTACACCTCCTGACAAGTTCTGCTGACATTAGATCCTTGGGGTCTAAGCATGTGACCAGCATGTGACTTTACTCGGATGCAGGGGTGTTAGATTCATTCCTTTTGTAACTAAACCTATTAATTCATTCATACAGTATCTTGGGGTCAGAGTTCCTTGATAAATGCTGTTTCATTATGAATTGTATGAATAACCTGTTGAATTTTGGGGAAAAAGGAAATTCTCAGGTCAGAGTGCTGTTTGATACGATGCGAATACATGTGAGATAGTGACACTCATGTTGTGATATGATGTGCAGTCTCCCTTATGGGTGCCTGTCTTAAACTACTGTCAATCATTATTACCATGACAGGATATGATGTCATAGTCCCTTGATTTAGAACCATAGAACCATAGAAAATTACAGCTCAGAAACAGCCCTTTTGGCCCTTCTTGTCTGTGCCGAACCATTTTATGCCTAGTCCCACTGACCTGCACTTGGACCATATCCCTCCACACCCCTCTCATCCTTGAACCCGTCCAAGTTTTTCTTAAATGTTCAAAGTGACCCCGCATTTACCACTTTATCCGGCAGCTCATTCCACACTCCCACCACTCTCTGCGTGAAGAAGCCCCCCCTAATATTCCCTTTAAACTTTTCTCCTTTCACCCTTAACCCATGCCCTCTGGTTTTTTTCTCCCCTAGCCTCAGCGGAAAAAGCCTGCTTGCATTCACTCTATCTATACCCATCAAAATCTTATACACCTCTATTAAATCTCCCCTCAATCTTCTACGCTCCAGGGAATCAAGTCCCAACCAATTCAATCTCTCTCTGTAACTCAGCTTCTCAAGTCCCGGCAACATCCTTGTGAACCTTCTCTGCACACCTTCAATCTTATTTACATCCTTCCTGTAACTAGGTGACCAAAACTGTACATAATACTCCAAATTCGGCCTCACCAATGCCTTATATAACCTTACCATAACACTCCAACTTTTATACTCGATACTCCGATTTATAAAGGGCAATGTACCAAAGGCACTCTTTACGCCCCTATCCACCTGTGACGTCACTTTTAGGGAATTCTGTCCCTGTATTCCCAGATCCCTCTGTTCAACTGCACTCTTCAGAGTCCCACCATTTACCCTGTATGTTCTTCTTTGGTTTGTCCTTCCAAAGTGCAAT
Source organism: Mustelus asterias (assembly GCF_964213995.1). Taxonomy (NCBI): domain Eukaryota; kingdom Metazoa; phylum Chordata; class Chondrichthyes; order Carcharhiniformes; family Triakidae; genus Mustelus; species Mustelus asterias. Next base: position 17,718,559 of record NC_135805.1, on the reverse strand, counting down.
ATCTCACACTTGTCTGCGTTAAATCACCCCAGTTACACCTTCTTCCAGATCGTTTATATAAATCACAAACAGCAGAGATCCCAATACAGAGCCCTGCAGAACACACTAGTCACAGGCCTCCAGTCGGAAAAAGACCCTTCCACTACCACCCTCTGTCTTCTGTGACCAAGCCAGTTCTCCACCCATCTAGCCACCTCCCCCTTTATCTCATGAGATCCAACCTTTTTCACCAGCCTACCATGAGGGACTTTGTCAAACGCTTTACTAAAGTCCAAATAGACGACATCCACGGCCCTTCCCTCGTCAACCATTCTAGTCACTTCTTCAAAAAACTCCACCAGGTTAGTGAGGCATGACCTCCCTTTCACAAAACCATGATGACTATCGTGAATGAGTTTATTCCTTTCTAAATGCGCATACATCCTATCTCTAAGAATCTTCTCCAACAACTTCCCGACCACGGACGTCAAGCTCACCGACCTATAATTTCCCGGGTTATCCTTCCTACCCTTCTTAAATAACGGGACCACATTAGCTATCCTCCAATCCTCCGGGACCTCACCTGCGTCCAGTGACGAGACAAAGATTTACGTCAGAGGCCCAGCGATTTCATCTCTCGTCTCCCTGAGCAGCCTTGGATAGATTCCATCAGGCCCTGGGGATTTGTCAGTCTTTATATTCTCCAAAAAACCTAACACATCCTCCCTTGTAATGGAGATTTTCTCCAACGGTTCAACACTTCCCTCCGAGACAATCCCAGTCAACACATCCCTCTCCTTTGTGAATACCGACGCAAAGTATTCATTTAGGATCTCCCCTACTTCTTTGGGCTCCAAGCATAATTCCCCACTTTTGTCCCTGAGAGGTCCGATTTTTTTCCTGACAACCCTTTTGTTCCTAACGTATGAATAAAATGCCTTGGGATTCTCCTTAATCCTGTCTGCCAAGGACATTTCGTGACCCCTTTTTGCCCTTCTAATTCCCCGTTTGAGTTCTTTCCTACTTTCTTTGTACTCCTCCAGAGCTCCCTCCGTTTTTAGCTGCCTGGACCTAACATACGCCTCTCTTTTCTTTTTGACCAGTCCCTCAATTTCCCTGGTTATCCACGGTTCTCAAATCCTACCCTTCCTATCCTTCTTTTTTACAGACACATGCCTGTCCTGTAGCCCTAACAACTGTTCCTTAAAAGACTCCCACATGCCAAATGTGGATTTACCCTCAAACAGCCACCCCCAATCAAGAGCTGCCAATTTCTGCCGAATCCTACTGAAGTTAGCCTTCCCCCAATCCAACACCTTACCCTTGGGACACCACTCATCCTTTTCCATCACTATCCTAAAGCTAACAGAATTGTGGTCACTATTTGCCACATGTTCCCCTACCGAAACTTTGAAGACCTGACCGGGCTCATTCCCCAGTACTAGGTCCAGTATAGCCCCCTCTCCAGTCGGGCTATCTACCTATTGTTCCAAAGAACCCTCCTGTACGCATTTTACAAATTCCTCCCCATTCAGAGTCCCAGCTCTCAGCCATTTCCAGTCTATACCAGGGAAATTGAAATCTCCCACTACAACAACCCTATTTTTCCTGCACCTATCCAGTATCTCCTGACATATCCGTTCTTCCACTTCCCTTGGGCTGTTGGGGGGCCTGTAGTATACCCCCAACATAGCCACTGCTCCCTTCCTGTTTCTAAGCTCCACCCAGAGTGACTCGTTACATGATCCCTCTGAATTGTCCTCCCTCTGCACCGCTGTAATATGTTCTCCAACTAATACTGCTACTCCCCCACCTCTTTTGGCCCCTCCTCTGTCTCGCCTAAAACACTTGTACCCCGGAATATTCAGCTGCCAGTCCTGTCCCTCTTTCAACCAAGTCTCTGTCACCGCAACCACATCCAAATTCCTCGTGAGCATTAAGGCCCTAAGTTCGTCTGTCTTACCTGCTACGCTCCTTGCATTGAAGTATAAGCACTCCAGACCTCCAGGCCCAGTGAGGTCATCCTCTTCTTCTTTGCCAGCCTTGTCCCAGCCCCAAGCTCGTCCCCAGCCTCTACACTTGTAGTCCTAATATTTTGATCCCCACCCCCCTGCCATACTAGTTTAAACCCCCTGGAACTGCACTAGCAAAATGCCCAGCCAGGATGTTCGTGCCCTTCCAACTTAGTTGTGACCCGTCCTTCTTGTACAGGTGCCATCCTCTCCTGAAAACTTCCCATTGATCTAGGAAAATGAAGCCCTCCCTCCTGGATCAGTCCTTTAGCCAAGCATTCAATTGGACCAACTCCCTATTCTTAGCCTCACTGGCACGAGGCATTGGGAGCAGCCCAGAGATGGCCACCCTGGAGGCCCTACTTTTTAGTCTATTTCCCAACTCCCTGAATTGCTCTCGGAGGATCCCCCTGCTCTTCCTATCTACGTCATTTGCACCAATGTGTACAATGACATCTGTTTCTTTATCTTCCCCATTTAAGATGCCTCCTATCCGCTTGGAGACATCCATTACCCCAGCACCAGGTAGGCAGACTACGATCCTGGAGTCCCGTTCGCACCCACAGAATCGCCTGTCCGTGCCTCTAACCGACGCATCCCCCGACGAGGAGTTGGGGCAGGTGATGGATGTGAGTGTGAGGGAACACTTTGGATCCAGTGATCATAATGCCATTAGTTTCAACCTGATCATGGATAAGGATAGATCTGGTCCTCGGGTTAAAGTTCTGAACTGGAAAAAGGCCAAATTTGATGAATTGAGAAGGGATCTGGGAAGTGTGGATTAGCACAGGCTGTTCTCTGGTAAGGATGTAGATGGGAAGTGGGAGGCCTTCAAAGGAGAAATTTTGAGAGTGCAGAGTTTGTATGTTCCTGTCAGGATTAAAGGCTCAGTAAATAGGAATAAGGAACCTTGGTTCTCGAGGGAGATTGTAACACTGATTAAGAGGAAGAGAGAGTTGTATGAAATGTATAGGCAGCAAGGAACAGATCAGATGCTCGGGGAGTTAAAAAAGTGCAAGAAGCTATTTAAGAGGGAAATCAGGAGAGCGAAAAGAAGACATTAAGTTGCTTTGGCAGACAGAGTGAAGGAAAATCCAAAGAACTTCTATAGGTATGTTAGGAGCAAAAGGATAGTGAAGGATAAAATTGGTCCTCTTGAAGACCAGAGTGGTAGACTGTGCATGGAACCAAAAGAGATGGGGGAGATACTAAAAGACTACGATCCTGGAGTCCCGTTCGCACCCACAGAATCGCCTGTCCGTGCCTCTAACCGACGCATCCCCCGACGAGGATCTCCCCCATCTCCCCCATCTCCCCCAAAAGAGATGGGGGAGATACTAAAAGAATAGAGGCATGGACTATTTTCTAAACGGTGACAAAATTCATAATGCTAAAGTGCAAAGGGACTTGGGACTTGGGAGTCCTAGTCCAGGATTCTCTAAAGGTAAACTTGCAGGTTGAGTCCGTAATTAAGAAAGCAAATGTAATGTTGTCATTTATCTCAAGAGGCTTGGAATACAAAAGCAGGGATGTACTTCTGAGGCTTTATAAAGCACTGGTTAGGCCCCATTTGGAGTACTGTGAGCAATTTTGGGCCCCACACCTCAGGAAGGACATACTGGCACTGGAGCGGGTCCAGCGGAGATTCACACGGATGATCCCAGGAATGGTAGGCCTGACATACGATGAACGTCTGAGGATCGTGGGATTATATTCATTGGAGTTTAGGAGGTTGAGGGGAGATCTGATAGAAACTTACAAGATAATGAACGGCTTAGATAGGATGGACGTAGGGAAGTTGTTTCCATTAACAGGGGAGACTAGGACGCGGGGGCACAGCCTTAGAATAAAAGGGAGTCACTTTAGAACAGAGATGAGGAGAAATTTCTTCAGCCAGAGAGTGGTGGGTCTGTGGAATTCATTGCCACAGAGGGCTGTGGAGGCCGAGACGTTGAGCGTCTTCAAGACAGAAATTGATAAATTCTTGATTTCTCGAGGAATTAAGGGCTATGGGGAGAGAGCGGGTAAATGGAGTTGAAATCAACCATGATTGAATGGTGGAGTGGACTCGATGGGCCGAATGGCCTTACTTCCGCTCCTATGTCTTATGGTCTTATGGTCTTAAATGGTTTCTTTGCATCCATATTTACTGAGGAAACGGGCATGGATTCTACGGAAATAGGGCAAATAGGTAGGGAGGTCATGGAACCTTTTCAGATTAAAGGGGAGGAGGTGCTTGCTGTCTTGAGGCAAATCAGAGTGGATAAATCCCCAGGACCGGACAAGGTATTCCCACGGACCTTGAGGGAAGCTAGTGTTGAACTTGCAGGGGCCCTGGCAGACATATTTAAAATGTCAGTATTCACGGGAGAGGTGCCGGATGATTGGAGGGTGGCTCATGTTGTTCGGTTGTTTAAAAAAGGTTCCAAACAAATCCGGGAAATTATCGGCCAGTTAGTTTGACATTGGTGGTGGGCAAGTTATTGGAAGCAGGGAAAAGGGATAGGATCTACAAATAGTTGGATAGACAGGGATTTAATCAAGAGAGTCAACATGGCTTCGTGCGTGGTAGGTCACGTTTGACCGAACTTTTAGAGTTTTTTGAGGAAGTCACCAGGAAATTGGATGAAGGGAAGGCGGTAGATGTTGTCTACCTGGATTTCAGCAAGGCCTTTGATAAGGTCCCTCGTGGGAGGTTAGTTAGGAAGGTTCAGTCGCTCGGTATACATGGGGAGGTAGTAAATTGGATTAGACACTGACTCAATGGAAGAAGCCAGAGAGAGGTTGTGGAGGATTGCTTCTCTGAGTGGAGGTCTGTAACGAGTGGTGTGCCGCAGGGATCGGTGTTGGGTCCATTGGTGTTTGTCATCTATATCAATGATCTGGATGATAATGTGGTAAATTGGATGAGCAAATTTGCTGATGATACAAAGATTGGAGATGTCGTGGACAGTGAGGAAGGTTTTCAAAGCTTGCAGAGGGATTTGGACCAACCAGAAAAATGGGCTGAAAAATGGCAAATGGAATTTAACGCAGACAAGTGTGAGATCTTTGGAAGGACAAACCAAAGTAGAATGTACAGGGTAAATGGTAGGACTCTGAAGAGGGCAGTTGAACAGAGGGAGCTGGGAATACAGGGACAGAATTCCCTAAAAGTGACATCACAGGTGGATAGGGTCGTGAAGAGTGCCTTTGGTACATTGGCCTTTATAAATCGGAGTATCGAGTATGAAAGTTGGAGTGTTATGGTAAGGTTATATAAGGCATTGATCAGGCTGAATTTAGAGTATTGTGTACAGTTCTGGTCACCTAGATACAGGAAAGATGTAAATAAGGTTGAAAGAGTGCAGAGAAGGTTCACAAGGATGTTGCCGGGACTTGAGAAGCTGAGTTCCAGAGAGAGTTTGAATAGGATGGGATTTTATTCCCTGGAGCGTCGAAGAATGAGGGGAGATTTGATAGAGGTGTATAAGATTTTGATGGGTATCGATAGAGTGAATGCAAGTAGGCTTTTTCCACTGAGGCGAGGGGAGAAAAAAACCAGAGGGCATGGGTTGAGGGTGAAAGGAGAAAAGTTTAAAGGGAATATTAGGGGGGGCTTCTTCACGCAGAGAGTGGTGGGAGTGTGGAATGAGCTGCCGGATAAAGTAGTAAATGCGGGGTCACTTTTAACATTTAAGAAAAACTTGGACGGGTTCATGGATGAGAGGGGTGTGGAGGGATATGGTCCAAGTGCAGGTCAGTGGGACGAGGCAAAAAATGGTTCGGCACAGACAAGAAGGGCCAAAAGGCCTGTTTCTGAGCTGTAATTTTCTCTGGTTCCGTGGAAACTCGTGATGTGACCAGACACACAGATTTATTTTCAGAGTAAGAATCCAACATGAGACCAAATGTTTCAATGCATCACCCTCTTTATTTCACAGTGAGAATACATTCCCAGCAGTTTGAGAAACAAAAGAGAAACAAAGACGTCAGGGGGATTAGCAGGATAAATACATAGGTTTCAATTATATAGTGTTAGCCTGTCTGTTTGTCCTCCTTACCCCAGGATGGATGAACTTAGTTTCGAGGGACAGCAATGCTGGTTTATCAGACAGGTTACACACTGGAGGGACAGTGTGGGAAGGTGGAGGTTAGGGTGGAGATCAGCCGTGATCTTACGGAATGGTGCAGCAGGTTTGAAGAGCTTCTGTTTTTATTTAACTTGGGAAACACAAAGGGCTGGATTTTACATCCTCGCTTGGATGAGATCGTAAAATCCTGCACGAGGCACATGGAGATTTCTGTTCTGCGAGCCTCACCCACCCCGGAATTGGTGAAATTCCAACCAAAGAGTTACAACCCCAGGTGACAACAAAGGTTTGTCTATCACAGCACTGCGTGGGGGGACGTTGAACTGAACCCATTGTTGCCATCTTGAAGGACAAGGACAGGAGACACATGGGAACCCCACCCCCTGGATATTCCCCGAAAAGTCTCTCGGGTTTCTGACTTGGAGATATATCGCTGTTCCTGCACTGTCATTTGGTCAGGATACCGGAACTCCCTCCCTGACAGCACTGTGGGTGAACTATGGACTGCAGGAGTTTCAGAAAGCAGTTCAGCACCACATTCTCCAAGACAGTTAAGGGTGGTGATAAATGCCGGCCCAGCCAGTGACGCACACATCCTATCGATCAATCTAAACAGACTGGACATCTGGAAAGAACCATTGTTTCGAATGACTGAACTAAACAAACAATGGGAACAGTGTCTGTAAATGAGGAAGAAATGTTCACTGTTGATGATAATGGAGCTGAATAATTTGGAATAAAGTCTCAATGCTGCAGTGTGTGTGGGAGTCAGAAATTACTAACCTCCAGTCGAGGGCAATATTTCTAAACAGGCTCACAGAGATTTGGTGGAATTGTACAAAATCCCAATTCTGACACATTGACATAATCTGTGTAATGAACATTCATTGCATTCCCTCCAAGGTCAGTATATCCTGTCTCAGGTAAGGAGACCAAAACTGCGCTCAATATTCCATCTTAAACCCAATGTGTACTTAGCGGAAAGTTAGACAGTTTTAGAATCGAGTTAAGCACATCTCACTGTTCAATGTCTGCAAAGGTAGCAGAACCTTCAGAAAACCATCATTCTCCAGTCTTCATAAAAGCTATTTCCATTTGGTCATAAATGCTGTAAAAAGCAATGTCAACATATCTCTCCTCAACATTTCGATTGTCTTGTTCCAAGTCCTTCAGGAATTCAGTCATCAGTTCTGTATATTGTTCTACCTCAACTTTGTGGACAAAAGCCCTGCAACAGAGTGAAGAGGATCAAATATTAATTTTCTTTCTCCTGACAAAACCTGTTTGGAAAGCAAGTAGGTTGTCAGGACGATGGGACCAGGAGTTGGTCATTCAGCCCATTGAGCAGCCTCCAGCATTCAGTTAGTCCCCAGCTGCAGTAACATCATAGAGAAGCGAGCTGAATGGGCAGACAAGCGGCGGATGGAGTTTAATGCACTGAAATGGGAGCTGATGCATCTTACAGAAAGGATGGAGAGAGTCAATATAAAATTAATCGGCGGAATTTACCCCATTAGAGTCGACAGCCATAATTCTCTGATTTCGTACATGACTGCCGGCGAGAATGGAGAATTTGGCACTAAGCCAAATCTGCATTCAGAGCAGCAGGACTGGAGAACCCCAGCTGTGGGCAATGTTGGAGAATTCTGGCTAATGTTCTGTGCTGGGGGGCGGGAACGTGGAGTTTCCCGCTGCGGCAGCTAGTGGGAAAACACGGGAAATCTTCCAGCCGTCCTCATTAACTTTGCACTCAGGTGTTTATGGCTGTCCTCAGTGTCAGGACAGGCCTGGGTGGCATGTTTCCTGTCATCATAGCCAGCTGCTGTATTTAAATGCCACCAAAAAGCTCCACTCTCAGCAGTGTTTGGTCAAGGTGTCGTCACGAAGGGGAGCAAAGAGTCAGGCCCCTAAGTTTACTAAGGCCTTGGTGGGCACCCTCCTTGACCATGTCGCGGCCAAGGGGAACATCCTGTACCAGGCTCACTGAGGAAGAGTCCCAGCAGGGACATCAACGTGGCATGGGCACACGCTGCCAATACCGTCAGTGCCAACGAGGGGCAGAGATGTTGAGTAACACAGTGCCGAACGAGCATGAACGAGCTCATTCATTCCATCAGGATAAACCTCAGCCATGGACACACAATCCACACAGACTCCAGAATGGCAGTGCCTAAGGGCCAGTGGTAATAGGAGGGGACAAGTTCAGCCGAGCTCCCCGGGTCTCGGAGGACAGCTGAGGAAGAGGCACCAGTCTGACCTGGACCTGGTATTACACAGAAACATCGAAATTAGAAGCAGGAGTAGGCCTTTCGGCCCTTTGAGCCTGCTCCGGCATTCATTTTGATCATCGCCGATCATCAAATTCAAGATCCAGATCCCCCTTTTGCGCGCCCCCCACCACCCCCCCCCACACACCAACCCCCCCCCACCCCCAACCCCTCCCCCCCCCCCCACCCCCCACCCCCAACCCCTCCCCCCCCCCACCAATCCCAATATCCCTTGTTCCCTTTAGCCCCAAGTGTTAAACCTAATTTCTTCTTGAATGTTTTGGTCTCAACTACATTCTGTGATAATGAATTCCACACATTCAGCCCTCTGGGTGAAGAAATTTCTCCTCACCTCAGTCCTAAAAGTTTGTCTCCTTATCCTCCCCGACGGTGGCATGGTGGCTCAGTGGTTAGCACTGCTGTCTCATAGCACCAGGGACCCGGGTTCGATTACCGGCTTGGGTCATTGGCTGTGTGGAGTGCACATGTTGTCCCAGTGAATGCGCAATAATAAATAAACTTAAAAACAAACTATGACCCCTAGTTCTGGACTCCCCTGCCATCAGGAACGTTCTTTCTGAATCTACCCTGTTTAATCCTGTTAGAATTTTATACGTTTCCATGAGATCCCCTCTCACTCTTCTAAACTCCAGGGAATATAATCCTAACTGACTTAGTCTCTCCTCATATGACAGCCCTGCCATCTCAGGAATCAGCCTGGTAAACCTTCGCTGTACTCCCTCTTTACCAAGGACATCCGTCCTCAGATAAGGACACCAAACTGCTCAGGATACTCCAGCTGTGGCCTCGCCAACGCCCTATGCAGTTGCAGCAAAATATCCCTATTCCTAAACTCATATCCTCTCGCTATGAAGGCCAACATACCATTTACCTTCTTTCCTGTCTGCTGGACGTGCGCGCTTACTTTTAGCGACTGATGCACGAGGACACAAAGTCTCCCTGAGTATTCACCCCTCTCAATTTACACCCATTCAAATAACAATCTGCCTTCCAATTTTTGCTACCAAAGTGGATTTATCCCCATTATACTGCATGCATATGCCCACTCACTCAGCCTGTCCAAATCACACTGAAGCATCTCTGCATCCTTCTCACAGCTCACCCTCCCACCCAACTTTGCATCATCTGCAAACTTGGAGATAATACATTTTGTTCCCTCTTCCATACCATTAATATATAATGTGAACAGTTGGGGTGCTAGCATAGATCGCTGCGGAACCCCACTCGCCATTGCCTGCCAATTTGATAAAGATGCGAGGTGATGCATTTTGGTAGATTGAACCAGGGCAGGACTTACTCAGTTAATGGTAGGGCGTTGGGGAGAGTTACAGAACAAAGAGATCTTGGGGTACATGTTCATAGCTCCTTGAAAGTGGAGTCACAGGTGGACAGAGTGGTGAAGGAGGCATTCGGCATGCTTGGTTTCATCGGTCAGAACATTGAATACAGGAGTTGGAATGTCTTGTTGAAGTTGTACAAGACATTGGTAAGGCTACAGTTGGAATACTGTGCGCAATTCTGGTCCCCTATCATAGAAAGGATATTATTAAACTAGAATGCGTGCAGAAAAGATTTACTCGGATGCTACCGGGACTTGATGGATTCAGTTGTAAGGAGAGGCTGGAGAGACTGGGACTTTTTTCTCTGGTGCGTAGGAGGCTGAGGGGTGATCTTATAGAGGTCTTTAAAATAATGAGGGGCATAGATAAGCGAGATAGTCAATATCTTTTCCCAAGGGTAGGGGATTCTAAAACTCGAGGGCATAGTTTTAAGGTGAGAGGGGAGAGATACAAAAGTGTCCAGAGGGGCAATTTTTTCACACAGAGGGTGGTGAGTGTCTGGAACAAGCTGCCAGAGGTAGTAGTCGCGGTGCGTACAATTTTGTCTTTTAAAAAGCATTTCGATAGTTACATGGGTACGATGGGTAAAGAGGGATATGGGCCAAATGTGGGCAATTGGGATTAGATGAGTGGTTCCAAAAAAAAGGGTGGCATGGACATGTTGGACCAAAGGGCCTGTTTCCATGCTGTAAAGCTCTATGACCCTATGACTCTGTGACCCATTTACGCCAACTCTTTGCTTCCTATCTGCTAACCAGCTTTCAATCCATCTCAAGACATTACCTGCAATCCCATGTGCTTTATCTTTACACCGTGACTGCACGGTGAGTGCTGTTTGACTGAGAGGAATGCTTTTGAAATTGGGTGAACACAGGGAGTTGGGTGAAACAGGCAGCAGAGGCTACAAGCGAGAGTGCTGATTGGTAAGTAAGTGTTATTTTTTCTTTTAGCTCGTGACATTGTTGTTGTTGTTCACTACTATCGTGTTTGTGTGTAATTTCTGTGGTTTATAGTTTGAAAAGGTTCTACTCGGTAATGACAAGGAGCAGGAAAGAAGGGCCCTCGAAAATTGGATATAATCTGAAACAAAACATCTTTCAAAAGTTTAATTTAAAGGGGTAAGACATGACAGGAAAACTCCAAGCCGTGGTTTGCTCCTCTTGTTGCAGGACATCCTGAAGGGAGAGGGCGAGCAGCCAGTGATCGTAGTACACATTGGTACAAACAACACAGGTAAAAAAAGGGATGAGGTCCTGAAAGCAGAATACAGGGAGCGAGGAAGAAAGTTAAGAAATCGGACCTCTGAGTTAGTGATCTCAGGATTACTACCAGTGTCACGCGCGAGTCAGAGTAGAAATGAGAGGATATATCGGATAAATCCGTGGCTGAAGAGATGGTGTCAGGGGGAGGATTTCAGATTCCTGGGGCATTGGGACCAGTTCTGGGGGAGGTGTGGCCTGTTCAAATTAGACGGGTTACACCTGGGCAGAACTGGTACTGATGTCCTGGCAGGAGTGTTTGCTAGAACGGTTGGGGAGAGTTTAAATTAATATGTCAGGGGGATGGGAACCTATGTCAGGAGTCCAAGAAGGAGGGAGCAAGAACAAAATGTGGGGAGAATGTTCCAACTAAATCAAAAATCAGGAACAAAGTTAAAAGGAAGGAGAACTCAGGAGATGTTATTGATGGAAGTGTTAGAATTCAAAAAGAAGGTACAAAAATGAGCATAAGAGCACTTTATCTGAATGCTCGTAGCATTCAAAATAAGTTAAATGAGTTGACAGCACAATTCATTGCGAACGAGTATGATTTGGTGGCCATTACAGAGACATGGTTGCAGCATGGTCACGACTGGCAGTTAAATACCAGGGGTATCAGACTGTTCGGAGGGATTGACAGAAAGGAAAGGGAGGTGGTGTCGCTCTGATATTTAAGGATGACATCAGGGCGGTAGTGAGAGATGGAAAGAAGGTTGAATCCATTTGTGTGGAAATTAGAAATAGTAAGGAGAAAAAGTCACTGATAGGCGGAGTCTATAGGCCACCAAATAATAACATCATGGTGGGACGAGAAATAAACAAAGAAATAACTGATGCATGTAAAAATGGCACAGCAAGTATCATAGAAACATAGGAAAACTACAGCACAAAACAGGCCCTTCGGCCCCACAAGTTGTGCCGAACATATCCCTACCTTTTAGGCCTACCTATAACCCTCCATCCTATTAAGTCCCATGTACTCATCCAGGAGTCTCTTAAAAGACCCCATTGAGTTTGCCTCCACCACCACTGACGGCAGCCGATTCCACTGGCCCACCACCCTCTGTGTGAAAAACTTTCCCCTAACATTTTATTCTACAGATCAATTGGTCAAACCAGGTCGGTCAAGGCAGCCTTGAGGAGGAGTTCATAGAATGTATCCGTGATAGCTTCCTTGAACAGTACGCAATGGAACCTACAAGGGAGCAAGCTATCCTAGATCTGATCCTGTGTAATGAGACGGGAATAATTAATGATCTTGCAGTTAGGGATACTCTTGGAAGAAGCGATCACAGTATGGTTGAATTTAAAATACAGATGGAGCATGAGAAGGTAAAATCCAATTCCAGTGTCTTGTGCCTAAAGAAAGGAGACTACAAAGGGATGAGGGAGGAGTTGGCAAAGGTAGACTGGGAGCAAAAACTTCATGGTGGAACAATTGAGGAACAGTGGAGGACTTTCAAAGCAATCTTTCACAGTGCTCAGCAAACATATATACCAGTGATAAGGAAGGACTGTAGAGAAAGAGATAATCATTTTATTTCCTTAATATCTAAGGAAATAAAAGAAGGCATCAAATTGAAGGAAAATGCATACAAAGAGGCAAAGATTAGTGGGAACCTAGAGGATTGGGAAGTCTTTAAAGGTCAGCAGAAAGCCACGAATAAAGCCATAAAGAAAAGTAACTTGGATTATGAGAGTAAACTAGCTCAGAATATAAAAACAGATAGCAAACGTTTCTCCAAATATATAAAACAAAAAAGAGTGGCTAAAGTAAACATTGGTCCTTCAGAGGATGAGAAGTGGGATGTAATAATTGGAAATGAGAAAATGGCTGAGGCATTGAACAGGTATTTTGTGTCTGTCTTCACAGTGGATAAGATAACGGTGCATGGTGTTACGGGTAATGCATTAGCATCGACAGAGGATTGGTTAACTAACAGAAAGCAAAGAGTGGGGGTAAATGGGTGTTTTTCTGGTTGGCGATCAGTGACTAGTGGTGTGCCTCAGGGATCAGTGTTGGGACCGCAATTGTTTATGATTTACATAGATGATTTGGAGTTGGGGACCAAGTGTAGTGTGTCAAAATTTGCAGATGACACTAAGATGAGTGGCAGAGCAAAGTGTGCAGAGGACGCTGAAAGTCTGCAAAGGGATATAGATAGTCTAAGTGAATGGCCGAGGGCCTGGCAGATGGAGTACAATGTTGGGAAATGTGAGGTCACCATTTTGGTAAGAATAACAGCAAAATGGACTATTATTTAAATGGTAAAAAATTGCAACATGCTGCTGTTCAGAGGGACCTGGGTGCCCATGTGCATGACTCACAAAAAGTTGGTTTGCAGCATGCAGCAGGTCATTAAGAAGGCAAATGGAATTTTGTCCTTCATTGCGAGAGGGTTTGGAGTTTAAAAACAGCAAGGTTACGTTGCAGCTGTATAAGGAGCTTGTGAGGCCACACCTGGAGTACTGTGTACAGTTTTGGTCTCCTTACTTGACAAAGGATATACTGGCACTGGAGGGGGTGCAGAGGAGATTCACTTGGTTGATTCTGGAGACGAGGGATTTGGCTTATGAGGAGAGACTAAGTCGACTGGGGCTATACTCATTGGAATTCAGAAGAATGAGGGGAGATCTTATAGAAACATATAAGGTTATGAAGGGAATAGATAAGATAGAAGCAGGGAAGTTGTTTCCACCAGCAGTTGAAACTAGAACGAGGGGGCATAGCCTCAAAATAAGGGGAAGCAGATTTAGGACTGAGTTGAGGAGGAACCTCTTCACACAAAGGGTTGTTAATTTGTGGAATTCCTTGCCAAGTGAAGCAGTTGAGGCTACCTCATTGAATATTTTTAAGGCAAGGATAGATACATTTTTGAAGAGTAAAGGAATTAAGGGTTATGGTGAGTGGGCGGGTAAGTGGAACTGAGTCCACGAAAAGATCAGCCATGATCTCATTGAATGGCAGAACAGGCTCGAGGGGCCAGATGGCCTACTTCTGCTCCTAGTTCTTATGTTCTTATAGTAGCCTGTTACATGAAACCTGTTCGAAAGATTTCAGAAAGTCTAAATAAACCACGTCCACCAGTTCTCCCTGGTCAACTTTACGAGTAACATCCTCAAACATTGAGGACTGAGTCCAGCCAGGTGAGCTAAGCGTCAATGGGGGAGCATTCTCGGAACAGTGACCATAATTCCGTCAGTCTTAACTTACTTATGGAAAAGGATAAGAGTAGATCGTGGGTGAAAGTACTAAATTGGGGGAAGGCTAACTATGATAAACATAGGCAGGAACTGGGGAGAGTAGATTAGCGTGGTTTCTTGAGGGTCATGTGGAAATCTTTTTCAGGCCAGTTGATTAGAGTCCAGGACCAGCATGTTCCTTTGAAAATGAAGGATAAGGAAGCAAGATTCCTGAGCCTTGGATGACAAGACAAATTGTGAGCTTTGTCAAAAATTAAAAGGCGGCATACGTAAAGTTGAGGGAACTGAAGAGAGACAGAGTCCTTGAAGAACAGAAAGAAAGCAGGAAAGAACTGAAACTAGAAAGTTTAAAGTGGGCCATAAATGTCTGTGGCAAACAGGATTAAGGAAAATCCCAAGACATTTTATTTGTATATAAGGGGTAAGAGGGCAGCTAGCGAAGGAATAGGTCCTCTCAAGGATGAAAGAGGGAGTGCGGAGCCGGGGAAAGTGGGTGAGATCCTGTACGAATACTTTGCATCGGTTTTCACAAAGGTGAAGGACATGGTGGATGGAGAGTCTAGGGAGGGGGTATGTTGACATCCTCGGGCATGTCAATATAGTAAAGGACGTGTTGGGTGCTTTGAAAAGCATTAAGATAGACAAGTCCCCTGATGATATCTATCCCAGAGGGAGGCAAGGGAGGAAATCGCTGGGGCCATGTATGAAATCTCTGTATCCTCTTTAGTTACAGGAGAGGTCCCAGAGGACTGGAGAATAACCAATGTTGCTCCTTTGTTTAAGAAAAGCAACAGCAAAAATCCAGCAAATTCCAGGCCTGTGAGTCTTACATCAGTGGTTGGGAAATTATTGGAGAAAATTCGCAGGGACTTAGTGAAGTCCAGTAAAGGAGATCGTTGTACGATAATCTGGGAGTTTGAGTATCTTTGTCCTGAATATCAGTTGACCGTGTCTCCGAGTGCCAACACCTTTTTACAAATTTCCAATTTGCAAAAGTAAATTTGGGACAGGAACTGAAACAAATATTTGTCCTGAGGGGATCACCAGTTTCTTCCCGGTTTATAGAGGAACCAAACCCATATCATAGAAATCATAGAAACCCTACAGTGCAGAAACAGGCCATTCTGCCCATCGAGTCTGCACCGGCCACAATCCCACCCAGGCCCTACCCCCATATCCCTACACATTTACCCGCTAATCCCTCTGACCTACGCATCTCAGGACACTAAGGGGCAATTTTACCATGGCCAATCAACCTAACCCACACATCTTTGGACTGTGGGAGGAAACCGGAGATCCCGGAGGAAACCCACGCAGACACGAGAAGAATGTGCAAACTCCACACAGACAGTGACCCAAGCCGGGAATCAAACCCAGGTCCCTGGAGCTGTGAAGCAGCAGTGCTAAGCACTGTGCTACCGTGCCGCCCTGAGTGACTCCATACTGCCGCTCCCCACTGGACCTGAGTAGCATGAATGGTGAGGTACGATTGTCACCTCAAGAGGATACAGAGATGCTTCAGCGTGGTTTGGACAGGCGGGCATCTGCATGGCAGATGCAGTATAAGGTGGATAAATGTGAGGTTATCCACTTTGGTCGCAATAATAGGAAGATTATTATTTGAATGGGTGTAAATTGAGGGAGGTGGATACTCAATGAGACCTTGGAATCTTCATGTATCAGTCGCTGAAAGTAAGCGCGCAGGTATAGCAGGCAGGAAAGAAGGCAAATAGTATGTTGGCCTTCATAGAGAGAGGATTTGAGGATAGGGAATGGATGTTTTGCTGCACACACACACACACACATGCACACACACACACACACACACACACACACACACACATGCACACACACATACACACACACATACACACACACAGTAATTTCCGACTGGAGGATGGGTGAAGTGAAGGAGGGGGTAGGGGAATGAAGATGGCAAGACAGGGGGATGAAGGAGGTGGATGAGGGTGGAGGAGGAATACAGCGTGATGGTTGGGATGTGGGTGAGGGATTGGAGGTTGGGGGTGAGGGTATGGATGGGGGATTGATGGGGTGAGGGAAGGAGATGGGGGTTGGTGGGGGAATGGGGGGGTGAGGGATGGGGAAGGGATGGGAGGGGGATTGGAGGGTGAAATTTGGGGGTGAGGGATGGGGAGGGTGAGGAAATGGAGGCTGAGGGAGGGAGATGGGGCGCGGCATTGGAGAATAAGGGAATGGAGGCAGAGGGAGGGAGATGGGGTTGGGTATTGAAGAATAAGGGAATGGAGAATATGGGAGGGGGGATGGGGTAAAGGGGGATTAACAGCTCCGATCCTGTTTTCTGGAGCCGAGTCTGGGATCAATGGGTGCACACCTCCAAATACAACCCCCCCCCCATGTGACAACCACTCAGACTAGCGCTCTCTCAGATACAACCTCCCAAACCTGAGACAGAACTACAACTCCCATCAGGCACTGTGAGCTGGCCCTCCCCCTCCGCCGACTCCAGACTGCCGCTCCCCACTGTACAGACACGCAGTGCCACAAGCACCATGGGTAATGTTGTTCTGAACAGCGATTAGGAAATTGCTGCCCCCTCCCTCCTCTGTGATTGGCTCAGCAAAGTGAGGTAAATCCTGGGGGGGATTTCAAAGTTGTTCTGACCTTGATTGACGGTGAGAGACTCACTCATCATTCTGGGCCCCCTATCGTTCAGGGCCCTGTGTCGATGCATGGTGCGTTTCATTGTAAATCCACCCCTGCCAATGTCCCATGTGACAGGATGAGTCTGTTACTCACTGTGTGACTCCGGGGTGAGATATGTCGACACAAAAGCTGGCACAATGAAACATCAATCACATCCTGTCCCAGCATTCCCTGTTCAGCAGGGAGGGTCAAAGTGCAGAAGAGCAATAGTCATAGGGGACTCCATCGTCAGATAGGCACTTCTGTGGTCGTGAAAGAGACTCCAGGATGGAGTGTTACCCCCCTGGTGCCAGGGTCCAGGATGTCACTGAACAGCTGCAGGGCATCCTGACAGGGGAGGGTGATAATGCAGAGGCCATGGTACATGTTGGTCCCAATGACATGGGTAGAAAGAATTCAGGGAGTTAGGCAATAGAGTAAAGAGCAAGACCTGTCGTATTAATCTCTGGATTACTCCCAGTGCCATGAGCGAGGGAGTACAGCAATAGGAGAATAGCACAGATGAATGCATTGCTTAAGAGTTGGTGCAAGAGGGAGGGTTTTAGATTCCTGGACCACTGGGACTGTTTTTGGGCAACATGGGACCTGTACAAGCGGGACGGTCTACACTTGAACCAGAGCGGAACTAACATCCTTGCTGGTGGGTTTGCTCATGCTGCTGGCAAGAGTTTAAACTAGTTTGACAGGGGGAGGGAACCCAGAAAGTTAGCAAAACAGTATAACATAGAAAAGCAATCAGGTCAGAAGGAATACAGTGGGAGTAAGTTTCAAGGAAGTAAGACAAGGCTGGAGGGCCTCTACTTTAATGCCAGCAGTATTAAGGTTAAAACGGATGAGCTATGGGCGAGGATTGACACGTGTAATTATGGTATAATAGCCATCAGAGAGACGTGGCTGAGTAAGGGGCAGGATTGGCAGCTCAACGTCCCGGGATATAGAATCTTCAGGCGAGACAGAGGAGGGGGTAAAAGAAGAGGAGTCTCTCCATTATGAGTTTAGGATGCAGTTACTGCAGTCAGGAGAGATGATATCTTGGAGAGGGCATCACTTGAAGCTTTGTGGGTAGAGTTTAAGAATAAAAAAGGACAGCGATGTTGCTCGGTGTTTATTAGAGACCCCCAGGTCGTCAGCGGGAAATTGAAGAGCAAATATGTGTGCAATTCACAGAGGGGTGTAAAAATAATAAGAGGGTAATTATATTAGGTGATTTCATCTTTCCCAACATTAATTGGGATAACCATCGTGTTAAGGGCTTAGATGGAGTAGAGTTCTTAAAATGTATGCAGGGAAACTTCTTCGGTCAATATGTTGAGGATCCAACAAGGGAGGGAGCTGTGCTGGACCTAATTCTGGGGAATGAAACCAGACAGGTGGTTGATGTGTTGGTGGGGGAGCATTTTGGTGATAGCGACCACAACATGGCTCAATTCAAATTTGTTATGGACAAAGAAATTGGGTAAAGGTAAAGTAAAGCAAAGTTTATTTATTAGTCACAAGTAGTCTTACCTTAACACTGCAATGAAATTACTGTGAAAATCCCCTGACAAGTTGCAGAAAAAGGTTTTGGATTGGGGGAGAGTAGATATTAACAAAAATAGGATCTGGCCAAGGTAGACTGGGATGGGTTACTTGTAGGGAAATCTACAGGGGAGCATTGGGGGGTGTTCAAAGATGAAATGGGGAGAGTATCGTCCCAATATGTTCCCTCTCGGGGAATAGGAACATGTAATAAACCCAGAGAAACATGGATGACCAGAGACATTCAGGATACGATGAGAAGGAAAAGTGAGGGTTTTAACAAGTATAAGGGAAGTAAGTCTGCGGAGGCATTAGTGGAGTACAGAAAGTGCAGGATGGAGCTGAAAAAATCAATTAGGAGAGCAAAGAGGGGATATGAGAAAGCTCTGGCTGGTAAAAGTAGGGAAAATCCTAAGATATTCTATAATTATATCAATGGGAAGAGGATAACCAGGGAAAGAATAGGGCCTATTAGGGACCAAGAGGGAAATCGGTGGGTGGAGGCAGAAGGCATTGGTAGGGTATTAAACGAAAATTTCACATCTGTCTTCACCCATGAGAATGAAGAGGTAGTTATGGAACTTGGGGAGAGACTGTGAGGCTCTAGAGAAAATTAACACAGGGAATGACAAGATATTGGAGGTATTGGCAGGCTTAAAAGTGGACAAATCTCCAGGTTCAGATAAATTGCATCACAGGCTGTTGTGGGAGGCAAGGGAGGAAATTGCAGGGGCTCTGACCCAAATTTTTAGTTCCTCCCTGGCCACCGGGGAGATCTGATGTGGAGATGCCGGCGTTGAACTGGGGTAAGCACAGTAAGAAGTCTCACACACCAGGTTAAAGTCCAACAGGTTTATTTGGCAGCAAAAGCCACAAGCTTTCGGAGCACTGCTCCTTCATCAGGTGAGTGGAATTTGTGTTCACAAAGAGGGAATCCAGAGAACTGGAGAATAGCATGTGGTCCCACAATTTAAGAAAGGTTGTAGAGACAAACCAGGGAACTACAGACCAGTGAGTCTCATGTCTGTTGTTGGGAAACTACTGGAGAAAATTCTGAAGGAGAGAATCTATCTCCATTTGGAGAGGCAAGGTTTGATCAGGGATAGTCAGCATGGTTTTGTCAGAGGGAGGTCATTTGCGGCTGATGTCATTTACATGGAGTTCAGTTTGACAAAATCCCACATGGGATTAAGAAGGCGAATGCACATGGGATGCTGTGTGATCTGACAAGGTGGATTCATAATTGGCTGAGCGGTAGGAGACAGAGGGTGGTGACAGACGGCTGCTTTAGTGACTGGACGCCAGTGACGTACCACAGGGATCCATGCTGGGCCCCTTGTTGTTCGTCATTTATATAAATGACATAAATGACTATGTGGGGGGTAGGGTCAGAAAGTTTGCCGATGACACAAAGATTGGCCAGGTGATTAACAGTGAGGGTCAGTGTCTTAGGTTACAAGAAGATAGAGACGAGATGGTGAAATGGGTGGATAAGTGGCAGATGGAAATTAACCCTGAAAAGTGTGAGGTGATGCACTTTGGAAGGAGTAATTTGACAAGGAAATATACGATGACAGGTCTGACACTGGGAAGTTCCGAAGAACAAAGGGACCTTTGTGTGTTTGTCCATAGATCCCTGAAGGTGGAAAGGCAGGTAAATAGGGTGGTGAAAAAGGCATGTGGCACATTCACCTTTATCAATCGGGGTTGATTACAAAAACAGAGAGATCATGATGGAGTTGTATAGAACTTTGGTGAGGCCACAGCTGGAGTACCGTGTGCAGTTCTGGTCGCCACATTATAGGAAGGATGTGATCGCACTGGAAGGGGTGCAGAGGAGATTCACCAGGATGCTGCATGGGATGGAACATTTAAGTTATGAAGCGAGGTTGGATAGGCTTGTGTTGTTTTCGTTGGAGCAGAGAAGACTGAGGGGGACCTGATCGAGGTGTTCAAGATTATGAGGGGCATGGACAGGGTGAATAGGGTGCAGCTGTTCCCCTTAGTTGAAGGGTCAGTTAGGAGGGGACACAAGTTAAAAGTGAGGGTGGGAGGGTGGGGGGATTTGAGGAAACATTTTTACCCAGAGGGTGGTGATGGTCTGGAATGCGCTGCCTGGGAGGGTGGTGGAGGCGGGATGCCTCACATCCTTTAAAAAGTACTGGACGAGTACTTGGCACGTCATAATATTCAAGGCTATGGGCCAAATGCTGGCAAGTGGGACTGGTGGGTCGGACAGGGCCTTACATGTGTCGGTAGAGACTCGGTGGGTCGAAGGTCCACTTCTGCACTGTAGTATTCTGTGATTCTGTGAATATATCAGGAACTAAACTCACCTGACAAAGTACCAATGTGAATCCATTGATCCCAAACTAACTTCGTGATGTGTCGGTTCAGGGGGGTTGTTGACTTCAGGAGCTATTGGAATATATACTCTGAATCCTGGTAACAGTTTGCCATGATCCAACGTTCCAGAAATTCCCCAAGGTGCAGTGAGAGGAACAATTGTACCTGTGGACAGAGAAACACACTGTTACAGCATTTAATCAGGTGATATCTGTGGCATTGCTTACGATGAGTCAGAAGACTTTCTCAGAAGATTAAGGAAATTTGGCATGTCAGCTACGACTCTCACCAACTTCTACAGATGCACCACAGAAAGCATTGTTTCTGGTTGTGTCAGAGCTTGGTATGGCTCCTGTTCTGCCTAAGACCGCAAGGAACTACAAAAGGTCATGAATCTAGCCCAATCCATCACGCAAACCAGCCTCCCATCCATTGACTCTGTCTACACTTCCGGCTGCCTCGGCAAAGCAGCCAGCATAATTAAGGACCCCATGCACCCCGGACATTCTCTCTTCCACCTTCTTCCATTGGGAAAAAGATACAAAAGACTGAGGTCACGTACCAAATGACTCAAGAACAGCTTCTTCCCTGCTGCTGTCAGACTTTTGAATGGACTTACCTTGCATTAAGTTGATCTTTCTCTACACCCTAGCTATGACTGTAAAACTACATCCTGCACTCTCTCGTTTCCTTCTCTATGAACAGTATGCTTTCTGTATAGCGCGCAAGAAACAATACCTTTCACTGTATGGTAATACATGTGACAATAAATCAAATTACCCCCTGGCAGAAGAAGTTCCTCCTCAACTCTGTTCTAAATTGACTCCCCCGTATTTTGAGGCGAGTTCTTGTTTCCATTGTAAGTGGAAATAACCTTGCTGCTTCTACCCTGTCTCGCCCCTTCATTATCTTATTTCTCTATAAGATCTCCCCTCTACTTTCTAAACTCCAATGAGCACAGGCCCAATCTACTCAATCTCTCCTCATAAGCTAACCACCTCATCTCCGGAATCAACCTGGTGAACCTTCTCTGTACCCCCTCCAAAGCTAATATATCCTTTCTTAAATAAGGGGACCAAAATTGTACACAGTACTCGAGGTGCGGTCTCACCAGTACCCTGTACAGTTGCAGCATGATCTCCCTGCTTTTATACTCCATCCCTCTCGCGATAAAGGCCAACGTTCCATTTGCCTTCTTGATTACCTGCTGCACCTGCAAACTGAGTTTTTGTGATTCATGCACAAGGACCCCCAGGTCCCTCTGCACAGTACCATGTTGTAATTTTTCACCGTTTAAATAATAGTCCATTTAACTATTCTTCCTTCCAAAGTGGATAACCTCACACTTACCGACGTTATACTCCATTTGCCAGATCCTTGCGCACTCACTTAGCCTATCCAAATCTCTCTGCAGACTCTCTGTGTCCTCCTCCAGATCGTCGATGTATATGGTAAATATGTATATATTTATGTATATGGTAAATAGTTATGTATATGGATATGGTGAATTGTTGAGGCCCCAGAACCGATCCCTGTGGCACGCCACTAGTAACTGATTGCCACCCATTTATTCCGACTCTCTGCTTTCTGTGAGATAGCCAATCCTCAATCCACGCTAACATTTTACCCCCAACTCCGTGTCCCTTTATCTTATGCAGCAACCTTTTGTGAGGCACCATATCGAATGCCTTCTGGAAATCTAAGTACACCACATTCAAGGCTACGGGCCAAATGCTGGCAGGTGGGATTAGGTGGGCAGGTCAGGGCTTTTCTTGGAGGGGAGGGCCTTTCACAGGGTCAGGGCCTTTCTCGGAGCGGAGAGTTGACTCGTTGGAGAAAATCTCCATTACAAGGGAGGAAGTGTTAGGTTTTTTAGGGAATATAAAGACTGACAAATCCCCAGGGCCTGATGGAATCTATCCCAGGCTGCTCAGGGAGACGAGAGATGAAATCGCTGGGCCTCTGACACAAATCTTTGTCTCGTCACTGGACACAGGTGAGGTCCCGGAGGATTGGAGGATAGCTAATGCGTTCCCGTTATTTAAGAAGGGTAGGAAGGATAACCCGGGAAACTATAGGCCGGTGAGCTTGACGTCCGTGGTTGGGAAGTTGTTGGAGAGGATTCTTAGAGATAGGATGTATCCGCATTTAGAAAGGAATAAACTCATTAACGATAGTCAGCATGGTTTTGTGAGAGGGAGGTCATGCCTCACTAACCTGGTGGAGTTCTTTGAAGAAGTGACTAGAATGGTTGACGAGGGAAGGGCCGTGGATGTCGTCTATATGGACTTTAATAAAGCGTTTGACAAAGTCCCTTATGGTAGGCTGGTGAAAAAGGTTGGATCTCATGGGATAAAGGGGGAGGTGGCTAGATGGGTGGAGAACTGGCTTGGTCACAGAAGACAGAGGGTGGTAGTGGAAGGGTCTTTTTCCGGCTGGAGGCCTGTGACTAGTGGTGTTCTGCAGGGCTCTGTATTGGGACCTCTGCTGTTTGTGATTTATAGAAACGATCTGGAAGAAGGTGTAACTGGGGTGATCAGTAAGTTTGTGGACGACACGAAAATGGCTGGACTTGCAGATAGTGAGGAACATTGTCAGAGGCTACAGAAGGATTTTGATAGGCTGGAAATTTGGGCAAAGAAATGGCAGATGGAGTTCAATCCAGATGAATGCGAAGTGATGCATTTTGGTAGAACTAACGTAGGGGGGAGCTATACGATAAATGGCAGAACCATAAAGGGTGTAGATACGCAGAGGGACCTGGGTGTGCAAGTCCACAGATCCTTGAAAGTGACGTCACAGGTGGAGAAGGTGGTGAATAAGGCATATGGCATGCTTGCCTTTATAGGATGGGGCATAGAGTATAAAAGTTGGGGTCTGATGTTGCAGTTGTATAGAACGTTGGTTCGGCCGCATTTGGAATACTGCACCCAGTTCTGGTCGCCACACGACCAGAAGGACGTGGAGGCTTTAGAGAGAGTGCAAAGGAGGTTTACCAGGATGTTGCCTGGTATGGAAGGGCTTAGTTATGAGGAGAGATTGGGTAAACTGGGGTTGTTCTCACTGGAAAGATGGAGGATGAGGGGTGACCTAATAGAGGTGTATAAAATTATGAAAGGCATAGATAGGGTGAACGTTGGGAAGCTTTTTCCCAGATCGGTGGTGGCGTTCATGAGGGGTCATAGATTCACGGTGAGTGGGGGGAGATTTAATACGGATATCAGAAGGACGTATTTTACACAGAGGGTGGTGGGGGCCTGGAATGCGCTGCCGGGCAAGGTGGTGGAGGCGGACACACTGGGAACGTTTAAGACTTATCTAAATAGCCACATGAACGGAGTGGGAATGGAGGGATACAAAGGAATGGTCTAGTTTGGACCAGGGAGCGGCGCGGGCTTGGAGGGCCGAAGGTCCTGTTCGTGTGCTGTATTGTTCTTTGTTCTTTGTTCTTTGTTCACATCCACCAGTTCCCCTCTGTCAACCGCACTCATTATATTCTCAAACAATTCCAGTAAATTCGTCAAACATGACTTTCGCTTCATGAATCCATGCTGCGTCAGCTTGATTGAACCATTCTTTTCCAGGTGTCTGGCTATTTCTTCCTTAATGATAGATTCCAGCATTTTCCCAACTCCAGGTGTTAAACTAACCAGCCTGTCATTCCCTGCCTTTTGTTGACCTCCTTTTTTAAACAGTGGCGTTACATTCGCTGTTTTCCAATCAGCTGGCACCTCCCCAGAGACCAGTGAATTTTGATAAATTACAACTAATGCATTTGCTGTTACTTCTGCCGTTTCTTTTAGTACCCTGGGATGCATTCCATTCGGACCAGGGGACTTGTCTACCTTTAGTCCCATTAGCCTACCCAGCACTACCTCTTTAGTAATAGTGATCGTTTTAAGTTCCTCGCCCCCGACAGTCCATTGACCGTCAATTATTGGTCTGCTATTTGTGTCTTCCACTGTGAAGACCGACACAAAAAACTTGTTTAAGGCCTCGGCCATTTCCTCGTTTCCTATTATTAAATCCCCCTTCTCATCTTCTAAGGGACCAACATTGACTTTAGCCACTCTGTTCCGTTTTATATATTTGTAAAAGCTTTTACTATCAGTTTTTATATTTTGTGCGAGTTTACTTTCATAATCTATCTTTCCTTTCTTTATTGCTTTCTTAGTAGTTCTTTGTTGTTTTTTAAAGCCTTCCCAATCTTCTAGTTCCCCACTAATTTTGGCCACTCTGTATGCATTGGTTTTTAATTTGATACTCTCCTTTATTTCCTTAGTTATCCATGGCTGGTTATCCCTTTTCTTACATTCCTTCTTTTTCACTGGAATATATTTTTGCTGAGTACTGAGAAAAATCTCCTTCAAAATCCTCCACTGTTCCTCAACTGTCCCACCAATTAGTCTGTGTTCCCAGTCTACATTAGCCAGCTCCGCCCTCATCCTATTGTAATCTCCCTTGTTCAAGCAGAGGACACTGGTTTGGGACCCTACTTTCTCACCCTCCATCTGTATTAGAAATTCAACCATATTGTGATCACTCATTCCAAGAGGATCCCTCACAAGGAGATCATTCATTTTACCTGTCTCATTACACAGGACCAGATCCAAGATAGCCTGCTCCCTTGTAGGTTCTGTAACATACTGTTCGAGGAAACTATTGCGACAGCATTCTAAGAACTCTTCCTCAAGTCCACTGCGTCCGACTTGAGTTGACCAATCAATATGGAGGTTAAAATCTCCCATGATTATTGCTGTTCCATTTTTACATGCATCTGTTATTGCTTGTTTATAGCCCGCCCCAACTTGAAGTTATTAGTTGGGGGCCTATAGACTACGCCCACCAGTGACTTTTTCCCCTTACTATTCCTTATCTCCATCCACATTGATTCCACATTTTGCTCCTTCGAGCCGATATCGTCTCTCACTAGCGCCCTGATGTTATCTTTAATTAACAGAGCTGCCCCACCTCCTTTTCCTTCCTGTCTATCCTTCCAAATTGTCTGATACCCCTGGATATTTAGTTCCCAGTCCTGGTCACCCTGCAACCTCGTTTCTGTAATGGCCACTAGATCATACCCATTTGTACTGATTTGTGCCGTCAACTCATTCACTTTGTTTCGAATGCTATGTGCATTCAGGTAAAGTGTCTTTATGTTAGTCTTTCATACCTGGACCTGATTTGTTAGTGCATTCCTTTGTTTGCATGCTCTGTCCCTTCCTGTCACAGACTGGTTATTCTTCCCCAGACCATCTCCTTGCACTATGTTGACCACCTCCCTTCTCTTGCTTGTCACCTTTTTTACTCTGCCTGAGGTTAGATTCCTGCCACCTTCTATACTCTCTGTTCTATTACGTGGTCTGGAAACTTTACTAACCTCTCCTGAGCCCTCGGCTCCTTTAACTAGTTGAAAGTCCTCATCATTAACCTGCACTCCTACCCTCTCCTTTACCTTTGATTTTCTAATTCTCCATACAACTGAACCCTCCCCCCCACTATTTAGTTTAAAGCCCTATCTACAGGCCTAGTTATACGATTCGCCAGGACTCTGGTCCCAGCACGATTCAGATGAATACCATCCCATCGGAACAGGTCCCCTCTTCCCCAATACTGGTGCCAATGTCCCATGAATTCAAACCCATTCCTCCCACACCAATCTTTGAGCCACACATTTACCTCCTTAATCTTATTGACCCTGTGTCAATTCGCTCGTGGCTCAGGTAGTAATCCAGAGATTATTACCTTTTTGGTTCTGCTTTTTAATTTAGCTCCGAGCTTTTCATATTCCCTCAGCAGAACCTCTGTTCCTGTTCTACCTATGTCATTGGAACCTACTTGGACCACGACAACTTGATTTTTACCCTCCCACTCCAGGTTCCTCTGCAGCCCAGATGAGATATCCTGAACCCGAGCACCAGGCAGGCAACACAACCTTCGGGATTCTCGATCCTGGTCACAGAGAACAGTGTCAATGCCCCTAACTATACTATCCCCAATTACGACTACATTTCTTTTATCTCCCCCGACTTGAACGGCTCCCTGTACCATGGTGCTGTGGTCAGTTTGCTCATCCTCCCTGCAGTCCCCGTTCCCGTCCACACAGGGAGCGATGCTGCCTCTCCACTGCAGGTCGGAACCTGGTCATAAGAACATAGAACTAGGAGTAGGAGTAGGCCATCTGGCCCCTCGAGCCTGTTCTGCCATTCAATAAGATGGCTGATCTTTTCATGGACTCCGCTCCACTTACCCGCCCGCTCACCATAACCCTTAATTCCTTTCCTGTTCAAAAATTTATCTATCCTTGCCTTGAAAACATTCAATGAGGTAGCCTCAACTGTTTCACTGGGCAGGGAATTCCACAGATTCACAACGCTTTGGCTGATGAAGTTTCTCCTCAACTCAGTCCTAAATCTACTCCCCCTTACGTTGAGGCCATGCCCCCAGTTATAGTTTCACCTGCCAGTGGAAACAATCTCCTTGCTTCTATCTTATCGATTCCCTTCATAATTTGAAATGCTTCTATAAGATCTCCCCTCATTCAAATACCCTGCCCCAAAGAACAAAGAACAAAGAACAGTACAGCACAGGAAACAGGCCCTTCGGTCCTCCAAGCCTGTGCCGCTCATTGGTCAAACTAGACCATTCATTTGTATCGCTCCATTCCCGGAATGCTCATGTGACCATCCAGGTAAATCTTAAACGATGCCAGCGTGTCTGCTTCCACCACCCTACTTGGCAGCGCATTCCAGACCCCCACCACTCTCTGTGTAAAAAACGTCCCTCTGATATCTGAGTTATACCTCGCCCCTCTCACCTTGAGCCCATGACCCCTCGTGATCGTCACCTCCGACCTGGGAAAAAGCTCCCCACTGTTCACCCTATCTATACCCTTCATAATTTTGTACACCTCTATTAGGTCTCCCCTCATTCTCCGTCTTTCCAGCGAGAACAACCCCAGTTTACCCAATCTCTCCTCATTGCTAAGACCCTCCATATCAGGCCACATCCTGGGAAACCTTCTCTGCACCCTCTCTAAAGCCTCCACGTCCTTCTGGTAGTGCGGCGACCAGAATTGGATGCAGTACTCCAAATGTGCCCTAACCAGCGTTCTATACAGTTGCAACATCAGACTCCAGCTTTTATACTCTATACCCTGTCCTATAAAGGCAAGCACACCATATGCCTTCTTCACCATCTTCTCCACCTGTGCTGCCGCCTTCAAGGATTTGTGGACTTGCACACATCGGTCCCTCTGTGTTTCTATAGTCTTGATGGCTCTGCCATAAAGGTCAAGGGACATTTCCATGGCCTGTATCGCTCCCGCTGCAATTCCCGTGTCGGGCGGAATGGAAAAATTCTGCCCAATGTCTCAGATCAATGGGCAGCACAATGGCACAGTGGTTAGCACTGTTGCCTCACAGCTCTAGGGACCTGGGTTCAATTCCCGGCTTGGGTCGCTGTCTGTGTGGAGTTTGCACGTTCTCCCCATGTCTATGTGGGTTTTCTCTGTACACTCCAGTTTCTTCCCACAGTCCAAAGATGTGCAGGCAAGGTTGATTGGCCATGCTAAATTGGCCCTGAGTGTCAGGGGACTAGCTAGGTAAATGCATGGCCTCCTTTTGCACTGTAGGATTTTATGATTCTATGAATGTCTATGTGTCTGTGTGGGTTTCCTCGGGTGCTCCAGTTTCCTCCCACAGTCCATAGGGGTGCGGTTAGGTTTATTGGCCATGCTAAATTGCCTCTAATGTTATGGGAATTAGCAGGGTAAATGTGTGGGGTTACGGGAATAGGGCCTGGTGGGATTGTGGTCAGTACAGATTCGATGGGCCGAATGGCTTCCTTCTGTACTGTCGGGATTCTATGGAAAACTGGGCCATGTTAGAAATGGAATGAGTTTTAAATAATGTGATGGGGTTCGAGTGGGAAAAAGAACAAAGGGGAAGGGCTGAGAGTGGGTGGAAGACAGGAAATTTTAAATGGCCAAAGAGTTGAAGGAGCAAAACCAATGAGAGAGGAATGGAATGTAATTTGAATTTTTTTCATGGACCTGGGTGTTGGTGATGCGATCAGATGTGCCACCCATTCCTGATTGGTCTTGGGAGGGGAGTGAAAAGCCACCATCTTGATCCGCGGTGGTCAATGTGGTGTAGGTACACCCACACGGCTATTAGGAAAGGAATCCCATGAATTTCAACCAGCAACACTGAAGGAAAGGTGATATTGTTCCAAAATAGGATGGTGTGTGTATTGGAAGGGAGCTTGCTGGTGGTGGGTGTAAGCTGGCCAAGGTTTTAAATTTTATCTGAGTCAGCGTTCGTGTACTTGCTTAACTTGGCCATTTTATAGTGACATCACGGGAACAGAAAAGGAATCCATGTTGAAGTTGTTAACCGTTTACAACAAAACTATCCGAATACCCTATTAAGAAGCAGTCACTGACTTCCAACAGGAGATTTCACAAGGAGGAAGTACCTCCATTACTCTGGTCATTGAAGGATAAATAATTCATCATCAGTATTAGAAGTTGCTTCATATTATTTCTCTATTTCTCAATTAGCATTTCTAATCAGAGAAATAAGGTGTTGTAATAGCTGGAAAAGAAATGGCAATAAGCCTTGGACTCACACCCTATCAGGAACACATAGGGCCTTATTTTACCATTTTGGTTCCAAGAGTTGGGCAGACTTGAAACTGGGAGTGTTTCAGATCCGACTTTTAGACCCGTTTTCAGGCGCCCCCATACACACTCTGCCTGAAAAAATAGCAGCGATTCTGAATCACGCCGCACAGGCCTGTGGGTGGGGCTTAATGCACCCGAAATCCTGCAGCTCCGATTGGCGCCTCCCACTGCGTCTGCGCAGTAAAAAAAATAGAAAAACGCTCCCCTGCCACATCACTCCCAGGCCGGATAGTGCCTCCCCTCTGGCCCCCACAGATATTGCCCCACCCCCACAACATAACTGACCCCCGATCACCCAACCCCCACAACCCAGATTTGATTAGGGATAGTCAGCACGGTTTGGTGAAGGGTAGGTCGTGCCTCACAAACCTTATTGAGTTATTTGAGAAGGTGACCAAAGAGGTGAAAGTGGTTGACGTGGTGTGTATGGATTTTAGCAAAGCATTTGATAAGGTTCCCCATGGTAAGCTTTTGCAGAAAATACGGACACATGGGATTGAGGGTGATTTAGTGGTTTGGATCAGGAATTGAATAGCTATAAGAAAACAGAGGGTGGTGGTTGATGTGAAATATTCATCCTGGAGTTCAGTTACTTGTGGTGTACCGCAAGGATCTGTTTTGGGGCCACTGCTGTTTGTCATTTTTATTAATGACCTGGATGAGGGCGTAGAAGGTTGGATTCATAAATTTGCAGATGGCACTCAAGTTGGTGGAGTTGTAGACAGTGCTGAGGGAAGTGGCAGGTTACAGAGGGACATAGATAAGTTGCAGAGCTGGGCTGAGAGGTGGCAAATGGAGTTTAATGTGGAAA
This sequence comes from Mustelus asterias, assembly GCF_964213995.1. Classification (NCBI taxonomy): domain Eukaryota; kingdom Metazoa; phylum Chordata; class Chondrichthyes; order Carcharhiniformes; family Triakidae; genus Mustelus; species Mustelus asterias. The sequence continues at coordinate 17,688,358 of NC_135805.1, read as the reverse complement.
AGTGTGAGGTGATTCACTTTGGAAGGAGTAACAGGAATACAGAATACTGGGCTAATGGTAAGATACTTGGTAATGTGGATGAACAGAGGGATCTGGGTGTCCATGTGCATAGATCCCTGAAAGTTGGCACCCAGGTTGATAGGGTTGTTAAGAAGGTGTACGGTGTGTTTGCTTTTATTGGTAGAGGGATTGAGTTTCGGAGCCAGGAGGTCATGCTGCAACTGGACAAATCTCTGGTGCGGCCGCACTTGGAGTATTGCGTACAGTTCTGGTCGTCGCATTATAGGAAAGATGTGGAAGTGTTGGAAAGGGTACAGAGGAGATTTACCAGGATGTTGCCTGGTATGGTGGGAAAATCGTATGAGTAAAGGCTGAGGGACTTGAGGTTGTTTTCGTTGGAGAGAATAGGTTAAGAGGTGACTTAATAGAGGCATACAGAGGATTAGATAGGGTGGATAGTGAGAGCCTTTTTCCTCGGATGGTGATAGCTAACACGAGGGGACATAGCTTTAATTTGAGGGGTGAGAGATATGGGACAGATGTTAGAGGTAGGATCTTTACTCAGAGAGGAGGACGGGCGTGGAATTCCCAGCCTGCAGCAGTAATGGACTCGTCAACATTAAGAGCATTCAAATGGTTATTGGATAAACACATGGATGATATTGGAATAGTGTAGATTAGAGGGGCTTTAGATTGGTTTCACTGGTCGACGCAGCATTGAGGGCCGAAGGGCCTGTACTGCGCTGTAATGTTCTATGTTCTATGATCGCGGCCCCCTGCCCCTCTTTTCCCCCACCAATCGCACCCAGATTGGCAGCGAAACCCCCTTCCCCCCACCGGTCATACGCAGATTGGCAGCGAACCCCCCCTTTCCTCCCACCGATTGCACACAGAGTGGCAGCATGCCCCTCTGACCCCCCAACCCCCCCCCCCCCCCGAGAGCCATCTGACCCACCTCCCTCCCCCTGCCCACCCACCACTGATCTGAGTCAGAGAACTGCTGGAAGCTCTGAACTTACCTCCTCAGAAGCTGGAGCGCCCAAATTGGACCTTTGCGCACCATGTCTGTTTTACGCCGAATCTGGACGGGCAAACGCGATGGTCAAGGGGGAAGTTTGGGCGAGCAGCCCATGAAGTCGCACCCGTTCCGGGCACGGTCCCGACGGTAGCCATTTTCGGCCATTGGTAAAGGAGGAATAGGCACGGAGATGGGCGTGGATTGCGCTACTCGCCTCACACCCGACATTACCAAGTTTCCCCGCCAGAAAACCGACACAACTTGATGGTAAAATCGGGCCCATACTGACCTTGATTGTTGAGTCTGTCTCAATGAATGGAACTGCAGTAAAAATATCAAGATAAGGGACTTTGCTTAAAGGAAGACATTGTTCTGGGTTTAAGACAATGGGTGTAATTACTGGAACCAATGGAGTTAACTTTTATCACATTATTGACAAATTATAGACCAATTAGCCATTTCAAACAACCTGGCTAAAATGAGCCTACAACATCTTTTGAGTACAAAAGAAGAGGTTGTGGGAACCATCTGAATGATCACCAGGTGTGGAAGAACCCATTCAGACCTTTGGGGAAGTTGAGCATCGAGTGTGGTCAGCACTGGGATTGGTTTGCTGATGGAGTCTCTCACAGAATCCCTACAGTGGAGAAAGAGGCCATTTGGCCCATCGAGTCAGCACCGACCACAATCCCGCCCACCCCTAACCCCGTAGCCTCACGTGTTTTCCCTGCTGGTCCCCCTGACACTAAGGGGCAATTTAGCATGTCCAATCAACCTAAACCGCACATCTTTGGACTGTGGGAGGAAACCGGAGCACTTGGAGGAAACCCATGCAGACACGGGGAGAATGTGACAACTCCACACAGACAGTGACCCAAGTCCAGGAATCGAACCCGGGTCCCTTGCACAGTGAGGCAGCAGGGATAAGCACTGTGCCACCGTGCCGCTCTATCAGTAGAAATCCCAGGAATGTGTGGTGCTTCTCGGAGGCAGTGACGGTTTCTCTGTCAGTGCGAGGAGTTCAAGGTGTTGTCCATTTCTCTTGGATTGATCACCCATTTGGAAGCATGAACTTGGGAGAGTTTTATTGGGAAGAAAACTTTCACTAAATTCCTCCCCTGTTAGTTGATAAGTTCTGTAAAATTTGCTTATCCACAAACCTTGTTATCGCTTCCTAATTTGTTCTCTCAGTCTTTGCAGAGTGGGAGTAATTACATGGGGAAAGCCAACTTCAGTGGGGTTCCAATCCAGATCAATTGAAATCCCAGGTTACCAGGCAAATCTATAATTGAGCGATGGCTGGGGTAATTTGGGTACAGAGGGGGTAAATCCCCACAGAGGGGAAAGGGACGACAAATAAACCCAGAGATAGTCAAGTTAGTGGCACACGGTTTCTCTTGAACACGGCAGAATTTGCTGCCACTGAGCCTCAGTCAGGAGGCCGTGTTCCAGCAGCATCCAGGAAGCTGACAGAGATGCAGTGTATCAGCTTCCACAAGGGGACATGTCCACTCCAATAGTGGCATTCATGCCTGGAAAAGAGCCCTGATTACACTGGGAAAATGCAGCAGGCACAGCTGGAGTCAGGACATGAGTTTGGAATCCCATTCCCTGCACACGTGGGAAACCTTCCCAGACTCTGGGAGCATAAAGCCTGCAAGGAGCAAAGAAGTCACCCAAGTGTCCCTTCAACCCACTGGTAACGTGTGAACGAGGAACGCTCTGGGATTGACGATAGCGGAATTCTTTGGTCAGTGTGTCAGTCTGTACAGAAAGTTTCAAACGTGACAGGTTAAAGAGCGAATGGTTGTTTATATTCTGTTGTTACTTTGAAGGAACATCTGACATACCTGCATCATTGCCAAAATATGAATAGTTGAAAAGTTTCTCCAGGCCGGTCTGCAAATCATCCAATGATTCAACCTGAGTTTCAACCCATTGCATAGGGTGGAATTTGACTTCAGCATAAGTCTAAAAGAAGAAAATAAAATTGATGACGACATGACACAACTGAACTCGCACCAAAATACATCCGTGTTGAGGGGACTGTCCTTGGTTCCCTGGTGTGGGAGCAGTCACCATGTCCTGGATGGACTGGGTTTGAAAGCGGGTCGGGTTTGGAGTTTTTGATGGAATTCTCAGCATCACTATTTCCAGATTCATTTTCCTTCCCCTCTCATGCACTCGTTTAACTTTAGTGTTGTTGCTGAAAGCCATCGACACTGAATCATGTCCAGGTATTGTGTCTCCCTTTGGGTGTTTTACCTCATTATTGAAACAGAGAAGCTTCAATGGGTTAGAAATTGGTCCCTTGTTTCCAGGCACTTATCCAAGATGAAAGGAGTTAAAATGTCATGGGACTATAAGAAATAGGAGCTGGAGTAGGCCTTACAACCCCTTGAGCCTGCTCCACCAATCAACAAGATCATGTCTCACCTTTAACCTCAACTCTAGTTTCCCATGCAATCCCCACCAGTTGCATCATGTTGTTGGGTTGGGGAAGTTTCAAGGACTCCCAAAGCCTGCTGACTGCAGACATTCTAATTCTATTGTAACACATTTGCAGATTTGAGAACATTCCCCATACCAGTTTCTTGTCAAGCTGCTTCCTCCTGGACTCTTAGATCATGAGGAAATGTCACTTCCTTCTATCACAACACAGGGTATTGCAGTTAACCCTTTATGGGATGTATCCTGATACACTCCATTTTGCGATAGCTGTGATGAACCTCGAATTCAAAAATCTAGCTATCTGAGCCTTGAATATACTCAACGATTCAATATCCAAAACCCTTTGGAGTTACAAGTTAAAGCATCACCCAACTCCATCATATCTGGGAGTGACCACATATAGACCACTGACTTTCCAGCAACATCTGAAAACAACTGCAGCCAAGGTTAAGTCCTGAGTCTATTATCAAGTATTTCATAACTCGGCATTTGGAAGCCAGTGATATAATAAGACAGAGTCAGCGTGGATTTACAAAAGGGAAATCATGCTTGACGAAGCTATTGGAAATTTTTGAGGATGTAACAGGTCAAGTTGACCAAGGAGAACCAGTGGATGTGGTTTATTTCGACTTTCAAAAAGCTTTCGACAAGGTCTCAAATAACAGACTACTATGTAAAATTAAAGCACTTGGGATTGCAGGAAATGCCTTGAGACGGATAGAAAGCTGGTGAGCAGATAGGAAGCAAAGAGTTGGGATAAATAGTTCTTTTTCTGATTGGCAGTCAGTGACTAGTGGGGTTCCACAGGAATCTGTGCGAGAACCTCAACTGTTCACATTACATTTTAATGATTTGGAAGAGGGAACTAAATGTATTATCTCCAAATTTGCAGTTGATAAAAAGTTGGGTGGGAGGGTGAGCTGTGAGGAGGATGCAGAGATGCTTCAGTGTGATTTGGACAAGTTGAGTGTATGGGCATGTGCATGACAGATGCAGTTTAATGCGGATAAATGTGAGGTTATCCACTTTGTTCGCAATATGAGGAAGACAGATTATTACTTGGTGTAAATTGAGAGAGATGGATACACAATGAAATCTTGGATTCCTCGTGCATCAGTCACTGAAAGTAAGCACGCAGGTACAGCAGGCAGTTACAAAGGCAAATGGTATGTTGGCCTTCATAGCGAGAGGATTTGCGTATAGGGATAGGGATGTTTTGCTGCAATTATATAGGGCATTGGTGAGGCCATAGCTGGAGTATTGTGTGCAGTTTCAGTGTACTTTTCTGAGGAAGGAGATCCTTGCTATAGAGGGAGTGCAGCGGAGATTTACCAGGTTGATTCCTGGGATGGCAGGTCTGTCATATGAGGTAAAACAAAGTTGATTAGGATTATATTCACAGGAGTTGAGAAGACTGAGAGGGATCGCATAGAAACTTATAAAATTCTAACAGGGTTCGACAGGGTAGATTCAGAAAGAATGTTCCCAATGGTGCACCCAATTGCAGCTCCTTACAGAACGCATGGATAGCAGTTGGATGCACTTAGGAGCATGAAGGAGGCGGAAAATGTCAGAGATAAGAGCTTTAGAGAAGTGGTCACATCGAAGGTGCAGGCAGATAGATGGGTGACCGCCAGAAGGGGCAGGCAGTCAGTGCAGGAATCCCCTGTGGTCAACCCTGTCTCTAACAAGTATACCATTTTGGATCCTGTTGGGGAAGATGGGCTATCAGGGGATACCAGCTGCAGCAGCCAAAGCAGTGATACCATGGCTGGCTCTGTTGTTAAGCAGGGAGGGACAAAGAGGACTAGAGTCATAGTTATAGGGGACTCTGTAGTTAGAGGTACAGATAGGCGTTTCTGTGGACGTGAAAGAGACTCCAGGATGGTATGTTGCCTCCCTGGTGCCAGGGTCCAGGATATCTCTGAACGGACAGAAAGCATTCTGAAGGGAGAGGGTGACCAGCCAGAGGTCGTGGTAAATATTGGTACGAATGACATAGGTAGGAGGAGTGATGAGGTCCTGCAGCAGCAGTTTAGGGAGTTAGGTCGAAAGTTAAAAAGCAGGACTTCTCGGGTTGTAATCTCAGGATTACTCCCTGTGCCACGTGCTAGTGAGGCTAGGAATAGGAAGATAGTGCAGCTCAACACGTGGCTAAACAGCTGGTGTAGGAGGGAGGGTTTCAGATATCTGGACCATTGGGCTCTCTTCCAGGGCAGATGGGAGCTGTACAAGAAGGACGGGTTGCATCTCAACTGGAGGGGCACAAATATTCTGGCCAGGAGGTTTGCCGGGAGGATTTAAACTAGTTTGACAGGGTGGTGGGACCCAAAGCAAAGGTGCATTAGCTGAAGGGGAACGAGAGAATCGGGCCAGTGAGACTCAGAGAAACAGCAGGCAGGGTGGGATTACAAATCAGAGAGGGTCTGGTGGACTGAAGTGCATTTGTTTCAATGTGAGAAGTGTAACAGGTAAGGCAGATGAAATTAGAGCTTGGATTCGTGCGAGGAACTGTGATGTTGTTGCTATTACAGAGAGTTGGTTAAGGGAAGGACAGGATTGGCAGCTCAACATTCCAGGATATAGATGTTTCAGGCGTGATAGAGGGGGATGTAAAAGGGGTGGGGGAGTTGCACTACTGGTTAAGGAGAATATTAACAAGGTTTACAACTGGGGGAGAGGTAATTATGATGCGATTAGGCAAGAATTAGGGGGCATAAGTTGGGAACAGAAACTGTCAGAGAAAGGAACTAATGAAAAGTGGAACTTTTTCAAGGAACAAATACTGGATGTCCTTGATAGGTATGTCCCTGTCAGGCAGGGAGGAAATGGTCGAGTGAGGGAACCATGGTTCACGAAAGAGGTGGAATGTCTTGTGAAAAGGAAGAGGGAAGCTTATGTAGGGACGAGGAAACAAGGTTCAGATGGCTCGATTGAGGGTTACAAGTTAGCAAGGAATGAGCTGAAAAAGGGGCTGAGGAGAGCAAGGAGGGGACACGAGAAGTCCTTGGCGGGTCGGATCAAGGAAAACCCCAAGGCTTTTTACTCTTATGTGAGGAATAAAAGAATGACCAGGGTGAGGTTAGGGCCGGTCAAGGACAGTAGTGGGAACTTGTGTATGGAGTCAGTAGAGATAGGCGAGGTGATGAATGAATACTTTTCTTCAGTGTTCACCAAGGAGAGGGGCCATGTTTTTGAGGAAGAGAAGGTGTTACAGGCTAATAGGCTGGAGGAAATAGATGTTCGGAGGGAGTATGTCCTGGCAGTTTTGAATAAACTGAAGGTCGATAAGTCCCCTGGGCCTGATGAAATGTATCATAGGATTCTTTGGGAGGCAAGGGATGAGATTGCAGAGCCTTTGGCTTTGATCTTTGGGTTCTCGCTGTCCACGGGGATGGTGCCAGAGGACTGGAGAATGGCGAATGTTGTTCCTCTGTTTAAGAAAGGGAATAGAAATGACCCTGGTAATTATAGACCGGTTAGTCTTACTTCGGTGGTTGGTAAATTGATGGAAAAGGTCCTTAGAGATGGGATTTACGACCATTTAGAAAGATGCGTATTAATCCGGGATAGTCAGCACGGATTCGTGAAGGGCAAGTCGTGCCTCACAAATTTGATAGAATTTTTTGAGGAGGCAACTAAGTGTGTTGCTGAAGGTAGGGCAGTTGATGTCATATACATGGATTTTAGTAAGGCGTTTGATAAGGTCCCCCATGTTCGGCTTATGATGAAAGTGAGGAGGTGTGGGATAGAAGGAAAGTTGGCCGATTGGATAGGTAACTGGCTTTCTGATCGAAGACAGAGGCTGGTGGTCGATGGAAAATTTTCGGATTGGAGGCAGGTTGCTAGCGGAGTGCCGCAGGGATCAGTGCTTGGTCCTCTGCTCTTTGTGATTTTTATTAATGACTTAGAGGAGGGGGCTGAAGGGTGGATCAGTACATTTGCTGATGACACCAAGATTGGTGGAGTAGTGGATGAGGTGGAGGGCTGTTGTAGGCTGCAAAGAGACATAGATAGGATGCACAGCTGGGCTGAAAAATGGCAAATGCAGTTTAACCCTGATAAATGTGAGGTGATTCATTTTGGTAGGACAAATTTAAATGTGGATTACAGGGTCAAAGGTAGGGTTCTGAAGACTGTGGAGGAACAGAGAGATCTTGGGATTCATATCGACAGATCTCTAAAGGTTGCCACTCAAGTGGATAGAGCTGTGAAGAAGGCCTAAAGTGTGTTAGCTTTTATTAACAGGGGGTTGGAGTTTAAGAGCCGTGGGGTTATGCTGCAACTGTACAGGACCTTGGTGAGACCACATTTGGAATATTGTGTGCAGTTCTGGTCACCTCACTATAAGAAGGATGTGGAAGCGCTGAAAAGAGTGCAGAGGAGATTTACCAGGATGCTGCCTGGTTTGGAGGGTAGGTCTTATGAGGAAAGGTTGAGGGAGCTTGGGCTGTTCTCTCTGGAGCGAGGGGAGACTTAATAGAGGTTTATAAAATGATGAAGGGGATAGATAGAGTGAACGTTCAAAGACTATTTCCTCGTGTGGATGGAGCTATTACAAGGGGGCATAACTATAGGGTTCGTGGTGGGAGATACAGGAAGGATATCAGAGGTAGGTTCTTTACGCAGAGAGTGGTTGGGGTGTGGAATGGACTGGCTGCAGTGATAGTGGAGTCAGACACTTTAGGAACATTTAAGCGGTTATTGGATAGGCACATGGAGCACACCAGGATGATAGGGAGTGGGATAGCTTGATCTTGGTTTCAGATAAAGCTCGGCACAACATCATGGGCCAAAGGGCCTGTTCTGTGCTGTACTGTTCTATGTTCTATGTTCTAATATCTCAGCTGTACTCCGGGAGGATACCTCGGAGGGCTCAGACAACGAGGCAATATGGGTAGAGCTCAGGAATAGGAAAAGTGTAGTCACAATGTTGGGGGTTTACTATAGGCCACCCAACTGCCAGCGGGAGATTGAGGAACAGATGTGTAGGCAGATTTTGGCAAGGTGTAAAAGTAACAGGGTTGTTGTGGTGGGAGATTTTAATTTCCCCGATATTGACTGGGACTCACTTAGTGCTGGGGCATGGATGGGACAGAGTTTGTAAGGAGCATCCAGGAGGGCTTCCCGAAACAGGATGTAGATAGTCCAACCAGGGAAGGGGCCATACTGGACCTGGTATTGGGGAATGAGCCCGGCCAGCTGGTCGATGTTTTAGTAGGGGAGCAGTTCAGGAACAGTGACCACAATTCAGTAAGCTTTAAGGTACTGATGGATAAAGATAAGTGTAGTCCTCAAGTTAAGGTGCTAAATTGGGGAAAAGCTAATTACAACAATATTCGGCAGGAACTGAAGAATGTAGATTGGGGGCAGATGTTTGAGGGCAAATCAACATCAGGCATATGGGAGGCTTGTAAATGTAAGTTGATAGGGATTCAGGACAGGCACTTTCCTGTAAGGATGAAGGATAAGTATGGCAAGTTTTGGGAACCTTGGATAACGAGAGATATTGTGAGTCTCGTCAAAGAGCAAAAGGAAGCATTTGTCAAAGCTCGGAGGCAGGAAACACACGAAGCAAGTGTGGAATTCAAGGAAAGTAGAAAGAAACTTAAGCAAAGAGTAAGAAAGAAGAGCTAAAAGGGGTCATGAAAAAGCATTGGCCAGCAGGATTAAGTAAAATCCCAAGGCTTTTTACACGTATATAAAGAGCAAGAGGGTAATCAGGGAGAGGGTTGGCCCACTCAAGGACAAGGGAGGGAGTCTATGCATGGAGCCAGAGAAAATGGGCGAGGTATTAAATGGGTACTTTGCCTCAGTATTCACCAAAGAGAAGGACTTTTTGGGTGATGAGTCTGGGAAAGGATGTGTGGATAGTTTGAGTCATGTTGAGATCAAAAAGGAGCAGGTATTGGGGTTCTTGAGAATCATCAAGGTAGACAATTCTCCAGGGCCTGATGGGATATACCCCAGAATACTGAGAGAGGCAAGAGAGGAAATTGCTGGGGCCTTGAGAGAAATCTTTGTATCCTCACTGGCTACAGGGGAGATCCCAGAGGATTGGAGAATAGCCAATGTTGTTCCTTTGTTTAAGAAGGGGAGCAAGAATAATCCAGGTAATTACAGGCCGGTGAGCCTTACATCAGTGGGCGGGAAATTATTGGAGAGGATTCTTCGAGACAGGATTTATCCCACTTGGAAATAAGTGGATGTATTAGTGAGAGGCAACATGGTTTTGTGAAGGGGCGGTCATGTCTCACGAACTTGATCGAGTTTTTCGAGGAAGTGATGAAGATGATTGATGAGGGTAGGGCAGTGGATGTTGTCTACATGGACTTCATTAAGGCCTTTGACAAGGTCCCTCATGGCAGACTGATGCAGAAGGTGAAGTTGCATGGGATCAGATGTGAGCTGGCAAGGTGGATACAAAACTAGCTCGGTCAAAGAAGACAGAGGGTAGCAGTGGAAGGGTGCATTTCTGACTGGAGGGCTGTGACAAGTGGTGTTCCTCAGGGATCAGTGCTGGGACCTTTGCTGTTTGTAATATGTATAAATGATTTGGAGGAAAATGTAACTGGATTGATGAGTAAGTTTGCGGACGACACAAAGTTTGGTGGATTTGCGGACAACGATGAGGACCATCAGAGGATACAGCAGGATATAGATCAGTTGGAGATTTGGGCGGAGAGATGGCAGATGGAGTTTAATCCGGACAAATGTGGGGAAATGCATTTTGGAAGGTCTAATACAGATGGGAAATATACAGTAAATGGCAGAACCCTTAGGAGTATTGATAGGCAAAGGGATCTGGGTGTACAGGTACACAGGTCACTGCAAGTGGCAATGCAGGTGGAGAATGTAGCCAAGAAGGCATACGGCATGCTTGCCTTCATCGGCTGGGGTATAATAAACCACTCCCGTCAGCCCCCTGATATTAAACATGATTTTAGGGAAAGTTGAAGGTCTTCAGTCTGAGATCAATCAGCTACGGGAAATATTCCTCCGCCATACAGCAAATGGAAAGAAAAGATTCAGAGAAAGAATGGTTTAGTTATAGAAGGTGATAAATATGTATATAGTCCGCACATAAAAACCCAAACCAAATTAAAAATCAATTCCACAATTTGCAGGGTTACCAGGGAATTGAAAACCGTGTTGATAAGGAGACTTGAGTTGCTGTCTCTGTGCTGCAGTGTGTGTGATGTATTCTTGTTTGAGTCAAGGTTAACCCTGTGTTTTTGCAGTTGCTTGTTCAATTTGTGTAGAATTGAGAATGTATTCGATTGAGGAGAGAAGTTGTTGAAGAAATTGTTTTGTTATGGAGAGAGAGTGGTGATTGTGGGATAATAAAATGTGATGCTTTGCACTTTGCTTTAACTTCAAACATTGTCTGGCTGTGAGAGAGTGTTAAACTTAAGTTTAAAACAATTTTCTTGAGAATTTTACCTTTTCCTTTAAGTTTTGATGACAGTTTTTGAAGAGAAGAATGAAGTCTAATTCTATTCCCCTTATTTTCTTTGAATATTTCATTTTCACTCCAGTTTAAATTGTTAAAGTACAAAAGGTCGTGAATGAAGCCCAATCCATCACGCAAACCAACCTCTCATCCATTGACTCTGTCTACACTTCCCGCTGCCTCAGAAAAGCAGCCAACATAATTAAGGACCCCACGCACCCCGAACATTCTCTCTTCCACCTTCTTTCCGTTGGGAAAAAGATACAAAAGTCTGACGTCATGTACTAACCAACTCAAGAACAGTTTCTTCCCTGCTGCCATCAGACTTTTGAAAGGACCTACCTTGCATTAAGTTGATCTTTCTCTACACCCGAGCTATGACTGTAACACTACATTCTGAACCCTCTATTTCCTATTCTATGAGCGGTATGCTTTGACTGTATAGCCTGCAAGAAACAATGCTTTTCACTGTCTACTAATACATGTGACAATAATAAATCAAATCAAAAAGTTGAATGAAAGCAAAATGCTGTGGAGATTCTGTTTGCTGGGAACTTCCATGAGAGAATGTGTACATGTCCAATAAAAGATTTGTCTGGATTTTCTTTGCTGTGTCGCTTGCTTTAATGTTTTTCCCCGAACTTGTGATGTTCCAATAGTAAGTTTCAATTCTGAGTTTAAAATCAAATGGGAGTTGTGAGCTGGATCAAAAGTATAATTTGGAATAAGGAAAGTATTTGAATTTCTCAATCTTGGCTATAAGTGATGGCCACAATTACTATTGGATATAGGATATAAATGAAGTTACTTTGAATACAAGTTTCGGAAAGCAAATTGAAAGTCTGTAAAATTCGAAGTATATAAATTGGAATTTGAAAATAACCAGTTTGAGCTTGGAGCAATCCTGGGTTCAAATTGTGAAAGAAAAGGACTTAAACTTGACAGGAAATCATTCACTCTCCCCTTTGTGCTGGAGCTTTTCAGTATAAGTGGTTAAAATCTATGTTTGTAAACTTCTTACAGTAGATTTATAGGGGAATAGAAGCATTTAATTGTGATACAGGGCAAGAGAGACAGTCTGGTAAGCAGTCATAATTCTTTAAAGTTTTGTTACATTCTCCGAATACCGATGTAATTTGATTTAAAGACAAAGTTTTTTGTATCTATCAATGAACAGGATCCATCAGATCTTCTCCCTCCCCCCACTGTAACTTCCAATCCAGTTGTGATGAGATATCCTTCAACCTGACACAGGGCAGACAACAGAACCTTTCGGAAACCCAGTCGTGACTGCAGAATATAGTATCTCTCCACTGGACTGTATTATCCCTGAACACGATTACATTCCCTTTTCCTCCTTCCCCACCTGGGGAGGGAGATAAGTATGGATCTCGTCAGAGATTAGTCTGGGGAGGAGGTTGGGGTGTCAGATACTGGGGACATTGAAGAACAGGGATTGAGGGTCAGGATGGTTCAGGAGTTTGGAGGTTGGGGGGAGAGGGTTAGAGGTCAGAGATGAGGTGCCGGGGGGGGGGGGGGGGGGCGGGGAAATCGGTGGTCCCGGGGAGTGATGGGAGATCAGAATGGTGCATTCAGAGGTCAGGAAGATGGGGTAGGTGGTGGGGCACTGGAGGGGTGGTTGGGTGGCAGGGATAGAGGGGCGGGGTCATATTGGGCGGATGGGCAAAACCAGGGATCAGGTTGGGGGTGTGGGAGATCCATCTGGACCAGACGGTACCAGTTAGGTGGTGGGGGGCAGGGCGGGGGGGGGGGGGGGGTGGGGGGGGCCTCTCTTATGTTGGGAGTTGGGTCAGGGATGAGAGTTGGGATGAAGTTTTCAAGTTTAAAGTTCATTTATTCGTGTCACAAGTAGGCTTACATTAACACAGCATAGAATCATAGAAACCCTACAGCACAGAAAGAGGCCATTCGGCCCATCGAGTCTGCACCGACCACAATCCCACCCAGGCCCGACCCCCATATATTTTACCCACTAATCCCTTTAACCTACGCATCTCAGGACACTAAGGGCAATTTTAGCATGGCCAATCGACCTAACCCGCACATCTTTGGACTGTTGGAGGAAACCGGAGCACCCGGAGGAAACCCACGCAGACACGAGGAGAATGTGCAAACTCCACACAGACAGTGACCCAAGCCGAGAATCGAACCCAGGTCCCTGGAGCTGTGAAGCAGCAGTGCTAACCACTGTGCTACCGTGCCGCCCTCTGCTCTCAGCAGTGAAGTTACTGTGGAAATCCTCTAGTCTGTGGGGTGTGCTGCCGAAGGCGAGACTTGGCTTCTTACAGATCTAACATGGTGACCTTAGCTCTGTTATAAACTGCCTTTCAGAAACTGGGTTAGATTCAGTGAATACAGCAGGAGCAGGAATGGTTCCCAATTGTACAGTGAAAAAAAAAAAGAACAAAGAACAATACAGCACAGGAACAGGCCCTTCGGCCCTCCAAGCCTGCACCGATCATGTGTTCCGAACTGGACCATCCATTTGTATCCCTCTATTCCCAGTCTGTTCATGTGGCTATCTAGATAAGTCTTACATGATGCTGGCGTGTCTGCCTCAACCACCTTGCTTGGTAGTGCATTCCAGGCCCCCACCACCCTCTGTGTAAAATACGTCCCCCGCATATCTGTATTGAACCTTTCCCCCCTTACCTTGAACTTGTGACCCCTTGTGTTTGTCATTTCTGACCTGGGAAAAAGCTTCCAACTGTTCCCCCTATCTCTGCCCTTCATAATTTTATTAACTTCTATTAGGTCGCCCCTCAACCTCCGTCTTTCCAGGGAGAACAACCCTAGTTTACTCAATCTCACCTCATAGCTAATACTCCCATACCAGGCAACATCCTGGTAAACCTTTTCTGCACTCTCTCCAAAGCCTCCACGTCCTTCTGGTTGTGTGACGACCAGAACTGGACGCAGTATTCCAAATGTGGCCTAACCAACATTCTACGTAACTGCAACATCATATTCCAACTTTTATACTCTATGCCCCTTCCAATAAAGGCAAGCATGCCATATGCCTTCTTCACCACCTTTTCCACCTGTGCTGCCACCTTTAAGGATCGGTGGAGGAGCATACCCAGATCCCTCTGTGTGTCTATACCCCTGATGGTATAGCTCCCCCCTGCATTCGATCTACCAAAATGCATCACTTTGCATTTATTCGACCAAAATGCATCATTTTGCATTGTTCACATTGTCCCACTAACTCCTCTCTGTCCCCACATCGACCCCTCTCTCTGAGCCAGTGCTGGAGTCGGAAGCCCTGATATTCTTCTTACTTCACTAGCAGGCAGTGGAGAGCAATCAGGTGATGGCAGATCCTGGATAAAATGTTAATGAGAGTCAGGGGCCAATTTCAGTGCAGCCTCATGTTTCAGGGTTGGGTGTGAGATGTCAGTGCACCGCAGGCTATGGATCCCCCAAAAAACAGACAGTAAATAATTCAAATCACATGGAAAATACAGTATATGCTGGAAATCTGAATTAAAAACAGAAAATGCTGGAAAACTCGGCAGGTCTGGCAGTATCTGTGGAGAGAGAAACACAGTTCATGTTTGCAGTCGGAGCTCTGAACAAGAGCCGTATGAACTCAAACCATTAACTGTGTTTCTCTCTCCACAGATACTGCCAGACCTGCTGAGCTTTTCCAGTATTTTCTACTTTATTTTATGAAATAATTTCCAGTGATACAAACACGACAGAACACAATAAACCCCAGAACTATAATTACCTCGTACTGAATGATTCTGCTGGGCACAGTGCAGCCAATTCCGTTACAGAACTGGTACAGTTCTTGATTGTGTGCAGCGAGTTGGTTCCAGAAGAGGACAGACACAGTTAAGAAGAGTCTCAGCATCTTGGTGTTGGTTCAGATCACTGGTGAACGCACTGAATGATTCTCAGCACCTTCAGCTCGATCTGAAGTTTGAGCAGAGAGCTCAGAGATTTTTATACTGTTTTACCAAGATGATTTTGAATAAAGTCTCCCTGGGCAGGAACATCTTGTGTTGAAGAAGTGCACGATCTAATTTACTGTGGAAATGTGACTCGGTTCCAACATTGAAATTAGAAATTATTAACTCTGTGAGTGCCGGTTCCCAGGAAGTCTGAGCAACCCGGAGCAGCTATTTTACAATTGATTCCAGTTCACACACTCCGAATTGTTACCCGTTCCTGTTTGGGAGTTGACTGGAATGGAAGATTGATCTGTCGCTCGCTGGTGTTAGTGACCCAGCAGAAAACAATCTCACATTCTCCTTTCATGTCTGCACAATCTCATTTCTTGGGTTCCCTGTGCCAGCAGTACATTAGAACATAAGAACTAGGAGCAGGAGTAGGCCACCTGGCCCCTTGAGCCTGCTCTGCCATTCAATAAGATCATGGCTGATCTTTTCGTAATCTCAGCTCCACTTACCCGCCCGCTCACCATAACCCTTAATTCCTTTCCTGTTCAAAAATGTATCCATCCTTGCCTTAAAAACATTCGATGAGGTAGCCTCAACTGCTTCGCTGGGCAGGGAATTCCACAGATTCACAACCCTTTGTATGAAGAAGATCCTCCTCAACTCAGTCCTAAATCTGCTTCCCCTTATTTTGCGGCCTTGCCCCCGAGTTCGAGTTTCACTCGCCAGTGGAACCAACTTCCCTGCTTCTATCTTACCTATTCCCTTCACAATCTTAAATGTTTCTATAAGATCTCCCCTCATTCTTCTAAATTCCAATGTGTGTAGCCCCAGTCTAATCAGTCTCTCCTCATAAGCCACCCTCTCAACTCCGGAATCAACTTCGTGAATCTCCTCTGTACCCCGTCCAGTGCCAGTATATCCTTTCTCAAGCAAGGGGACCAAAACTGTACACAGTACTCCAGGTGTGGCCTCACCAGCATCTTATACAGTTGCAACATAACCTTGCTGTTTTTAAACTCCATCCCTCTAGCAATGAAGGACAAGATTCAATTTGTCTTTTTAATTACCTGCTGCACCTGCAAATCAACCTTTTGTGATTCATGCACAAGGGCACCCAGGTCCCGCTGCACAGCAGCATGCTGCAATTTTTTACCATTTAAATAAGAGTCCATTTTGCTGTTTTCCTACCAAAATGGATGACCAGCATTATGCTGCATCTGCCAGACCATTGCCCGCTCACTTGGGCTATCTATATCCCTTTGCACACTTTCAGTGTCCTCTGCACTACATTTGTCCCCAACTCCGAATCATTCATGTAAATCGTAACAATTTCAGTCCCAACACTGATCCCTGAGGGACACCACTCGTCAGGCTGAGTGAGTGGGCGAGGATCTGGCAGATGGAGTATAACGTTGACAAATGCAAGGTTATTCACTTTGGAGGAAATAATAGCAAATTGGATTATTATCTAAACGGAAAAAAATTACAACATGCTACTGTGCAAAGGGACCTTGGGGTCCTTGTGCATGAGATGCAAAAACCCAGTCTGCAGGTGCAACAGGTGATCAAGAAGGCAAATGGGATGTTGGCCTATATCGCAAGGGGGATAGAATATAAAAGCAGAGATGTCTTGCTGCATCTGTACAGGGCATTGGTGAGGCCGCAGCTGGAATACTGTGTGCAGTATTGGTCCCCTTATTTGCGGAAGGATATATTGGCCTTGGAGGGAGTGCAGAGAAGGTTCACCAGGTTGATACCAGAGATGAGGGGTGTTGATTCTGAGGAGAGACTGAGCAGATTGGGTTTGCACTCGTTGGAATTTAGAAGGCTGAGGGGGGATCTTATAGAGACCTATAAGATAATGAAGGGGCTGGATAGGGTAGAGCTGGAGAGATTCTTTCAACTTAGAAAGGAAGTTAGAACTAGAGGGCACAGCCTCAAAATAAAGGGGGGTCAGTTTAGGACTGAGTTGAGGAGGAACTTCTTCTCTCAGAGGGTGGTGAATCTCTGGAATTCTCTGCCCACTGAAGTGGTGGAGGCTACCTCGTTGAATATGTGTAAATCACGGATAGATGGATTCCTGATCGGTAAGGGAATTAGGGGTTATAAGGATCAGGCGGGTAAGTGGAACTGATCCACTTCAGATCAGCCATGATCTTATTGAATGGCGGGGCAGGCTCGAGGGGCTAGATGGCCTGCTCCTGCTCCTATTTCTTATGTTCTTCTGTTCTTAAGTCACTGATCACTAACCAGAAAAACACCCATTTATCTCCACTCTTTGCTTTCCGTCAGTTAACCAATCCTCTATCCATGCTAATACATTACCCATAACACCGTGCATCTTTATCTCATGCAGCAGTCTTTGGTACGGCACCTTGTCAAATGCCTTCTGGAAATCCAGGTGCACCACATCCACAGGTTGCCCATTGTCCACTGCACATGTCATGTTCTCAAAGAATTCCACCAAATTAGCCAAACATGACCTGCCCTTCATGAACCCATGCTGCACCTTCCCAATGGGACAATTGATGTCCAGAGATCTCGCTATTTCTTACTTGATGATGGATTCAAGCATTTTCGCCACTACAGAAGTTAAGCTATCTGGCCTATAGTTACCCGCCTTTTGTCTACCTCCTTTTTTAAACAGTGGCATCACATTTGCTGTTTTCCAATCTTCGGGAACCATCCCAGAGTCCAGCAAATTTTGGTAAATTACCACTTGTATATTTGCTATTTCCCCCACCATCTCTTTTAGTACCCTGGGATGCATTCCATCAGCACCAGGAGACTTGTCTACCTTTAGTCCATTAACTTGCCCAACACGACCTCTTTCGTGATGATAGTTTCTAGGTCCTCACCAGCCATAGCTTTCTTGTTACCAATTTTTAGCATGTTATTTGTGTCTTCCACTGTGAAGACCGACACAAAATACCAGTTCAATGCCTCAACCATTTCCTCATTTCCAGTTATCACATCCCCCTTCGAATCCTTTGAAGGACCAATGTTTACTTTAGCCACTCTTTTTTATTTTAATTTTTGTTTGAAATCTTTGCTATCTATTTTTATATTCTGAGCCAGTTTATTCACATAATCCATCTTACTTTTCTTTAGAGAACAAAGAACAAAGAACAATACAGCACAGGAACAGGCCCTTCGGCCCTCCAAGCCTGCACCGATCATGTGTTCATAACTGGACCATCCGTTTGTATCCCTCTATTCCCAGTCTGTTCATGTGGCTATCTAGATAAGTTTTAAATGATCCGAGCGTGTCTGCCTCAACCACCTTGCTTGGTAGTGCATTCCAGGCCCCCACCACCCTCTGTGTAAAATACGTCCCCCGCATATATGTATTGAAACTTTCCCCCCTTACCTTGAACTTGTGACCCCTTGTGTTTGTCATTTCTGACCTGGGAAAGAGCTTCCAACTGTTCACCCTAAGTATGCCCTTCTTAATTTTATAAACTTCTATTAGGTCGCCCCTCAGCCTCCGTCTTTCCAGGGAGAACAACCCTAGTTTACACAATCTCACCTCATAGCTAATACCCTCCATACCAGGCAACATCCTGGTAAACCTTTTCTGCACTCTCTCCAATGCCTCCACGTCCTTCTGGGAGTGTGGCGACCAGAACTGGACACAGTATTCCAAATGTGGCCGAACCAACGTTCTATATAACTGCAACATCATATGCCAACTTTTATACTCTATGCCCCCTCCAATAAAGGCAAGCATGCCATATGCCTTCTTCACCACCTTTTCCACCTGTTCTCCCACCTTTAAGGATCTGTGTACTTGCACACCCAGATCCCTCTGTGTGTCTATACTCCTGATGGTTCTGCCATTTATTGTATAGCTGCCCCCTGCATTAGATCTACCAAAATGCATCACTTCACATTTATCTGGATTAAATTCCATCTGCTATTTCTCCGCCCAATTTTCCAGCCTATCTATATCCTGCTGTATTCTCTGACAATGTTCATCACTATCCCCAACTCCAGCAATCTTTGTGTCGTCCGCAAACTTACTAATCAGACCAGCTACATCTTCTTCCAAATCATTTATATCTGTCACAAACAGCAGAGGTCCCAGTCCAGAGCCCTGCGGAACACCACTTGATTTTGTGTCTCTGTGTGCCTGGTTTGTGAGCAGATATCCACTCCATCTGACGAAGGAGCAGCGCTCCGAAAGCGAATGGCATTTGCTACCAAATAAACCTGTTGGACTTCAACCTGGTGTTGTTAAAACTTTTACTGTGAACACCACTAGTCACAGACCTCCAATCAGAAAAAGACCCCTCCACTGCTACCCTCTGTCTTCTATGGCCAAGCCAGTTCTGTACCCATCTAGCGAGTTCACCTTTGATTCCGTGAGATTTAACCTTTTGCACCAGCCTGCCAAGAGGGACCTTGTCAATTCCAAACTAAAATCCATGTAGACGACATCCACGGCCCTTCCCTCGTCTATCATTTTTGTCACCTCCTCAAAAAACTCAACCAAATTTGTGCAGCATGACCTCCCTCGTACAAAACCATGTTGTCTGTCGCTCATGAGACTATTCAGTTCTAAATGTGTATAGATCCTATCTATAAGAATCTTCTCCAAAAATTTCCCTACCACGGACGTCAAGCTCGCTGGCCAATTATTACCCGGGTTATCCTTGCTGACCTTCTTAAATAACGGGACCACATTTGCTATCCTCAAATCCTCTGGGACCTCACATGTGTTCAATGAAGAAATAAAGATTTCTGTTAGAGGCCCAGCAATTTCATCTCTTGTCTCTCTCAGTAATCTAGGACAGATGCCATCTGGCCCTGGGGATTTGTCTACCTTAATGCTTCCTAAAACACCTGACACTTCCTCCCTTGCAATTGCGATTTGTTCTAACGGGTCTACACATCCCTCTGAGACACTGCCAATCAACGTGTCCCTCTCTTTTGTGAATACTGATGCAAAGCATTCATTTAGGATCTCACCTACTTCCTTGGGTTCTCAGCATAATTTCCCTCCTTTGTTCTTGAGAGGTCCGACTTTTTCTCTGACAACCCTCTTCTTCCTAACGTATGTGTAAAATGGCTTGGGATTCTCCTTAATCCTGTCTGCCAAGAACATTTCGTGACCCCTTTTTGCCCTTCCACCTCCCTGTTTGAGTTCTTTTCTACTTTCTCTGTATTCCTCCAGTGCTTCGTCTGTTTTTAGCTGCCTGGACCTCATGTATGCCTCTTTTTCTTTTTGATTAGACCCACAATTTCTCTGGATATCCACGGCACTCGAATCCTACCTTTCCTGTCCTTCCTTTTTAAAGGCACATGCCTGTCCTGCACTCCTATCAACTATTCCTTAAAAGACTCCCACATGCCAGATGTGGGATTTACCCTCAAACAGCCTCTCTCAATCAACAGCCACCAAATCCTGCCTAATCCGGTTGTAGTTAGCCTTCCCCCAATTCAGCACCTTACCCATAGGACAACACTCATCCTTTTCCATGACTATAGCTTTTATAGCTTTTTTTGTGGCTTTCTGCTGACCTTTAAAGATTTCCCAATCCTCTAGTTTCCCACTAATCTTTGCCACTTTGTGTGCATTTTCTTTTAATCTGATGCCCGCCTTTATTTCCTTAGAATTCATGGCTGACTATCTCTTTTTCTACAGTCCTTCCTTATCACTGGAATATACTTTTGCTGAGCACTGAGAAAAATCGCTTTGAAAGTCCTCCACTGTTCCTCAATTGTCCCACCATAACATTTTTGCTCCCAATATACCAGAGCCAACTCCTCCCTCATCCCCTTGTAGTCTCCTTTGTTTATGCACAAGACACTGATATTGGATTTTACCTTCTCACGCTCAATCTGAATTTTAAATTCACCCATCCGACGGGATTTCTAACTGTAAGATCATTAATTATTCCTGTCTCATTACACAAGACCAGATCTAGGATAGCTTGCTCCCTCATAGGTTCCATTACACACTGTTCATGGAAGCTATCACGGATACATTCTATGAACCCCACCTCAAGGCTGCCTTGACTGACCTGGTTTGACCAATTGACATGTAGATTAATCCCTTGATTCCTTTAGCCCCAAGAGCTATATAGAAACATAGAAAAACTACAGCACAAACAGGCCCTTCGGCCCACAAGTTGTGCCGAACACATCCCTACCTTCTAGACCTACCTATAACCCTCCATCCTATTAAGCTCCATGTACTCATCCAGGAGTCTCTTATAAGACCCGATTGAGTTCGCCTCCACCACCACTGACGGCAGCCGATTCCACTCGCCCACCACCCTCTGTGTGAAAAACTTACCTTGAACATCTCCCCTGTACCTACCCCCCAGCACCCTAAACCTGTCTCCTGTCATAGCAGACATTTCCACCCTGGGAAAAAGCCTCTGAGATCTATGCCTCTCAACATCTTATACGCCTCTATTAGGTCTCCTCTCATCCTTAAATATCTAATTTCTTCTTGAAATCGGACAACGTTTTGACCTCAACTACATTCTGTGATAGTGAATTCCACACTTTCACCAGCCTCTGGGTGAAGAAATGTCTCCTCAGCTCAGTTCTAAAACCTTTACCCCTGACCCACAAACTGTGACCCCCTAGTTCTGGACTCCCACACCATCGGGAACATCATTTCTGAATCTTCCCTGTTTAACCCTGTTAGAATTTTATCTGTTTCTATGAGATCCCCTCTCACTGCTCTCGACTCCAATGAATACAGTCTCTGGGTGTGTCCTGGGTGTGGATTCACACCCACCTCCCACCTCCTCATTCCTGTTAGGTTCGGGTTTGACTACAATCCGTGTAACGAATCCAGGGAATAAAGAGTCTGAGAGAATTGCAGGTACATTTTGTCTCTTGTCCTAAAATGTGCAATTATTAAAATTATCCAGGTGCTGATGAAGTCACTTTAGAGCTTGTGACCATGTTTTTCTTCATCTCTCATGAGTTCAACATCAAAAGATGCAAAGCCCCATGTAAATGTCACTGTGAAGAGAGGCCAAGAGATGACTTGTGGCTCTTGCAATGCAAAGTAATAAAATCAGCTGAGTGCCTCACTCAGAAACAGGCTCATTGGAAATGTGGGTGAGGTCGGGTCCACTCAATGATCACTGAAGTAAAGCTGCCTCCAAAGGCAGGTCTGAAACCAAACTCCAATTGTCCATCTGGGCATTTACAGGGCCGACATTTCAGAGCAATGGGTGGAGCTGATTTCTAGATTTTCAATTCCTCAAGTGCTCTTCAATCATGCCATAGAATCATAGAAGTTTACAGCATGGAAACAGGCCCTTCGGCCCAACTTGTCCATGCCGCCTTTTTTTTTAAAAGACCAAAGCTAATCCCAATTGCCCGCATTTGGCCCATATCCCTCCATTCCCATCTTACCCATCTAAATGCTTTTTACAAGACAAAATTGTACCTGCCTCTACTACTACCTCTGGCAGCTTGTTCCAGACACTGGGAAAAAATTGCTCCTCTGGACACTGCTGTATCTCTCCCCTCTCATCTTAAAATTATGTTTTCGACTCCCCTACCATTGGGAAAAGATATTGACTATCCAGCTGATCTTTGCCCTCATTATTTTATAGACCTCTACAAGGTCACCCCTCAGCCTCCTACGCTCCAGAGAAAAAAGTCCCAATCGATCCAGCCTTGCCTTCCAACTCAAACCATCAAGTCCCGGTAGCATCCTAGTAAATCTTTTCTGCACTCTTTCGAGTTTAATAATATCCTTTCCATAATAGGGTTGCCAGAACTGTACACAGTATTCCAAGTATGGCCTTACCAATGTCTTGTACAACTTCAACAAGACATCCCAACTCCTGCATTCAATGTTCTGACCAATGACACCAAGCATGCCGAATGCCTTCTTCACCACTCTGTCCACCTGTGACTCTATTTACAATGAGCTATGAACATGTACCCCAAGATCCCTTTGTTCCGTAACTCTCCCCAGTGCCCTACCATTAACTGAGTAAGTCCTGCCCTGGTTCAATCTACCAAAATGCATCACCTCGCATTTATCTAAATTAAACTCCATCTGCCATTCGTCAGCCCACTGGCCCAATTGATCAAGATCCCGTTGCAATCAGAGATAACTTTCTTCACTGTCCACTATGCCACCAATCTTGGTGTCATCTGCAAACTTACGAACCATGCCTCCTATATTCTCATCCAAATCATTAATAATAAATGACAAATAACAGTGGACCCAGCACCGATCCCTGAGGCACACCGCTGGTCACAGGCCTCCAGTTTGAAAAACAACCCTCTACAACCACCCTCTGGCTTCTGTCAAAAAGCCAATTTTGTATCCATTTAGATACCTCACCCTGGATCCCGTGAGATTTAATGTTATGCAACAACCTATCATGCAGTACCTTGTCAAAGGCCTTGCTAAAGTCCATGTAGGCAACATCAACTGCACTGCCCTCATCTACCTTCTTGGTTACCCCTTCAAAAAACTCAATCATATTTGTGAGACATGATTTTCCACTCACAAAGCCATGCTGACTGTCTCTAATCAGTCCTTGCGTCTCTAAATGCCTGTAGATCCTGTCTCTCAAAATACCTTCCAACAATTTACCCACTACAAATGTGAGGCTCACTGGCCTGTAGTTCCCAGGCTTTTCCCTGCAGCCCTTTTTAAACAAAGGCACAACATTTGCCACTCTTCAATCTCCAGGCACCTCACCTGTGACTGTCGATGATTCAAATATCTCGGCCAGGGGACCCGCAATTTCCTCCCTAGACCCCCACAATGTCCTGGGATACACTTCATCAGGTCCCAGCTGCCTATGCATGTCATGTGCCTCCTTCTTCTTCTTGACCAGGGCCTCAATATCCCGAGTCATCCAGGGTTCCCTACTTCTGCCAGCCTTGCCCTTGACTCTGAGAGGAATGTGCTTACCCTGAACCCTGGTTAACACTTTTGAAAACCTCCCATTTATCAGACGTCCCTGGGAAAAATGAAATTGGAATAAACTTTAACCGGGAATGTGTTTGAATCATACAATCATAGAAACCCGACAGTGCAGAAGGAGGCCATTTGATTGAGTCATTGCAGATTGTGATCACATGGTATTTATTATTGCTTCTTGGGATGGCTATCAGTTTCTGATACATACTTGGTACATACTCATGCGACTCGGCCAACATTGTCTACCTGATAGGCTGCAGCAAAGGATGTCCCGAGGCATGGTACAACAGCGATACCATGCAGACGCTACGCCAACGGAAGAATGGACACCGCTCGACATCACCAGGCAGGAGTGTTCCCTTCCTGTCGGGGCAGTCAAGGGCATTCAGCCCCCGATCTTTGGATAAGCGTTCTCCAAGGCAGCGATCAAGACACACGACAACGCAGAATCGCCGAGCAGAAACTGATAGCCGGGTTCTGGACATATAAGAATGGCCTCAACCAGGATCTTGGGTTGATGTCACTTTACCTGTAACCCCCATGATTTTCCTGGGCTTGCAAAATGTTACTATCTGTCCTGGCTTGAGACAATTCACACCTCTTTAACCTGTGATTATCACTCTCTCCACTCGCATTGTCTGTACCCGTGAAGACTTGATTCCCTGTTAAGACTCGCATTCCAACCATTATCT
The DNA here is from genome assembly GCF_964213995.1 of Mustelus asterias. NCBI lineage: Eukaryota > Metazoa > Chordata > Chondrichthyes > Carcharhiniformes > Triakidae > Mustelus > Mustelus asterias. The sequence goes on along the minus strand of NC_135805.1, from coordinate 17,663,898 downwards.
TGCAAAGAACAAAGAACAGTACAGCACAGGAAACAGGCCCTTCGGCCCTCCAAGCCTGTGCCGCTCCTTGGTCCAACTAGACCAATCGTTTGTATCCCTCCATTCCCAGGCTGCTCATGTGACTATCCAGGTAAGTCTTAAACGATGTCAGCGTGCCTCCCTCCACCACCCTACTTGGCAGCGCATTCCAGGCCCCCACCATCCTCTGTGTAAAAAACGTCCCTCTGATGTCTGAGTTATACTTCGCCCCTCTCAGCTTGAGCCCGTGACCCCTCGTGATCGTCACCTCCGACCTGGGAAAAAGCTTCCCACTGTTCACCCTATCTATACCCTTCATAATCTTGTATACCTCTATTAGATCTCCCCTCATTCTCCGTCTTTCCAAGGAGAACAACCCCAGTCTACCCAATCTCTCCTCATAGCTAAGACCCTCCATACCAGGCAACATCCTGGTAAACCTTCTCTGCACTCTCTCCAATGCCTCCACGTCCTTCTGGTAGTGCGGCGACCAGAACTGGACGCAGTACTCCAAATGTGGCCTAACCAGCGATCTATACAGCTGCATCATCAGACTCCAGCTTTTATACTCTATACCCCGTCCTATAAAGGCAAGCATACCATATGCCTTCTTCACCACCTTCTCCACCTGTGTTGCCACCTTCAAGGATTTGTGGACTTGCACACCTAGGTCCCTCTGTGTTTCTATACTCCTGATGACTCTGCCATTTATTGTATAACTCCTCCCTACATTATTTCTTCCAAAATGCATCACTTCGCATTTATCCGGATTAAATTCCATCTGCCACCTCTCCGCCCAATTTTCCAGCCTATCTATATCCTGCTGTATTGCCCGACAATGCTCTTCGCTATCCGCAATTGATTCTGTGTCTATATATGCCGTGTTTGTGAACCCAACTCTCCACTCACCTGATGAAGGACCAACGCTCCGAAAGCTCGTGCTACCAAATAAAGCTGTTGGACTTTAACCTGGTGTTGTGAGACTTCTTACTGTCGTGAAGAAAGCCGGCTCATTCCTCAATACCAAGTCTAGTATGGCCCCTACCATGGTTGGATTGTCATCATACTGGATCAAAAATCCTTCCTGGACACATCTAACAAATCGCTGTCCACCCGAGCCCCTGGCTGTAAGAGAGTCCTGGTCAATATGGGGGAAGTTAAAGTCAGCCACCACAACGATGCTGCTTTTCTCACACCTTTCCAGTGTCTGCCTACACATCTGCTCCTCTGTTTCCTGTGGGATGGTGGGAGATCTACAGTACACTCCCAACATTGTGATTTCACCCTTCCCATTCATGAGAAACTTACCGATAAGATGATTAGGTCTGTTTGGAATCCCCATGGGCCTCCTGTAAAACAGAGGGAGTGGTGGGAAAAGGAGAAAAAGGGTAAGAATGATAAAGCCTGGGTTCTGATTCTCCGAGCCCGTGTAGAATTCAGAAAATGAGTGAAATTCTTTATAAAGAACAGGAGTTACCTGTTCCTAACAAAAATTAATAAAAATGAAAAGAATTAGTTTGAGGAATCTACCCGAAAAAATACAGTCAGATTAAAATCGAATTTGTTCAAGTTAGAGATGTTTTTATCGAAATTACATAAAGTGACTCAAATTCATGCCAAGTTTCTCTGCTCAGTCCCCGCCCCTTTAGGTTCTGTGGAAAAGTTAACCATTTCAGCAAACAGTTGAGATTGTAACACTAGATTCTGCTGTGGCCAAACGGGCCATCTAAAATGGCGATTTGTAAAGCATTCTGGGACAATTGGGCAAGAACTAAAATGACAGGCTGCAGCCTAAAAGACAGAGATAACCAGGCTGCAACTGAGATGAGTGAATACACAGGATATGGGTCATCTCAGGACAAAAGAGATTTTCTGGTCAAACTGGGTTGTTTACCGGATGTGGCCATCAGGGCATAGAGACAACAATCGAGCGATTAAAAGAATTACGTTGGTGGCCCGAACTGCAGGATGACATTGCCCATTATATCGACAATTGTTTAATTTGTGCCCAGAACAACCCTGATAGGTATGCCAGAAAAGCAGAGCTAAGACACACATGCCCAGTAGAAGGCTCCTGGACAAATCTCCAAATTGACTCTATCGGCCCACTACCACCATGTAGGAATGGATTTAAATACGTCCTGGTAATAAGAGACACTTTCACCAAATGGGTCGAGGCATTCCCCACTTGATCCAACACAGCTAAGGCCACCGCAAAGATATTAGCCCAACAGGTGTTTACACGATGGGGTCTTCCCCACAGCATAGAGTCCGACCAAGGGACACATTTCACTGGATGGGTGATGCAGAACGTTATGGCTATGTTTGGCATCAAGCAGAAATTCCATATCGCCTCCCATCCACAATCCAGTGGAATCGTCGAGCGCATGAACCGAACACTAAAAGGGATCATTCGAAAGACAGTGCAGCAAAACAACACAACATGGGATACAGTGCTTCCCTTTGCCCTCATGACGGTACGTAACACTGTTTCCAGTTCTACTGGATTCACCCCCGACACATTAATGACTGGCCGACGTATGAGGAGAGCTGAATATTTATTGGGGTTTGATTTAACTGAGCCTGCTATCACAGCGCTCACCCATGAGAAAGCCATCCAGCAGTTAACCGAAAACACTAAAGCAGCCCAGTTAGCCGCGGCTGTCCGATTAGGAGTTAAAAAGAAACAGACCAAGGCATATTTCGATAAAAGGGTCCACCCGGTAGAATATACAGTTGGCCAGCAGGTAATGATTTCCCTCTACAACCCCAGTTCATTCTTGTCCCTGAGATATGCAGGTCCGCACACCATCATCGACAAAATAAGCCCCTCAGTGTATAAAGTCCTAATCGCCAACGGGAAAACTGGTTGGTTCCACGTCAATCAACTGAAAGCTTACGGGACTCAGAATAATCACTTCCACCATTTCACATTCGAGATAGGGGAGGATGACACTCGGTGACCGGAATGGCCCCAGCCAGGAAATGTATTTCCCCAGACACCTTCTCATCCACTTTCAGGTTCAGACCAGACCCTTACCCAACCACACTACAGCCCAGAGCCTCGTCCACACCTGAAGTGTCCCTCGGGGTACTGATTGACCCAGACATAACAGGAGACTTGCGCACCCTAGAGGACTGGCGCGACTATCGGCACTCGCAGCATTATGGATTCTCCCATAAACATAAACCTTAACAGCCCCAGACCCAACAGTGAGGCCCTGACTAAATGACACCGGGTTATTTTGATGGGGACACCGATGCTGCATCCCCCACATGGATAGGGGACCAGACACATAGATTAATTAAGCTGGGACACGAGGATGAAGGACCCCTGAACCCTGATTCAAACGCAGACCTCACAGTGCACTCCAACGAACAGATACGGGTATGGAAACCAGGTGAGGAGATAATGATGGAGCCCCATGAGACAAATGATTCAGAAGATGAGTCTCTGTTGGGCAATTGGTTCACAAAAATGATGAATGAAGGAATCTAAGGTGCTCTAAATGCTGAAATTCAGCCTACAGCACAGATGAATGCAAGGTACAAGAATCTCTGATGGAAGCACCCACTTACAAGCAGTTGTATACTGCTAGTATGATTAACCAGGTTACTGATACAATCCGATGCCGACTCTTTCGCCACTTTTCTCTAGTTAAGACAGCATTAAGCCAACTATACAAATCTTTGAGGCAGCTCTGCTAAATTTTAACGTCATTGAGGCAGCTGTGTTAAATTTTAAAATCTTCAAGGCGACTGAGCTACATTTTCAACAGGAAATGAAACAAACAAAACTCTTACAGTGCAAAAGCCTGGTACAATATGCAGCTGCTCTTAACCCGACTCCTTAGCGTTCCAAGTGATGCTGAGAATTTTATTTTTAGTGTTCTAATGATAAAAGGACCATCTCTTTAAGCCTAATGTTAAGGTGACACATTTCCAACTCTTGGTGGCACTCGTGCTAAATTTTAAAGGCAGCCCGCCTTCAAATTCCAACACACTTATAGAACAGACACCTCTTCATGTCCTTACAGACCGACTCCAGTGCTGTTCGAATCCCTATAGTTAATGGTGGCTGCTGCTAGACTAAAACCGGCCGCCTTGATTTTGCTGGCCAGTTAAATAAGCTCTTTTCTGATAACCCCACGACTCGTCTATTCATCGATCTGAACAAAAATTGCTCCGTAGGGGTCCACAATTAGAATTTGAAAAACTATGACATGCAAGCGACACTTGACATACCCAGGTCCTCCTGACCACATCACTGTTTAGGTCGATTGGCCGTGCTAAAAATAGCCCCTTAGTGTCCTGAGATGCGTAGGTTCGAGGGATTAGTGGGTAAAATATGTAGGGATATGGGCGTAGGGCCTGGGTGGGATTGTGGTCGGTGCAGACGCGATGGGCCGAATGGCCTCTTTCTGTACTGTAGGGATTCTATCATTCTATCTATCACTGTCAAATAAGTGTCCAAAAAAAAAAGAAGGGGCATAGACACTTGAAATATATGTATATACATCAAATATTAAATGCAATAACAGCAGAAATTACATTGATCTCCTCAGGACAGTGACGGACGACGACAGAAATGCAACCTACGATCTACCTCATCGGATTCATCGGGATAAGCACACAGGACATTCCAAGCAAGATGAACTTGTGGTATCCCGGTTATTTATGGTTTGCCCCACCTGACGCGGGGGAATGTGAGGAGGGTGTGTTATGGGTGCACCCCGAGAAGAGTATAATGTTTGGGTGTAACAACCAGCGGCTGGTATACAAAAAACCAAATGGCAGTTCAAATGAATGTTACCTGAGTGTCACCACAGAAGGGGATTGGAGGGGATTTTCAAATAATGGGTGCCCTGAAATTGGATGTCTTGCCAAGAGTCCAGAAAAAGGATTAGAGCTCGGGCAGCGGTGCCCCGGGATGCTCAGAGAGGGGAACTTTGCATTGTATGAAATAAGAACTGGGCCGAAGCCAACCCCAGACCCATCCCACTCGATTTGTCCTGAAGCCACCCCCGGACCACAGAATGGATTGATACTAAAACACACAGAGAAAACCCTGTATGACAACATTCACCATGAATTGGTACCTGTGGTGGTGGATATAGCTGGGAACCAACTGCCAGAGTGGTGCTCTCCCCAATTTAAGAGATTATACCTCCACTTAACTCGCAGACTTTTAGGATGGAATGTAGGAATGGATGAAAGACAGGAAAGATCCAGGAGGGAGTTAGTCAATGACATGGCCACAGCATACGGGGCAGGGGCAGCAACCATCAACACCCTTGGTTTAGCTGACCGGGACAATAAACTTAGGGTTCTGACCCAACAGGTTAAACAGACACTGAGTTCTATCAGTGAGGACAATCAGCAAGATGCTGAAGGGGAACTGACTGGGAACACAGCCAGCAGCCGTATGCTCGCTGTATTCGAAGGACACGCCAAGACAATCAATCAAATTATCAGGGAAAAATTAGAGGATGATGACCGACAACAGAACCGGACCTTATGTAGTGCATATGGACAGTGGATGATGGAAAAGCTGAGGGAAAACCTAGAGCAGGTACGCAGTGGACAGGTTCCGTCTTGGATTAGTGACGAACAGATAATTGATTGTGTTGGGTTTAAATAAATATTGGTTGTACGAACAAGACGTCCACTTGCAGTTATTTGTTCACCGTATAAGGAATAAAACAGACTGTGCGGCAGACACAACACTGCACCCTCTCCTATCCTTCTCTATGAACGGTATGCTTTGTCATGTATCGTGCACGGGCTTTTCACTGTATATCAATACATGGAACAATAATAAATCAAGTCAAATCAAATCAAATGGAACAAGATGGGCAGTTGCTTCAAGACATTTATTTGGAGACTTTCAATATGGCAGCAACAGTCAACCCAATTCAGAATCTGGTCAAATGGGAGAGGGCATCTGGTGCAGAGTTTGAAAAGACAGAATGGACGGAGCAGTGTGAGGTTCCATTCACCACGATTAAACAACCTTCACCAACAGCACCAGCTTTAGGGCTGCCAGATTTGAATTGCCCATTCCACATATATTCCCATAATAATGGCAATTACTGCACTGTCACGGTGACCCAACTTAGAGAGCAGTTTATTATTCCAACAAGCAGCAGCACTTGCTGCAGGATTAACCAAATGTACTCAAATTGGATGAGCAAACTCAGTGACCCGATCACAATGTGGGCGGGGAAGTGATTCGACACACAGAGCAAACTCCAGTACAAATTCTGAACATGGGAAGTCTGCAGACAGTGTCTGACCAGCAGGGCTCAATGAGAGAGCTTACTGCTCCCCACAAATAGGCAGAATACCATAGTTAAAGAACAAAGAACAGTACAGCACAGCAACAGGCCCTTCGGCCCTCCAAGATGATGCCTGCCGAAACTAAAACCGTATGCACTTACAGAGTCCGTATCCTCCCAATTTCATCCTATTCATTTATTCGTCGAGTTGCTCCTTAAATGCCGCTATCGTCCCTGCTCCCACCACTTCCCCAGGCAGCACGTTCCAGACATTCACCACCCTCTGTGTAAAATACGTGCCACGCACATCTCCTCCAAACGTTTCCTCATGCACCTTAAACCTATATCCCCCAGGGCTTGACATTTCTACCCCAGGAAAGAGATCTGACTATCCACTCTGTCCATGCCACTCATAATCTTGTCAACCTCGAACAGGTCACCCCTCAACCTCCGCTGTTCCATCTTCTCCCCATAGCTAATACCCTCCAGACTAGGCAACATCCTGGTAAACCTCTTCTGTACCCTCTCCAAAGCATCCACATCCTTCTGGTCGTGTGGCTACGACTTGGACACAATATTCTAAATGAGGCCTAACTAAGGTTCTGTACAGCTGCAGCATGACCAGTCACTTTTTATACTCAATGCCCTGACCGATGAAGCCAAACATGCCGCATGCTTCCTTGACTACCGTCTCCACCTGCGTTGATCAGTGGACATGTACGCCCAGATCTCTCTGCCTGTCAATTCTCCTAAGGGTTCTGCCATTTACTGTTTAGGGGTGAGGGACATAACCCATTTATGAACATTGAAGGGAAGGATCATATATGTGATGTGCAGATGAGAGATGAGAAACTGAATGGACGATGAGAAGAGACATTGGGGGGGGGTTACGATGGTGTGAATGGAGAACCAAGAACAGGATGGGCAATAATTTTCTCATAGAACATTACAGCGCAGTACAGGGCCTTCGGTCCTCGATGTTGCGCCGACCAGTGGTACCAATCTAAAGCCCCTCTAATCTACACTATTCCAATATCATCCATATGTTTATCCAATAACCACTTGAACGCTCTCAACGTTGACGAGTCCACCACTGCTGCAGGCAGGGCATTCCATGCCCTTACTACTCTCTGAGTAAAGAACCTACCTCTAACACCTGTCCTATATCTCTCACCCCTCAATTTAAAGCTATGTCCCCTCGTGCTAGCCAACACCATCCGAGGAAAAAGGCTCTCACTATCCACCCTATCTAATCCTCTGATCATCTTGTATGCCTCCATTAAGTCACCTCTTAACCTTCTTCTCTCTAACGAAAACAACCTCAAGCCCCTCAGCCTTTCCTCATACGATTTTCCCACCATACCAGGCAACATCCTGGTAAATCTCCTCTGTACCCTTTCCAACACTTCCACATCTTTCCCATAATACAGCGACCAGAACTGTACGCAATACTGCAAATGCGGCCGCACCAGAGTTTTGTACAGTTGCAGCATGACCTCCTGGCTCCGAAACTCAATCCCTCTACCAATAAAAGCAAACACACCGTACACCTTCTTACCAACCCTATCAACCTGGGTGCCAACTTTCAGGGATCTATGCACATGGACACCCAGATCCCTCTGTTCATCCACAGTACCAAGTATCTTACCATTCGCCCAGTACTCTGTATTCCTGTTACTCCTTCCAAAGTGAATCACCTCACACTTTTCCGCATTAAACTCCATTTGCCACCTCTCAGCCCAGCTCTGCAGCTTATCTATGTCCCTCTGTAACCTGCCACTTCCCTCCGCACTGTCTACAACTCCACCGACTTTAGTGTCATCCGCAAATTTACTAATCCATCCTTCCACGCTCTCATCTAAGTCATTAATAAAAATGACAAACAGCAGCAGCCCCAAAACAGATCCTTGCGGGACACCACTCGTAACTGAACTCCAGGATGAATATTTCCCATCAACCACCACCCTTTGTTTTCTTACAGCGAGCCAATTCCTGATCCAAACCACTAAATCACCCTCAAACCCATGTGTCTGTATTTTCTGCAAAAGCTTACCATGGGGAACCTTATCAAACGCTGAACATTGAACATGGCGTGATGAAATTAAAGGTGGAATCTTTTTGTTGGATAACGAGAATGACAATGATGAAAAGAGACATTTAAAAAGATTCCATAGAATCATAGAATCCCTACAGTGCAGAAGGAGGCCATTCGGCCCATCGAGTCTGCACTGACAACAATCCCACCCAGGCCCAATCCCCATCACCCCACAGATTTACCCTGCTAATCCCCCTGACACTAGGGTCAATTTAGCATGGCCAATGCGCCTAACCAGCACATCCGGACCGTGGGAGGAAACCGGAGCTCAGACTTGGGGAGAACGCGCAAACTCCACACAGACAGTCATCTGAGGTTGGAATGAAACCCGGGTCCCTGTCGCTGTGAGACAGCCGTGCCAACTATTATGCCATCGTGCCGCCCACTAAGGATTCTAGGAAGGAAAAAAAAGAGGTACTCACAGTTTTGGTGGTTTCCATGGATTTATAAAGAAAGTCCTTTTTGAAGTAGAGATGAAATCGACATTAATGGACATCTGAAACCCAACAGAACTTGTCTGAATTCAGGACAATTCTGAGATGCGAAAGTGCGCTGTTGGTAAACGAACTTTAAAAATGATGTCATGTAAGACAAAGAACAAGTGATCAAAAAGGAATCAAATATAAGTGTTTGATCTCTGTTTTAAAGACGTTATGAAGAGATTTTGGATTTCTATTTGTGATGGGTTTAGGGGGCTTTGGAGAAAGGGGTGGAGAACGGGACTACCTGGGTAGTTCTTTCGGGAGCCGGTGCAGACTTGATGGGCCGAATGGCCTCTTGCTGTGCTGTAAAATTCTATGATTCTATAGAGCTGCAGAATTTCTCCAGCGATTGTGATTGTTATAGGATAGTAACGAGAGGAATGCAGCAAACTGGAATGGATTAAGTGATTGAGGGTAAAAGGTAGAAAGCAGAAATCAAACAGCAAATGTGTCCAGCCGGGACGGGGCTGAGTAAATGTATAGAACATAGAACAGTACAGCACAGAACAGGCCCTTCGGCCCACGATGTTGTGCCGAGCTTTATCTGAAACCAAGATCAAGCTATCCCACTCCCTATCATCCTGGTGTGCTCCATGTGCCTATCCAATAACCACTTAAATGTTCCTAAAGTGTCTGACTCCACTATCACTGCAGGCAGTCCATTCCACATCCCAACCACTCTCTGCGTGAAGAACCTACCTCTGATGTCCTTCCTATATCTCCCACCATGAACTCTATAGTTATGCCCCCTTGTAATAGCTCCATCCACCTGAGGAAATAGTCTTTGAACGTTCACTCTATCCATCCCCTTCATCATTTTATAAACCTCTATTAAGTCTCCCCTCAGCCTCCTCCGCTCCAGAGAGAACAGCCCTAGCTCCCTCAACCTTTCCTCATAAGACCTACCCTCCAAACCAGGCAGCATCCTGGTAAATCTCCTCTGCACTCTTTCCAGCGTTTCCACATCCTTCTTATAGTGAAGTGACCAGAACTGCACACAATATTCCAAATGTGGTCTCACCAAAGTCCTCTATCGTTGCAGCATAACCCCACGGCTCTTAAACTCCAACCCCCTGTTAATAAAAGCTAACACACTATAGGCCTTCTTCACAGCTCTATCCACTTGAGTGGCAACCTTTAGAGATCTGTGGATATGGACCCCAAGATCTCTCTGTTCCTCCACAGTCTTTAGAACCCTACCTTTGACCCTGTAATCCACATTTAAATTAATCCTACCAAAATGAATCACCTCACATTGATCAGGGTTAAACTCCATTTGCCATTTTTCAGCCCAGCTTTGCATCCTATCTATGTCTCTTTGCAGCCTAAACAGCCCACCACCTCATCCACTACTCCACCAATCTTGGTGTCATCAGCAAATGTACTGATCCACCCTTCAGCCCCCTCCTCTAAGTCATTAATAAAAATCACAAAGAGCAGAGGACCAAGCACTGATCCCTGTGGCACTCCGCTAGCAACCTGCCTCCAGTCCGAAAATTTTCCATCCACCACCACCCTCTGCCTTCGATCAGATATCCAATTACCTATCCAATCTGCCAACTTTCCCTCTATCCCACACCTCCTTACTTTCATCATAAGCCGACCATGGGGGACCTTATCAAACGCCTTACTAAAATCCATGGATATGACATCAACTGCCCTACCTTCATCAACTTAGTTACCTCCTCAAAAAATTAAATCAAATTTGTGAGGCACGACTTGCCCTTCACGAATCCGTGCTGACTATCTCGGATTAAACCGCATCTTTCTAAATGGTCATAAAGCCCATCCCTAAGGACCTTTTCCATCAATTTACCAATCACCGAAGTAAGATTAACCGGTCTATAATTACCAGGGTCATTTCTATTCCCTTTCTTAAACAGAGGAACAACATTCACCACTCTCCAGTCCTCTGGCACCATCCCCGTGGACAGTGAGGACCCAAAGATCAAAGCCAAAGGCTCTGCAATCTCATCCCTTGCCTCCCAAAGAATCCTCGGATATATTTCATCAGGCCCAGGGGACTTATCGACCTTCAGTTTATTCAAAACTGCCAGGACATCCTCCCTCCGAACCAACTATTTCCTCCAGCCTATTAGCCTGTAACTCCTCTTCCTCAAAAACATGGCCCCTCTCCTTGGTGAACACTGAAGAAAAGTATTCATTCATCACCTCGCCTATCTCTACTGACTCCATACACAAGTTCCCACTACTGTCCTTGACCGGCCCTCACCTCACCCTGGTCATTCTTTTGTTCCTCACATAAGAGTAAAAAGCCTTGGGGTTTTCCTTGATCCGACCCGCCAAGGACTTCTCATGTCCCCTCCTAGCTCTCCTAAGCCCCTTTTTCAGCTCATTCCTTGCTAACTTGTAACCCTCAATCGCGCCATCTGAACCTTGTTTCCTCATCCCTACATAAGCTTCCCTCTTCCTTTTCACAAGACATTCCACCTCTTTCGTGAACCATGGTTCCCTCACTCGGCCATTTCCTCCCTGCCTGACAGGGACATACCTATCAACGACACCCAGTATTTGTTCCTTGAAAAAGTTCCACTTTTCATTAGTGCCTTTCCCTGACAGTTTCTGTTCCCATCTGATGCCCCCTAATTCTTGCCTAATCGCATCATAATCTCCTCTCCCCCAATTGTAAACCTTGCCCTGCCGTACGGCCCTATCCCTCTCCATTGCAATAACAAAAGACACCGAATTGTGGTCACTATCTCCAAAGTGCTCTCCCACAACCAAATCTAACACTTGGCCTGGTTCATTTCCCAGTACCAAATCCAATGTGGCCTCACCTCTTGTCGGCCTATCCACATATTGTGTCAGGAAACCCTCCTGCACACACTGCACAAAAACTGCCCCATCCGAACTATTTGACCCACAAAGGTTCCAATCAATATTTGGAAAGTTAAAGTCCCCCATGACAACTACCCTGTGACCCCCACAAATATCCATAATCTGCTTAGCAATTTCTTCCTCCACATCTCTATTACTCTTTGGGGGATTGTATAAGAATTGATGGGTTTTTTCGGTCGGTGAAGATGCCACATGGTGAGCCCAGTGGCTGCCTTCTCGCCCGTGTAAAAATAAACCGTTTGAAGACTGGAACAGAGCCGCGTGTCGAGTGATTCTTTCTGACTCATTCACATGAGTAGCAGCAAGCAGTGATCTCCAGACCATGCTGACCTTGAATGAAATGGCCTCGAAGGACTCAAGGCAGAAAATCTCATGAGAGAAATCAGCCATCGCTTGGAGTCATAGAATCATAGGGCCCGATTTTACCATCAAGTTGCGCCCGTTTTCGGGTGCGAAAATTTGGTAAAGTCGGGCGTGAGACGAGTCGCGCGATCCGCACCCGCCTCCACGTCGGTTCCCCCTTTAGCAAGGCCCCAAAATGACTGCGATCGGGACCACACCCAAAACAGCCGCGACGCCCATTTAAATACATTTACATGCATTTCCATTGACTTAATGGGCTGCGCGCCCAACCTCACCGGCATTTCCCCCTTTATCACCGCGTTCGCCAATCCGGAATCGCTGAGAAACAGACACGCTCCATAAAAGTCTGATTCGGGCGCTCCATCAGTGAGGGTGAGTGAGGAGGTCAGTGTCTCGTGTCCGACGGCTCTCTGCTGCTCACAGGGGTCTGTGGGGACTCTGTGGTCAGCTGCCTACCCCGCCTCGTGGCCTATGATGCGTGTGGTGGATGTCCTCTGGAGGCCCTGGACCTTGATGGTCCTGGCCAACTTCCAGGTGTCTGGGATGCTTCCATGGCTCCCTCTTCATCCTGCTGCCCCGAAGATGCCTCAGTGTCAGGAAGGGGGGAGTCAGAAGATGTCGCCACAGCCACAGTCTCCTGGCTGAAAGGCCCTGGCATGGGTTCGAGTCCTCCCTCCTCCCTTGGGGTTCCTGTGGGCCCCTGGGTTACTCCATGGGACAGCTGTGCTTCTGCAGTGAGTTCCAGAAGCTCCAGCATCACCTGGCACTGCCAGTCCCGGAGGACCACCTGTGTCCTATCCATGGTGGTCGAGCCCGATGCGATGGCCAGCTGAGTCGGGGGCCATCTGTCAATGGCTACGGCAAGTGCGCTCTGAGACTTTGCCATGCTCTGCAGCCCCTCAGCTGTGGCCCAGTGAGACTGGGCCACGCTCTGCAGCCCCTCAGCCATGGCCCTCTGCCACTGGAACATGTTCTCAAGGCTGCTGCCGTAGCCCGCTGTGTCTCAGCGCTGTCCCGCTAGGTCTCCTGCAAGCTCTGGAGCTTCTCAGCCATGGGCTACAGAACCTCAAGAATCCTGTTCAGTCCCTCAGCTGTGGCCAACTGTGACTCGGCCATTGCTTGGAGCCTGCCACTCATGGTGAGGGTCCCCTGCCCCAGGCTTTCCACTGCAGTTGCACCCTTGCAGTGTTGGCCTGGGAAGCACGCAAGACAGGCTGGTCCACCTGAAAACTTTGGGACTCCTCCCAACAGTCTCGCAGTGGGTCCAGTGTGGCCGTCAGCCCCTCCTGCATTCCTTGGCTCTGTTGCTGCATCTCCTGCAGCTGAGGGAGAAGTGATCTCAGAGGCCCAGCATGTAGCCTGGAGCCAGCTGAGTCCTCACCTCCGACAGGCCCCTGCACCCCAGAGGCCTCGGACATTCCCTCCTCCACCCGATGTACATTGTCAGATGTGTTGTGTTCACCAGAGAGTGACCCAGAAGCTTCACCACTGGGCCCACCGCCGTGTCAATATCTGGGATGGTGAGTTGTGAGGTGGAAGCTGATGCCAAAAAGGTGCCACCCTCGGAGATTCCTTCACTCATATCGTCCGAGGACTCGCCTGAGCTGTCTGGAGCAGGATGGGTGGTCACCGCAGTGGGGGCCACGATGCCAGATGGCTCCAGGATGTCCGGATCTGTTCCTGCAGCACAGGACACAAGGTTAAGTGCAAAGGGAGGGAGAGGAATCTGGGATGCATAAAACGATTCACATTTCTCCATTGAACATAGAACAAAGCACAGTGAAGGTCACATCACAGAAACAGGCCCTTCAAGCCTGCAGCGACCAGGCTGCCCATCTGATTTGTAACCCCCGACCCTTCTGGGGCCCAAATGCCTCTATTCCCATCCCATTCACGTAGTTGTAAAGACGCCCCTTAAAGGTCACTCCTTATCTGGGACCGCGACCACCCCTGGCAGCGAGTTCCAGGCACACACCATCCTCTCTGTGCAAATAAACATGCCTCATACATCTCCTTTCAACCTTGCCCCTCGCACCCGAAGCCTGTACCACCGTGAATGGAGGAATGGCAGGTGCTCACGTCTGGATGGCAGCCCAACAATGCTGTCGCTGACAACCCAAATCTCTCCTTCCCTGGACAGCTCCAGCGCCCACTCCTCAAAGTGAGTGAGGACCCGGAGGTTTGGCTCACCCACCCCTGTCTTCAGCCTCTCTCAGGGGTAATGGTCGGTCTTCTCCTGTAGAGAAAAAAGGAGCCATGTAAGAAATGGTAGCGTGACTCCTGCAGCGTATCAGGTAGTGGCCCTTAGAGGGCAAGCGCAGTGGGGATCTTGGGGATCGGAAGGAGGTGCTTGGGGGTCAGGAGCTGGAAGTGTGCAGGGTGCTGGGGATGGGAGGATCTGGGGGAGATTTGGGGGAAGGTGCAAGATGGGGTTCAGCACTCACCATTACTGCCCGGATGAGGTCATTGACCTTCTTGCGGCACTGCTTCCCGGTTTGGGGGGCCAGTGCCCTGGCACTGACCGAGGCGATGACTTCCTTCCAGACCGTATTTCCATCAGCCTCCCTGGGTCTGGGTCCTCCTGGGCTGAAGAGGGTGTCCCGCCTCGCCTCTGCTGCATCCAGCAGCCTCCCCAGGCCGCACTCAGTAAATCGGGGGGCTGGTCGTGCACACATTTTGTGCAGGAATGCCTGCCTGCCTGTCCATTCTTGAGTTTTTAATGGAGCTGCCCCTCGTTAGGGCAGATCAGCTGCAGGCAGTTTGGCAGAACATTCCAGCAAGTTCCATGCAGTTTGCTTGTTAGCATTGAGGGGAAGGCAAGTGAGCACTTGCAGGTGTGCTGCTGGGGAGGGGTGAGGGGGAGGGTGGATCAGTGCCTCAATGATTGGGGAGAGGGGAGAGAGAGGGAGGTGTCACACAGCCATCGGAGTCTGGAGGAGACGGGGGCCTTGTGCGGGAGGGTCCGGAGTGGAGGGGAGAGAGAGGGGGGGAATCATTCTGCCTGAGATCGGTGGGGAGGAAGGTGGGTCTGCTGCCACTCTGCCTGAGATCAGTGAGGGGGAAGAGGAGCCAACTGCCACTCTGCCTGAGATCAGTGAGGGGGAAGAGGGGTCCGTTGCCACTCTGCCTGAGATCAGTGAGGTGGAAGAGGGGTCCGTTGCCACTCTGCCTGAGATCAGTGAGGGGGAAGAGGAGCCAACTGCCACTCTGCCTGAGATCAGTGAGGGGGAAGAGGAGCCAACTGCCACTCTGCCTGAGATCAGTGAGGGGGAAGAGGAGCCAACTGCCACTCTGCCTGAGACAGAGTCATAGGGTCAGAGAGGTTTATAGCATGGAAACAGGCCCTTCGGCCCAACTTGTCCATGCCGCTCTTTTTTTTAAACCCCTAAGCTAATCCCAATTACCCGCATTGACTATTCAGCTGATCTATGACCCTTATTATTTTATAGACCTCTATAAGATCATCCCTCAGCCTCCTACGCTCCAGAGAAAAAAGTTCCAGTCTATCAAGCCTCTCCTTATAACTCAATCCATCAAGTCCCGGTAGCATCCTAGTAAATCTTTTCTGCATTCTTTCTAGTTTAATAATATCCTTTCTACAATAGGGTGACCAGATTTGCAAACAGTATTCCAAGTGTGGCCTTACCAATGTCTTGTACAACTCCAACAAGACGTCCCAACTCCTGTATTCAATGTTCTGACCGATGAAACCAAGCATGTTGAATGCATTCTTCACCACTCTGTCCACCTGTGACTCCACTTTCAAGGAGCTATGAACATGTACCCCTAGATCTCTTTGTTCTGTGACTCTCCCCAATGCCCTACCATTAATTGAGTAAGTCCTGCCCTGGTTCAATCTACCAAAATGCATCACCTCACATTTGTCTCAATTAAACTCCATCTGCCATTCGTCAGCTCACTGACCCAATTGATCAAGATCCCGTTTCAATTGGTGATAACGTTATTCACTATCCACTGTGCCACCAATCTGAGTGTCATCTGCAAACTTACTAACCATGTCTCCTATATTCTCATTCAGATCATTGGGGCGAAGTGGGGAGGGGGCCACGATCAGTCTGGGTAGCGGGGGGGTGGGGGGAATAAGGGAGTCAGTAATGTTGTAGGGGTGGGGCAAAGTCTGTGGGGGCCAGGGTGGAGGTATTATCCAGCCCGGGAAGGATGTGGCAGGGGAGCAGCATTCTATCTTTTTTTTCTGCGCCTGTGCAGTTGGAGGCTCTGATTGGAGCTGAAGGATTTTGGGCGCGTTAAGCCCCCCCACAGATTTCTGCAGCGCGATTCGGAATCGCTGCTATTTTTTCAGGCAGAGTGCGTATGGGGGCATCTGAGAACGGGTCTAAAAGTTGGATCTAAAACACTCCCAGTTTCAAGTCCGCCCAGCACTTAGAATCAAAATGGCAAAATAGGGCCCTCTGTCTTCTATGACCAAGATGTGGAGATGCCGGCATTGGACTGGGGTAAACACAGTAAGAAGTCTAAGAGTTTAGAACTCCCACCCACCTGACGAAGGGACAGCCTGTTCCGAAAGCTAGTGACTTTTGCTACCAAATAAACCTGTTGGACATTAACCTGGTGTTGTTAGACTTCTTTCTATGACCAAGCCAGTTCCATATCCATCTGGCCAGCCCAGCCCGAATCCCATGTGATTTTTGTTTTTGTACCAGTCTGCCATGTGGGACTTTGTCAAACGCCTTACTAAAGTCCATATCAGCTACACTATAAAGGAAGCATTTGTCAAGTCAAGGAGACTGGGAACACACGAAGCAAGTGTGGAATACAAGCAAAGTCGAAAGCAACTTAAGCAAGGAGTAAGGAGGGATAACAGGGGTCACAAAAATCATTGGCCAGCAGGATTAAGGAAAATCCCAAGGTTTTTATACATATATAACAAGCAAGAGGGGAGCCAGGGAAAGGGTTGACCCACTCAAGGACAAGGGAGGGAATCTGTGTGTGGAGCCAGAGGAAATGCGTGAGGTATTAAATGAGTACTTTGTGTCAGTATTCACAAAAGAGAAGGACTTGATGGATGATGAGTCTGGGGAAGTGTGTGCAGATAGTTTGGTTCATGTTGAGATTAAAAAGGAGGAGGTATTGGGCATCTTGAGAAACATGAAGGGAGACAGGTCCCCAGGGCCTGCTGGGATATACCCCACAATACTGAAAGAGGCAAGAGAGAAAATTGCTGGGGACTTGAGAGAAATCTTATTATCCTCACTGTCTACAGGGGAGGTCCCAGAGGCTTGAAGAATAGCCAACATTGTTCCTTTGTTTAAGAAGGGTAACAAGGATAATCTAGGTAATTACAGGCCTTACATCAGTTAAAATTCGAAATTGGGGCAAGGCCAATTTTGATGGTATCAGGCAGGAACTTTCAAAAGTTAATTGGGGGAGTCTGTGGGAAGGCAAAGGGACGTCTGGTAGGTGGGAGGCTTTCAAAAGTGTGTTAACCAGGGTTCAGGGTAAGTAGATACCTCTTAGAGTGAAGGGCAAGGCTGGCAGAAGTCAGGAACCCTGGATGACTGGGAATATTGAGGCCCTGGTCAAGAAGAAGAAAGAGGCACATGACATGCATAGGCAGCTGGGATCAAGTGAATCTGTTGAAGAGTATAGGGGGTGCAGGAGTAGAGTTAAGAGAGAAATCAGGAGGGCAGAAAGGGGGCACAAAATTGTTTTGACAGATAAGGCAAAGGAGAATCCAAAGAACTGGTACAAATTCATAAAGGGTAAAAGAGTAGCAAGGGAGAGAGTAGGGCCTCTTAAGGATCAACAACGTCATCTATCTGTGGATCCACAAGAGGTGGGTGAGATCCTAAATGAATATTTCTCATCAGTATTTACTGTTGAGAAAAGCGTGGATGTTAGGGAACTTGGGGAAATAAATAGTGATGTCTTGAGGAGTGTACATATTACAGAGAAGGAGGTGCTGCAAGTCTTAAAGCGCTTCAAGGTAGATAAATCCCCTGATGAAATATATCCCAGGATGTTGTGGGAGGAAAGGGAGGAAATTGCGGGCCCCCCAGTCGAGATATTTGAATCATTGATAGTCACGGGTGAGGTGCCTGAAGATTGGAGAGTGGCAAATGTTGTGCTTTTGTTTAAAAAGGGCTGCAGGGAAAAGCCTGGGAACTCCAGGCCAGTGAGCCTCACCTCTGTGGTGGGTAAATTGTTGGAAGGTATTTTGAGAGACAGCATTGACAGGCATTTAGAGATGCAAGGACTGATTAGGGACAGTCAGCATCACTTTGTGAGTGGAAGATCATGACTCACAAATTTGATTGATTGGAGGATAGCCAATGTGTCCCGTTATTTAAGAAGGGTAGGAAGGATAACCTGGGAAATTATAGGCCGGTGAGCTTGACGTCCGTGGTCGGGAAGTTGTTGGAGAGGATTCTTAGAGATAGGATGTATGCGTATTTAGAAAGGAATAAACTCATTAATGATAGTCAGCATGGTTTTGTGAGAGGGAGGTCATGCCTCACTAACCTGGTGGAGTTTTTTGAAGAAGTGACTAGAATGGTTGACGAGGGAAGGGCCGTGGATGTCGTCTATATGGACTTTTGTAAAGCGTTTGACAAAGTCCCTCATGGTAGGTTGGTGCAAAAGGTTGGATCTCATGGGATAAAGGGGGAGGTGGCTAGATGGGTGGAGAACTGGCTTGATCACAGAAGACAGAGGGTGGTAGTGGAAGGGTCTTTTTCCGGCTGGATGCCTGTGACTAGCGGTGTTCCGCAGGGCTCTGTTTTGGGACCTCTGCTGTTTGTGATTTATAGAAACGATCTGGAAGAAGGTGTAACTGGGGTGATCAGTAAGTTTGCGGACGACACGAAAATGGCTGGACTTGCAGATAGTGAGGAACATTGTCAGAGGTTACAGAAGGATATAGATAGGCTGGAAATTTGGGCAAAGAAATGGCAGATGGAGTTCAATCCAGATAAATGCGAAGTGATGCATTTTGGTAGATCTAACGTAGAGGGGAGCTATACGATAAATGGCAGAACCATAAAGGGTGTAGGTACGCAGAGGGACCTGGGTGTGCAAGTCCACAGATCCTTGAAGGTGACGTCGCAGGTGGAGAAGGTGGTGAATAAGGCATATGGCATGCTTGCCTTTATAGGACGGGGCATAGAGTATAAAAGTTGGGGTCTGATGTTGCAGTTGTATAGAACGTTGGTTCGGCCGCATTTGGAATATTGCGCCCAGTTCTGGTCGCCACACTACCGGAAGGACATAGAGGCTTTAGAGAGAGTGCAGAGGAGGTTTACCAGGATGTTGCCTGGTATGGAAGGGCTTAGTTATGAGGAGAGATTGGGTAAACTGGGGTTGTTCTCACTGGAAAGACAGAGGATGAGGGGTGACCGAATAGAGGTGTATAAAATTATGAAAGGCATAGATAGGGTGAACGGTGGGAAGCTTTTTCCCAGATCGGTGGTGACGTTCACGAGGGGTCATAGGCTCAAGGTGATGGGGGGAGGTTTAACTCCCCGGGCAAGGCGGTGGAGGCGGACACACTGGGAACATTTAAGACTTAACTAGATAGCCACATGAACGGAGTGGGAATGGAGGGATACAAAAGAATGGTCTAGTTTGGACCAGGGAGCGGCGCGGGCTTGGAGGGCCGAAGGGCCTGTTCCGGTGCTGCATTGTTCTTTGTTCTTTGTTCTTTTGAAGGGGTAACCAAGAAGGTAGATGAGGGCAGTGCATTTGATGTTGTCTCCATGGACTTTAGCAAGGCCTTTGACAATTACCGCATGGTAGGTTGCTGCATAATGTTAAATCTCATGGGATCCAGGGTGAGGTATCTAAATGGGTACAAAATTGGCTTCTTGACAGAAGCCAGGGGTGGTTGTAGAGAGTTGTTTTTCAAACTGGAGGCCTGTGAAAAGCAGTGTGCCTCAGGGATCAGTGCTGGGCCCACTGTTATTTGTCATTTATATTAATGATTTGGATGAGAATATAGGGGGCATAGTTAGTAAGTTTGCAGATGACACCAAGATTGGTGGCATAGTGGACAGTGAAGAAAGTTATCTCCAATTGCAATGGGTCCTGATCAATTGGGCCAGTGGGCTGACGAATGGCAGATGGAGTTTAATTTAGACAAATGCGAGGTGATGATGCATTTTGGGAGATTGAACCAGGGCAGGACTTACTCAGTTAATGGTAGGGCGTTGGGGAGAGTCACAGAACAAAGAGATCGAGGGGTACATGTTCATAGCTCCTTGAAAGTGGGGTCACAGTTGGACAGAATGGTGAAGGAGGCATTCGGCATGCTTGGTTTCATCGGTCAGAACATTGAATACAGGAGTTGGAATGTCTAGTTGAAATTGTACAAGACATTGATAAGGCCACACTTGAAATACTGTGGGCAATTCTGATCACCCTATTATAGAAAGGATATTATTAAAGTAGAAAGAGTACAGAAAAGATTTACAAGGATGATACCGGGACTTGATGGATTGAGTTATAAGGAGAGGCTTGATAGGCTGGGACTTTTATCTCTGGAGTGTAGGAGGCTGAGGGGTGACCTTAGAGAGGTCTATAAGATAATGATGGGCATAGACAAGGTAGATAGTCAAGATCTTTTCCGAAATATAGGAGAGTCTAAAATTAGAGGGCATAGGTTGAAGGTGAGAGGGGAGAGCTACAGAAGTGTCCAGAGGGGCAATTTTTTCACACAGAGGGTGGTGAGTGTCTGGAACAAGCTGCCAGAGGTAGTAGTAGAGGCGGGTACAATTTTGTCTTGTAAAAAGCATTTAGACAATTACATGGGTAAGATGGGTATGGAGGGATATGGGCCAAATGCGGGCAATTGGGATTAGCTTAGGGCTTTTAAAAAAAAGGGCGGCATGGACAAGTTGGGCCGAAGGGCCTGTTTCCATGCTGTAAACCTCTATGATTCTGTGACATGATTGAAGAGCACTTGAGTAATTGAAAATCTAGAAGTCAGCTCCACCCATTGCTCTGAAATGCCGGCCCTGTAAATATCCAGATGGACAATTGGAGTTTGGTTTCAGACCTGCCTTTGGGGGCAGCTTTACTTCAGTGATCATTGAGTGGACCCGACCTCACCCACATTTCCAATGAGCCTGTTTCTGAGTGAGGCACTCAGCTGATTTTATTACTTTGCATTGCGAGAGCCACAAGTCATCTCTTGGCCTCTCTTCACAGTGACATTTACATGGGGCTTTGCATCTTTTGATGTTGAACTCATGAGAGATGAAGAAAAACATGGTCACAAGATCTAAAGTGACTTCATCAGCACCTGGATAATTTTAATAACTGCACATTTTAGGACAAGAGACAAAATGTACCTGCAATTCTCTCAGACTCTTTATTCCCTGGATTCGTTACACGGATTGTAGTCAAACCCGAACCTAACAGGAATGAGGAGGTGGGAGGTGGGTGTGAATCCACACCCAGGACACACCCAGAGACTGTATTCATTGGAGTCGAGAGCAGTGAGAGGGGATCTCATAGAAACAGATAAAATTCTAACAGTGTTAAACAGGGAAGATTCAGAAATAATGTTCCCGATGGTGTGGGAGTCCAGAACTAGGGGTCATAGTTTGTGGGTAAGGGGTAAACGTTTTAGAACTGGGCTGAGGAGACATTTCTTCACCCAGAGGCTGGTGAAAGTGTGGAATTCACTATCACAGAATGTAGTTGAGGTCAAAACGTTGTCTGATTTCAAGAAGAAATTAGATATAGCTCTTGGGGCTAAAGGAATCAAGGGAGTAATCTGCATGTCAATTGGTCAAACCAGGTCAGTCAAGGCAGCCTTGAGGTGGGGTTCATAGAATGTATCCGTGATAGCTTCCTTGAACAGTGTGTAATGGAACCTATGAGGGAGCAAGCGATCCTAGATCTGGTCTTGTGTAATGAGACAGGAATAATTAATGATCTTACAGTTAGAGATCCTGTCGGATGGTTGAATTTAAAATTCAGATAGAGCGTGAGAAGGTAAAATCCAATATCAGTGTCTTGTGCTTAAACAAAGGAGACTACAAGGGGATGAGGGAGGAGTTGGCTACGGTAGATTGGGAGCAAAAATGTTATGGTGGGACAATTGAGGGATATGGGCTAAATGCGGGCAATTGGGATTAGCTTAGGGCTTTTAAAAAAAAGGGCGGCATGGACAAGTTGGGCCGAAGGGCCTGTTTCCATGCTGTAAACCTCTATGATTCTGTGACATGATTGAAGAGCACGGTAGCACAGTGGTTAGCACAGCTGCTTCACAGCTCCAGGGTCCCGGGTTCGATTCCCGGCTCGGGTCACTGTCTGTGTGGAGTTTGCACATTCTCCTCGTGTCTGCGTGGGTTTCCTCCGGGTGCTCCGGTTTCCTCCCACAGTCCAAAGATGTGCGGGTTAGGTTGATTGGCCATGTTAAATTGCCCCATAGTGTCCTGGGATGCGTAGGTTAGAGGGATTAGCGGGTAAAATATGTAGGGGTAGGGCCTGGGTGGGATTGTGGTCGGTGCAGACTCGATGGGCCGAATGGCCTCCTTCTGCACTGTAGGGTTTCTATGATTTCTATGATTTCTATGAACAGTGGAGGACTTTCAAAGCGATTTTTCACAGTGCTCAGCACAAGTATATACCAGTGATAAGGAAGGACTGTAGAAAAAGAGATAGTCAGCCATGGATTCGAAGGAAATAAAGGCGGGCATCAGATTAAAAGAAAATGCACACAAAGTGGCAAAGATTAGTGGGAAACTAGAGGATTGGGGAATCTTTAAAGGTCAGCAGAAAGCCACAAAAAAAGCTATAAAAGCTATAGTCATGGAAAAGGATGAGTGTTGTCCTATGGGTAAGGTGCTGAATTGGGGGAAGGCTAACTACAGCCGGATTAGACAGGATTTGGTGGCTGTTGATTGGGAGAGGCTGTTTGAGGATAAATCCACATCTGGCATGTGGGAGTCTTTTAAGGAACAGTTGATAGGAATGCAGGACAGGCATGTGCCTGTGAAAAGGAAGGACAGGAAAGGTAGGATTTGAGTGCCGTGGATAACCAGAGAAATTGTGGGTCTAATCAATAAGAAAAAAGAGGCATACATACGGTCCAGGCAGCTAAAAACAGATGAAGCACTGGAGGAATACAGAGAAAGTAGAAAAGAACTCAAACAGGGAGGTAGAAGGGCAAAAAGGGGTCATGAAATGTTCTTGGCAGACAGGATTAAGGAGAATCCCAAGGCATTTTACACATACATTAGGAAGAAGAGGGTTGTCAGAGAAAGAGTCGGACCTCTCAAGAACAAGGGAGGGAAATTATGCTGAGCACCCAAGGAAGTAGGTGAGATCCTAAATGAATACTTTGCATCAGTATTCACAAAGGAGAGAGACCCGTTGATTGGCAGTGTCGCAGAGGGATGTGTAGACCCGTTAGAACAAATCGCAATTACAAGGGAGGAAGTGTTAGGTGTTTCAGGAAGCATTAAGGTAGGAAAATCCCCAGGGCCAGATGGCATCTGTCCTAGATTACTGAGAGAGACAAGAGATGAAATTGCTGGGCCTCTAACAGAAATCTTTATTTCTTCATTGGACACAGGTGAGATCCCAGAGGATTGGAGGATAGCAAATGTGGTCCCGTTATTTAAGAAGATGCTAAATTCTCTCTCAGTGTACCCAAAAAGTGTGTAGTGTGGCGACGAGAGGATTTCCACAGTAACTTCACTGCTGTGTTAATGTAAGCCTACTTGTGACACTAATAAATAAACTTGAAACTTTAAAACATCATCCCAACTCTTATGCCTGAGCCAAGTCCCAACATAAGAGATCCCCCCCCCGCCCCCACCACCTAACTGGTACCGTCTGGTCCAGATGGATCTCCCACACCCCCAACCTGATCCCTGGTTTTGCCCATCCGCCCAATATGACCCCCGCCCCTCTATCCCTGCCACCTAACCATCCCTCCAGTGCCCCACCACCTCCACCATCTCCCTGACCTCTGACCTCTGAATGCACCATTCTGATCTCCCATCACTCCCCGGGGACCACCGATCCCCGCCCCCACCCCCCCGCCTCCCGCCACCTCATCTCTGACCTCTAACCCTCTTCCCCCAACCTCCAAACTCCTGAACCATCCTGACCCTCAATCCCTGTTCTTCAATGGCCCCAGTATCTGACACCCCAACCTCCTCCCCAGACTAATCTCCGACTAGATCCGTACTTATCTCCCTCCCCAGGTGGGGAAGGAGAAAAAGGGAATGTAATAGTGTTCAGGGATAATACAGTCCAGTGGAGAGATACTATATTCTGCAGTCACGACCGGGTTTCCGAAAGGTTCTGTTGTCTGCCCTGTGTCAGGTTGAAGGATATCTCATCACAACTGGATTGGAAGTTACAGTGGGGGAAGGGAGAAGATCTGATGGATCCTGTTAATTGATAGATATAAAAACTTTGTCTTTAAATCAAATTACATCGGTATTCGGAGAATGTAACAAAACTTTAAAGAATTCTGACTGCTTACCAGACTGTCTGTCCTGCCCTGTATCACAATTAAATGCTTCTATTCCCCTATAAATCTACTGTAAGAAGTTTACAAACATAGATTTTAACCACTTATACTGAAAAGCTCTCAGCACAAAGGGGAGAGTGCATGATTTCCTGTCAAGTTTAAGTCCTTTTCTTTCACAATTTGAACCCAGGATTGTTCCAAGCTCAAAATGGTTATTTTCAAATTCCAATTTATATACTTCGAATTTTACAGACTTTCAATTTGCTTTCCGAAACTTGTATTCAAAGTAACTTCATTTATATCCTATATCCAATAGTAATTGTGGCCATCACGTATAGCCAAGATTGAGAAATTCAAATACTTTCCTTATTCCAAATTATACTTTTGATCCAGCTCACAACTCCCATTTGATTTTAAACTCAGAATTGAAACTTACTATTGTAACATCACAAGTTCGGGGAAAAACATTAAAGCAAGCGACACAACAAAGAAAATCCACACAAATCTTTTATTGGACATGTACACATTCTCTCATGGAAGTTCCCAGTAAACAGAATCTCCACAGCATTTTGCTTTCGCTCAACTTTTTGATTTGTTTTATTATTGTCACATGTATTAGTAGACAGTGAAAAGCATTATTTCTTGCAGGCTACACAGACAAAGCATACCGCTCATAGAAAAGGAAATAGAGGGTGCAGAATGTAGTGTTACAGTCATAGCTAGGGTGTAGTGAAAGATCAACTTAATGCAAGGCAGGTCCTTTCAAAAGTCTGATGGCAGCAGGGAAGAAACTGTTCTTGAGTTGGTTAGTACATGACCTCAGACTTTTGTATCTTTTTCCCAAAGGAAAGAAGGTGGAAGAGAGAATGTTCGGGGTGCGTGGGGTCCTTAATTATGTTGGCTGCTTTTCTGAGGCAGCGGGAAGTCTAGACAGAGTCAATGGATGAGAGGTTGGTTTGTGTGATGGATTGGGCTTCATTCACGACCTTTTGTACTTTAACGATTTAAACTGGAGTGAAAATGAAATATTCAAAGAAAATAAGGGGAATAGAATTAGACTTCATTCTTCTCTTCAAAAACTGTCATCAAAACTTAAAGGAAAGGGTAAAATTCTCAAGAAAATTGTTTTAAACTTAAGTTTAACACTCTCTCACAGCCAGATAATGTTTGAAGTTAAAGCAAAGTGCAAAGCATCACATTTTATTATCCCACAATCACCTCTCTCTCTCCATAACAAAACAATTTCTTCAACAACTTCTCACCTCAATCGAATACATTCTCAATTCTACACACATTGAACAAGCAACTGCAAAAACACAGGGTTAACCGTGACTCAAACAAGAATACATCACACACACTGCAGCACAGACACAGCAACTCAAGTCTCCTTATCAACACGGTTTTCAATTCCCTGGTAACCCTGCAAATGGTGGAATTGAATTTTAATTTGGTTTTGGTTGTTATGTGCGGACTATATACATATTTATCACCTTCTATAACTAAACCATTCTTTCTCTGAATCTTTTCTTTCCATTTGCTGTATGGCGGAGGAATATTTCCCGCAGCTGATTGATCTCAGACTGAAGACCTTCGACTTTCCCTAAAATCATGTTTAATATCAGGGGGCTGATGGGAGTGGTTTATCATCAGTGGACACAAAGCCTCGAGTCATCCAGATCGGTACAAAATCTATTACACTGCGATCTCTCTGTATTTGCCCCCTTTAATTTTGTCACAATTGGAGGTGTGTGAAGGTGCTGCGGGGTGCGAAATTTCCTCCATTTTCACCCCTTATCCTCAAACTATGACCCTGAGTTCTGGACTCCCCCACCAGAACAAAGAACAAAGAAGAAAGAAAATTACAGCACAGGAACAGGCCCTTTGGCCCTCCAAGCCTGCACCGACCATGCTGCCTGATTTAACTAAAGCCCCCTACCCTTCCGGGGACCATATCCCTCTATTCCCTTCTCATTCATGTATTTGTCAAGATGCCCCTTAAAAGTCACGACCGTATCTGCTTCCACTACCTCCCCCGGCAACGAGTTCCAGGCACCCACCACTCTCTGTGTAAAGAATCTGCCTCGTACACCTCTTTTAAAACTTGCCCTCGCACCTTAAATCTATGCCCCCTCGTAATTGACTCTTCCACCCTGAGAAAAAGCTTCAGACTATCCACTCTGTCCATGCCTCTCATAATTCAGAAATGCCCTCAATTCAGAAATGCACCCTTCCACTGCTACCCTCTGTCTCCTTTGACCGAGCTAGTTTTGTATCCACCTTGCCAGCTCACCTCTGATCCCATGCAACTTCACCTTCCGCACCAGTCTGCCATGAGGGACCTTGTCAAAGGCCTTACTGAAGTCCATGTGGACAACATCCACTGCCCTACCCTCATCAATCATCTTCATCACTTCCTCGAAAAACTCGATCAAGTTCGTGAGACAAGACCGCCCCTTCACAAAACCATGTTGCCTCTCACTAATACGTCCACTTATTTCCAAGTGGGAATAAATCCTGTCTCGAAGAATCCTCTCCAATAATTTCCCGCCCACTGATGTAAGGCTCACCGGCCTGTAATTACCTGGATTATTCTTGCTACCCTTCTTAAACAAAGGAACAACATTGGCTATTCTCCAATCCTCTGGGACCTCCCCTGTAGCCAGTGAGGGTACAAAGATTTCTCTCAAGGCCCCAGCAATTTCCTCTCTTGCCTCACTCAGTATTCTGGTGTACATCCCATCAGGCCCTGGAGAATTGTCTACCTTGATGATTCTCATGAACCCCAATACCTGCTCCTTTTTGATCTCAACATGACTCAAACTATCGACACATCCTTTCCCAGACTCATCATCCACCAAGTCCTTCTCTTTGGTGAATACTGACGCAAAGTATTCATTGAATGCCTCGCCCATTTCCTCTGGCTCCACGCATAGATTCCCTCCCTTGTCCTTGAGTGGGCCAACCCTCTCCCTGACTACCCTCTTGCTCTTTATATACGTGTAAAAAGCCTTGGGATTTTCCTTCATCCTGCTGGCCAATGCTTTTTCATGACCCCTTTTAGCTCTTCTTTCTTACTCTTTGCTGAAGTTTCTTTCCACTTTCCTTGTATTCCACACTTGCTTCATGCGTTCCCAGCCTCCTAGCTTTGACAAATGCTTCCTTTTTCTCTTTGACTAGACTCACAATATCTCTCGTTATCCAAGGTTCCCAAACTTGCCATACTTATCCTTCATCCTTACAGGAAAGTGCCTGTCCTGAATCCCTATCAACTTACATTTGAAAGCCTCCCATATGCCAGATATTGATTTGCCCTCAAACATCTGCCCCCAATCTACATTCTTCAGTTCCTGCCTAATATTGTTGTAATTAGCCTTTCCCCAAGTTAGCACCTTAACTTGAGGACTACACTTATCTTTATCCATCAATACCTTAAAGCTTACTGAATTGTGGTCACTGTTCCTGAACTGCTCCCCGACTAAAACATCGACCAGCTGGCCGGGCTCATTCCCCAATACCAGGTCCAGTATGGCCCCTTCCCTAGTTGGACTATCTACAACAAAGAACAAAGAACAAAGAACAGTACAGCACAGGAAACAGGCCCTTCGGCCCTCCAAGCCTGTGCCGCTCCTTGGTCCAACTAGACCAATCGTTTGTATCCCTCCATTCCCAGGCTGCTCATGTGACTATCCAGGTAAGTCTTAAACGATGTCAGCGTGCCTGCCTCCACCACCCTACTTGGCAGCGCATTCCAGGCCCCCACCACCCTCTGTGTAAAAAACGTCCCTCTGATGTCTGAGTTATACTTCGCCCCTCTCAGCTTGAGCCCGTGACCCCTCGTGATCGTCACCTCCGACCTGGGAAAAAGCTTCCCACTGTTCACCCTATCTATACCCTTCATAATCTTGTATACCTCTATTAGATCTCCCCTCATTCTCCGTCTTTCCAAGGAGAACAACCCCAGTCTACCCAATCTCTCCTCAAAGCTAAGACCCTCCATACCAGGCAACATCCTGGTAAACCTTCTCTGCACTCTCTCCAATGCCTCCACGTCCTTCTGGTAGTGCGGCGACCAGAACTGGACGCAGTACTCCAAATGTGGCCTAACCAGCGTTCTATACAGCTGCATCATCAGACACCAGCTTTTATACTCTATACCCCATCCTATAAAGGCAAGCATACCATATGCCCTCTTCACCACCTTCTCCACCTGTGTTGCCACCTTCAAGGATTTGTGGACTTGCACACCTAGGTCCCTCTGTGTTTCTATACTCCTGATGACTCTGCCATTTATTGTATAACTCCTCCCTACATTATTTCTTCCAAAATGCATCACTTCGCATTTATCCGGATTAAATTCCATCTGCCACCTCTCCGCCCAATTTTCCAGCCTATCTATATCCTGCTGTATTGCCCGACAATGCTCTTCGCTATCCGCAATTCCAGCCATCTTCGTGTCATCCGCAAACTTGCTGATTACACCAGTTACACCTTCTTCCAAATCATTTACATATATCACAAATAGCAGAGGTCCCAGTACAGAGCCCTGCGGAACACCACTGGTCACAGACCTCCAGCCGGAAAAAGACCCTTCGACCACTACCCTCTGTCTCCTATGGCCAAGCCAGTTCTCCACCCATCGATCCACTTCTCCTTGTATCCCATGAGCCTTAACCTTCTTAACCAACCTGCCATGTGGGACTTTGTCAAATGCCTTACTGAAATCCATCCTGTTTCGGGAAGCCCTCCTGGATGCTCCTTACAAACTCTGTCCCATCCATGCCCCAGCACGAAGTGAGTCCGAGTCAATATAGGGGAAATTAAAATCTCCCACCACACCAACCCTGTTACTTTTACACCTTGCCAAAATCTGCCTACACATCTGTTCCTCAATCTCCCGCTGGCAGTTGAGTGGCCTATAGTAAAGCCCCAACATTGTGACTACACTTTTCCTATTCCTGAGCTCTACCCATATCGCCTCGTTGTCTGAGCCCTCCGAGGTATCCTCCCGGAGTACAGCTGTGATATTCTCCTTAACCAGTAGTGCAACTCCCCCACCCCTTTTACATCCCCCTCTATCCCGCCTGAAACATCTATATCCTGGAATGTTGAGCTGCCAATCCTGTCCTTCCCTTAACCAACTCTCTGTAATAGCAACAACATCACAGTTCCGAGCACGAATCCAAGCTCTAATTTCATCTGCCTTTCCTGTTACACTTCTCACATTGAAACAAATGCACTTCAGTCCACCAGACCCTCTCTGATTTGTAATCCCACCCTGCCTGCTGTTTCTCTGAGTCTCACTGGCCCGGCTCTCTCGTTCCCCTTCAGCAAATGCACCTTTGCTTTGGGTCCCACCCCCCTGCCAAACTAGTTAAATCCTCCCGTGTGACACTAGCAAACCTCCTGGCCAGAATATTTGTGCCCCTCCAGTTGAGATGCAACCCGTCCTTCTTGTACAGCTCCCATCTGCCCTGGAAGTGACCCAAATGGTCCAGATATCTGAAACCCTCCCTCCTACACCAGCTGTTTAGCCATGTGTTGAGCTGCACTATCTTCCTATTCCTAGCCTCACTAGCACGTGGCACAGGGAGTAATCCTGAGATTACAACCCGAGAAGTCCTGCTTTTTAACTTTCTACCTAACTCCCTAAACTGCTGCTGCAGGACCTCATCACTCCTCCTACCTATGTCGTTCGTACCAATATTTACCACGACCTCTGTCTGGTCACCCTCTCCCTTCAGAATGCTTTCCGTCCGTTCAGAGATATCCTGGACCCTGGCACCAGGGAGGCAACATACCATCCTGGAGTCTCTTTCACGTCCACAGAAACGCCTATCTGTACCTCTAACTATAGAGTCTCCTATAACTATGACTCTAGTCCTCTTTGTCCCTCCCTGCTGAACAACAGAGCCAGCCGTGGTATCACTGCTTTGGCTGCTGCAGCTGGTATCCCCTGGTGGCCCATCTTCCCCAACAGGATCCAAAATGGTATACTTGTTAGAGAGAGGGATGACCACAGGGGATTCCTGCACTGACTGCCTGCCCCTTCTGGCGGTCACCCATCTATCTGCCTGCACCTTCGATGTGACCACTTCTCTAAAGCTCTTATCTCTG
This sequence comes from Mustelus asterias, assembly GCF_964213995.1. NCBI lineage: Eukaryota > Metazoa > Chordata > Chondrichthyes > Carcharhiniformes > Triakidae > Mustelus > Mustelus asterias. Next base: position 17,633,220 of record NC_135805.1, on the reverse strand, counting down.
ACACTTTCTGCCTCCTTCATGCTCCTAAGTGCATCCAACTGCTATCCATGCGTTCTGTAAGGAGCTGCAATTGGGTGCACCATTGGGAACATTCTTTCTGAATCTACCCTGTCCAACCCTGTTAGAATTTTATAAGTTTCTATGCGATCCCACTCAGTCTTCTCAACTCCTGTGAATATAATCCTAATCAACTTTGTCTTTCCTCATATGACAGACCTGCCATCCCAGGAATCAGCCTGGTAAATCTTCACTGCACTCCCTCTATAGCAAGGATCTCCTTCCTCAGAAAAGTACACTGAAACTGCACACAATACTCCAGCTATGGCCTCACCAATGCCCTATATAATTGCAGCAAAACATCCCTATCCCTATACGCAAATCCTCTCGCTATGAAGGCCAACATACCATTTGCCTTTTTAACTGCCTGCTGTACCTGCGTGCTTACTTTCAGTGACTGATGCACGAGGACTCCAAGGTTTCATTGAGTATCCATCTCTCTCAATTTACACCAAGTAATAATCTGTCTTCCTCATATTGCGAACAAAGTGGATAACCTCACATTTATCCGCATTATACTGCATCTGTCATGCACATGCCCATACACTCAACTTGTCCAAATCACACTGAAGCCTCTCTGCATTCTCCTCACAGCTCACCCTCCCACCCAACTTTTTATCAACTGCAAATTTGGAGATAATACATTTAGTTCCCTCTTCCAAATCATTAATATGTAATGTGAACAGTTGAGGTTCTAGCACAGATTCCTGTGGAACCCCACTAGTCACTGACTGCCAATCAGAAAAAGAACCATTTATCCCAACTCTTTACTTCCTATCTGCTCACCAGCTTTCTATCTGTCTCAAGGCATTACCTGCAATCCCAAGTGCTTTAATTTTACATAGTAGTCTGTTATGTGAGACCTTGTCGAAAGCTTTTTGAAAGTCGAAATAAACCACATCCACTGGTTCTCCTTGGTCAACTTGACTTGTTACATCCTGAAAAGATTCCAATAGATTCGTCAAGCATGATTTCCCTTTTGTAAATCCATGCTGACTCTGTCTTATTATATCACTGGCTTCCAAATGCCGAGTTATGAAATCCTTGATAATAGACTCAGGACTTAACCTTGGCTGCAGTTGTTTTCAGATGTTGCTGGAAAGTCAGTGGTCTATCTGTCGTCACTCCCAGATATGATGGAGTTGGGTGATGCTTTAACTTGTAACTCCAAAGGGTTTTGGATATTTAATCGTTGAGTACGATTCAGGAAAGGAAAGATAGATTATGAAACTAAACTAGCTCAAAATATAAAAAATGATAGTAAAAGTTTTTACAAGTATATAAAAAGGAATAGAGTGGCTTGAGTGAATGTTGGACCCTTGGAAGATGAGAGGGGGGATTTAATAGTGGAAAACGAGGAAATGGCTGAGACTTTAAATAAGTTCTTTGTGTCGGTCTTCACGGTGGAAGACACAAATAGTTTGCCGAATATTAGAGATCGAGAGTTGGTGGGAGGGGAGGTCCTTAATACAATTACTGTTACTAAGGAGGTGGTGCTTGGTAGACTAATAGTACTGAAGGTAGACAAGTCCCCGGGCCCAGATGGAATGCATCCCAGGGTACTGAAAGAAATGGCTGAGGTAATAGCAGATGCGTAAGGAGTAATTTATCAAAATTCACTGGACTCTGGGGTAGTGCCGGCTGACTGGAAAACAGCTACTGTTACGCCGCTGTTTAAAAAAGGAAGTAGACAAAAGGCGGGTAACTACATGCCGGTTAGATTAACGTCCGTAGTTGGGAAGATGCTAGAGTCCATTATTAAAGAGGAAATAACAGAGCACCTGAATAAGAATGGTTCGATCAAGCAGACGCAGCATGGATTCATGAAGGGAAAGTCGTGTTTGACGAATCTACTGGACTTTTATGAAGATGTCACTAGTGCGGTTGACAGAGGGGAACCGGTGGATGTGGTGTTTTTAGATTTCCAGAAGGCGTTCGATAAGGTGCCTCACAAAAGGTTGCTGCAGAAGATTGGGGTACACGGAGTTGGGGGTAAGGTGTTGGTGTGGATTGGGGATTGGCTATCTAACAGGAAGCAGAGAGTTGGGATAAATGGGTGCTTTTCTGGTTGGCAGTTGGTGACCAGTGGCGTGCCGCAGGGATCGGTGCTGGGGCCTCAATTGTTTACCATTTACATAGATGATCTGGAGGAGGGGACTGAATCTAGGGTATTCAAGTTTGCTGATGACACGAAGGTGAGTGGGAAAGCGAATTGCGTGGAGGACGTGGAAAGTCTGCAGAGAGATTTGGATAGGCTGAGCGAGTGGGCAAGGATCTGGCAGATGGAATATAACGTTAGCAAATGTGAGGTTATCCACTTTGGAAGAAATAATAGTAAATTGGAATATTATTTAAATGGAGAAAAATTACATCGTGCGACTGTGCAGAGGGACCTGGGGGTCCTTGTGCACGAATCGCAAAAACTCAGTCTGCAGGTGCAGCAGGTGATCAAGAAGGCGAATGGAATGTTGGCCTTTATCGCGAGGGGGATAGAATATAAAAGCAGGGAGGTCTTGCTGCAACTGTACAAGGCACTGGTGAGGCCGCAACTGGAGTGCTGTGTGCAGTTTTGGTCCCCTTATTTGCGAAAGGATATATTGGCCTTGGAGGGAGTGCAGAGAAGGTTCACCAGGTTGATACCGGAGATGAGGGGTGTAGCTTATGAGGAGAGATTAAACAGATTGGGTCTGTACTCGTTGGAGTTTAGAAGGATGAGGGGTGATCTTATAGAGACATATAAGATAATGAAGGGGCTGGATAGGGTAGAGGTGGAGAGATTCTTTCCACTTAGAAGGGAAACCAGAACTAGGGGGCACAGCCTCAAAATAAGGGGGGGCCGGTTCAGAACAGAGTTGAGGGGGAACTTCTTCTCTCAGAGGGTAGTGAATCTCTGGAATTCTCTGCCCATTGAAGTGGTGGAGGCTTCCTTGTTGAATATGTTTAAATCACGGGTAGATAGTTTTCTGATCGATAAGGGAATTAGGGGTTATGGGGAGCAGGCGGGTAAGTGGAACTGATTCGCTTCAGATCAGCCATGATCTTGTTGAATGGCGGGGCAGGCTCGAGGGGCCAGATGGCATACTCCTGCTCCTATTTCTTATGTTCTTATGTACATTCGTGGCTCAGATGGCTAGATTTTTGAATTTGAGGTTCATCACAGCGAGAATAAAATGGAGTGTATTAGGATACATCCCATAAAGGGTTAACTGCAATACCCTGTGTTGTGATAGAAGGAAGTGACATTTACTCATGATCTGAGAGTCCAGGAGGAAGCAGCTTGACAAGAAACTGGTATGGGGAATGTTCTCAAATCTGCAAATGTGTTACAATAGAATTAGAATGTCTGCAATCAGCAGGCTTTGGGAGTCCTTGAACCTTCCCCAACCCAACAACACGATGCAACTGGTGGGGATTGGTGGGAAACTAGAGTTGAGGTTAAAGGTGAGACATGATCTTGTTGATTGGTGGAGCAGGCTCAAGGGGTTGTAAGGCCTACTCCAGCTCCTATTTCTTATAGTCTCATGACATTTTAACTCCTTTCATCTTGGATTAGTGCCTGGAAACAAGGGACCAATTTCTAACCCATTGAAACTTCTCTGTTTCAATAATGAGGTAAAACACCCAAAGGGAGACACAATACCTGGACATGATTCAGTGTCGATGGCTTTCAGCAACAACACTAAAGTTAAACGAGTGTATGAGAGGGGAAAGAAAATGAATCTGGAAATAGTGATGCTGAGAATTCCATCAAAAACTCCAAACCCGACACGCTTTCAAGTCCAGTCCATCCAGGACATGGCGACTGCTCCCACACCGGGGAACCAAGGACAGTCCCCCCAACACGGATGTATTTTGGTGCGAGTTCAGTTGTGTCATGTGGTCATAGATTTTATTTCCTTCTTTTAGACTTATGCTGAAGTCAAATTCCATCCTGTCCAATGGATTGAAACTCAGGTTGATTCAATGGATGCTTTGCAGACCGGCCTGGAGAAACTTTTCAATTATTCACATTTTGGCAATGATGCAGGTATGTCAGATGTTCCTTCAAAGTAACAACAGAATATAAACAACCATTCGCTCTTTAACCTGTCACATTTGAAACTTTCTGTACAGACTGACACACTGACCAAAGAATTCCGCTATCGTCAATCCCAGAGCGTTCCTCGTTCACACGTTACCAGTGGGTTGAAGGGACACTTGGGTGACTTCTTTGCTCCTTGCAGGCTTTATGCTCCCAGAGTCTGGGAAGGTTTCCCACGTGTGCAGGGAATGGGATTCCAAACTCATGTCCTGACTCCAGCTGTGCCTGCTGCATTTTCCCAGTGTAATCAGGGCTCTTTTCCAGGCATGAATGCCACTATTGGAGTGGACATGTCCCCTTGTGGAAGCTGATACACTGCATCTCTGTCAGCTTCCTGGATGCTGCTGGAACACGGCCTCCTGACTGAGGCTCAGTGGCAGCAAATTCTGCCGTGTTCAAGAGAAACCGTGTGCCACTAACTTGACTATCTCTGGGTTTATTTGTCGTCCCTTTCCCCTCTGTGGGGATTTACCCCCTCTGTACCCAAATTACCCCAGCCATCGCTCAATTATAGATTTGCCTGGTAACCTGGGATTTCAATTGATCTGGATTGGAACCCCACTGAAATTGGCTTTCCCCATGTAATTACTCCCACTCTGGCAATGACTTAGAGAACAAATTAGGAAGCGCTAACAAGGTTTGTGGATAAGCAAATTTTACAAAACTTATCAACTAAGAGGGGAGGAATTTAGTGAAAGTTTTCTTCCCAATAAAACTCTCCCAAGTTCATGCTTCCAAATGGGTGATCAATCCAAGAGAAATGGACAACACCTTGAACTCCTCGCACTGACAGAGAAACCGTCACTGCCTCCGAGAAGCACCACACATTCCTGGGATTTCTACTGATAGAGCGGCACGGTGGCACAGTGCTTATCACTGCTGCCTCACAGTGCCAGGGACCCGGGTTCGATTCCTGGACTCGGGGCACTGTCTGTGTGGAGTTGTCACATTCTCCCCGTGTCTGCGTGGGTTTCCTCCAAGTGCTCTGGTTTCCTCCCACAGTCCAAAGATGTGCGGTTTAGGTTGATTGGCCATGCTAAATTGCCCCTTAGTGTCAGGGGGACCAGCAGGGAAAACACGTGAGGCTACGGGGTTAGGGGTGGGCGGGATTGTGGTCGGTGCTGACTCGATGGGCCAAATGGCCAGCTTCTCCACTGCAGGGATTCTGTGAGAGACTCCATCAGCAAACCAATCCCAGTTTTGACCACACTCGATGCTCAACTTCCCCAAAGGTCGAAATGGGTTCTTCCACACCTGGTGATCATTCGGATGGTTCCCACAACCTCTTCTTTTGTACTCAAAAGATGTTGTAGGCTCATTTTAGCCAGGTTGTTTGAAGTGGCTAATTGGTCTATAATTTGTCAATAATGTGATAAAAGTTAACTCCATTGGTTCCAGTAATTACACCCATTGTCTTAAACCCAGAACAATGTCTTCCTTTAAGCAAAGTCCCTTATCTTGATATTTTACTGCAGTTCCATTCATTGAGACAGACTCAACAATAACAAGATGGGCCCGATTTTACCATCAAGTTGTGTCGGTTTTCCGGCGTGGAAACTTGGTAATGTCGTGCGTGAGGCAAGTAGCGCAATCCACGCCCATCTCCGCGCCTGTTCCTCCTTTACCAATGGCCGAAAATGGCCACCGTCGGGACCGTGCCCGGAACGGGTGCGACTTCATGGGCTGCACGCCCAAACTTCCCCCTTGACCATCGCGTTTGCCCGTCCAGATTCGGCGTAAAACAGACATGGTGCGCAAAGGTCCAATTTGGGCGCTCCAGCTTCTGAGGAGGTAAGTTCAGAGCTTCCAGCAGCTCTCTGACTCAGATCGGTGGTGGGTGGGCAGGGGAGGGAGGTGGGTCAGATGGTTCTCGGGTGGGGGGTTGGGGGGGGGCAGAGGGGCATGCTGCCACTCTGTGTGCCATCGGTGGGAGGAAAGGGGGGGTTTGCTGCCAATCTACGAGTGACCGGTGGGGGGAAGGAGGTTTCGCTGCCAATCTGGGTGCGATTGGTGGGGGAAAAGAGGGGCAGGGGGCCACGATCATAGAACATAGAACATTACAGCGCAGCACAGGTCCTTCGGCCCACGATGTTGCGCTGACCAGTGAAACCAATCTAAAGCCCCTCTAATCTACACTATTCCAATATCATCCATATGTTTATCCAATAACCATTTGAATGCTCTTAATGTTGACAAGTCCATTACTGCTGCAGGCTGGGCATTCCACGCCCGTCCTACTCTCTGAGTAAAGATCCTATCTCTAACACCTGTCCTATATCTCTCACCCCTCAATTTAAAGCTATGTCCCCTCGTGTTAGCCATCACCATCTGGGGAAAAAGGCTCTCACTATCCACTCTATCTAATCCTCTGATCATCTTGTATGCCTCTATTAAGTCACCTCTTAACCTTCTTCTCTCCAATGAAAACAACCTCAAGTCCCTCAGCCTTTCCTCATACGATTTTCCCACCATACCAGGCACCATCCTGGTAAATCTCCTCTGTACCCTTTCCAACACTTCCACTTCTTTCCTATAATGCGGCGACCAGATCTGTACGCAATACTCCAAATGCGGCCGCACCAGAGTTTTGTACAGTTGCAGCATGACCTCCTGGCTCCGAACCTCAATCCCTCTACCAATAAAAACAAACACACCGTACACCTTCTTAACAACCCTATCAACCTGGGTGCCAACTTTCAGGGATCTATGCACATGGACACCCAGGTCCCTCTGTTCATCCACATTACCAAGTATCTTACCATTAGCCCAGTACTCTGTATTCCTGTTACTCCTTCCAAAGTGAATCACCTCACACTTTTCCGCATTAAACTCCATTTGCCACCTCTCAGCCCAGCTCTGCAGCTTATCTATGTCCCTCTGTAACCTGCCACTTCCCTCAGCACTGTCTACAACTCCACCAACTTTAGTGTCATCAGCAAATTTACGAATCCAACCTTCTACGCCCTCATCCAGGTCATTAATAAAAATGACAAACAGCAGTGGCTCCAAAACAGATCCTTGCGGTACACCACAAGTAACCGAACTCCAGGATGAATATTTCCCATCAACCACCACCCTCTGTTTTCTTATAGCTAGTCACTTCCTGATCCAAACCACTAAATCACCCTCAATCCCATGTGTCCGTATTTTCTGCAAAAGCTTACCATGGGGAACCTTATCAAATGCTTTGCTAAAATCCATTTCCACCGCATCAACCACTTTCCCCTCATCCACCTCTTTGGTCACCTTCTCAAAGAACTCAATAAGGTTTGTGAGGCACGACCTACCCTTCACGAAACCCTGCTGACTATCCCTAATCAAATCTGGGTTGCGGAGGTTGGGTGATCAGGGGGTCAATTATGTTGTGGGGGTGGGGTAATATCTGTGGGGGCCAGAGGGGAGGCACTATCCGGCCTGGGAGTGATGTGGCAGGGGAGCGTTTTTCTATTTTTTTTACTGCGCAGGCGCAGCGGGAGGCGCCAATCGGAGCTGCAGGATTTCGGGTGCATTAAGCCCCACCCACAGGCCTGTGCAGCGTGATTCAGAATCGCTGTTATTTTTTCAGGCAGAGTGTGTATGGGGGCGCCTGAAAACGGGTCTAAAAGTCGGATCTGAAACACTCCCAGTTTCAAGTCTGCCCAACTCTTGGAACCAAAATGGTAAAATAAGGCCCTATGTGTTCCTGATAGGGTGTGAGTCCAAGGCTTATTGCCATTTCTTTTCCAGCTATTACAACACCTTATTTCTCTGATTAGAAATGCTGATGGAGAAATAGAGAAATAATATGAAGCAACTTCTAATACTGATGATGAATTATTTATCCTTCAATGACCAGAGTAATGGAGCTACTTCCTCCTCGTGAAATCTCCTGTTGGAAGTCAGTGACTGCTTCTTAATAGGGTATTCGGATAGTTTTGTTGTAAACGGTTAACAACTTCAACATGGATTCCTTTTCTGTTCCCGTGATGTCACTATAAAATGGCCAAGTTAAGCAAGTACACGAACGCTGACTCAGATAAAATTTAAAACCTTGGCCAGCTTACACCCACCACCAGCAAGCTCCCTTCCAATACACACACAATCCTATTTTGGAACAATATCACCTTTCCTTCAGTGTTGCTGGTTGAAATTCATGAGATTCCTTTCCTAATAGCAGTGTGAGTGTACCTACACCACATTGACCACCGCGGATCAAGATGGTGGCTTTTCACTCTCCTCCCAAGACCAATCAGGAATGGGTGGCACATCTGATCGCATCACCAACACCCATGTCCATGAAAAAAATTCAAATTACATTCCATTCCTCTCTCATTGGTTTTGCTCCTTCAACTCTTTGGCCATTTAAAATTTCCTGTCTTCCACCCACTCTCAGCCCTTCCCCTTTGTTCTTTTTCCCACTTGAACCCCATCATATTATTTAAAACTCATTCCATTTCTAACATGGCCCAGTTTTCCATAGAATCCCGACAGTACAGAAGGAAGCCATTCAGCCCATCAAATCTGTACTGACCACAATCCCACCAGGCCCTCTTCCCGTAACCCCACACATTTACCCTGCTAAATCCCATAACATTAGAGGCAATTTAGCATGGCCAATAAACCTAACCCGCACATCTCTGGAGTGTGGGAGGAAACCGGAGCACCCGAGGAAACCCACACAGACACATAGACATTCATAGAATCATAAAATCCTACAGTGCAAAAGGAGCCATTCAGCACATTGAGTCTACAATGAGCACAATCCAACCCAGGCCCAATCTCCGTAATCCCATGCATTTACCCTCGCTAGTCCCCTGACACTCAGGGACAATTTAGCATGGCCAATCAACCTCGCCTGCACATCTTTGGACTGTGGGAAGAAACTGGAGTGTATAGAGAAAACCCACACAGACATGGGGAGAACGTGCAAACTCCACACAGACAGCGATGCAAGCCGGGAATTGAACCCAGGTCCCTAGAGCTGTGAGGCAACATTGCTAACCACTGTGCCATTGTGCTGCCCATTGATCTGAGACATTGGGCAGAATTTTTCCATTCCGCCCGACACGGGAATTGTAGCGGGAGCGATACAGGCCATGGAAAGGTCCCTTGACCTTTATGGCAGAGCCATCAAGAGTATAGAAACACAGAGGGACCTAGGTGTGCAAGTCCACAAATCCTTGAAGGTGGCAGCACAGGTGGAGAAGGTGGTGAAGAAGGCATATGGTATGCTTGCCTTTATAGGATGGGGTATAGAGTATAAAAGCTGAAGTCTGATGTTGCAACTGTATAGAACGCTGGTAAGGCCACATTTGGAGTACTGCATCCAATACTGGTCGCCACGCTACCAGAAGGACGTGGAGGCTTTAGAGAGGGCGCAGAGAAGGTTTACCAGGATGTTGCCTGGTATGGAGGGTCTTAGCTATGAGGAGAGATTGGGTAAACTGGGGTTGTTCTCCCTGGAAAGATGGAGAATGAGGGGAGACCTAATAGAGGTGTACAAAATTATGAAGGGTATAGATAGGGTGAACAGTGGGGAGCTTTTTCCCAGGTCGGAGGTGACGATCACGAGGGGTCACGGGCTCAAGGTGAGAGGGGCGAGGTATAACTCAGATATCAGAGGGACGTTTTTTACACAGAGAGTGGTGGGGGTCTGGAATGCGCTGCCAAGTAGGGTGGTGGAAGCAGACACGCTGGCATCGTTTAAGATTTACCTGGATGGTCACATAAGCATTCCGGGAACGGAGCGATACAAACGAATGGTCCAGTTGGACCAATGAGCGGCACAGGCTTGGAGGGCCGAAGGGCCTGTTTCCTGTGCTGTACTGTTCTTTGTTCTTTGGGGCAGTGTATTTGAATGAGGGGAGATCTTATAGATGCATTTCAAATTATGAAGGGAATTGATAAGATAGAAGCAAGGAGATTGTTTCCACTGGCAGGTGAAACTATAACTGGGGGCATGGCCTCAAAGTAAGGGGGAGTAGATTTAGGACTGAGTTGAGGAGAAACTTCATCAGCCAAAGCGTTGTGAATCTGTGGAATTCCCTGCCCAGTGAAACAGTTGAGGCTCCCTCATTGAATGTTTTCAAGGCAAGGATAGATAGATTTTTGAACAGGAAAGGAATTAAGAGTTATGGCGAGCGGGCGGGTAAGTGGAGCGGAGTCCATGAAAAGATCAGCCATCTTATTGAATGGCAGAACAGGCTCGAGGGGCCAGATGGCCTACTCCTACTCCTAGTTCTATGTTCTTATGACCAGGTTCCGACCTGCAGTGGAGAGGCAGCATCGCTCCCTGTGTGGACGGGAACGGGGACTGCAGGGAGGATGAGCAAACTGACCACAGCACCATGGTACAGGGAGCCGTTCAAGTGGGGGGAGAAAAAAGAAATGTCGCCGTAATTGGGGATAGTATAGTTAGGGGCATTGACACTGTTCTCTGTGACCAGGATCGAGAATCCCGAAGGTTGTGTTGCCTGCCTGGTGCTCAGGTTCAGGATATCTCATCTGGGCTGCAGAGGAACCTGGAGTGGGAGGGTAAAAATCCAGTTGTCGTGGTCCACGTAGGTTCCAATGACATAGGTAGAACAGGAACAGAGGTTCTGTTGAGGGAATATGAAAAGCTAGGAGCTAAATTAAAAAGCAGAAATAAAAAGGTAATAATCTCTGGATTACTACCTGAGCCACGAGCGAATTGACACAGGGTCAATAAGATTAAGGAGGTAAATGCGTGGCTCAAAGATTGGTGTGGGAGGAATGGGTTTGGATTCATGGGACATTGGCACCAGTATTGGGGAAGAGGGGACCTGTTCCGATGGGATGGTATTCATCTGAATCGTGCTGGGACCAGACTGGCGAATCGTATAACTAGGGTTGTCGATAGGGCTTTAAACTAAATAGTGCGGGGGAGGGTTCAGTTGTATGGAGAATTAGAAAATCAAAGGTAAAGGAGAGGGTCGGAGCACAGGTTAATGATGAGGACTTTCAACTAGTTAAATGAGCCGAGGGCTCAGGAGAGTTCAGTAAAGTTTCCAGACCACGTAATAGAACAGAGAGTATAGAAGGTGGCAGGAATCTAACCTCAGGCAGAGTAAAAAAGGTGACAAGCATGAGAAGGGAGGTGGTCAACACAGTGCAGGGAGATGGTCTGGGGAAGAATAACCAGTCTGTGACAGGAAGGGACAAAGAACAAAGAGAACAAAGAACAATACAGCACAGGAACAGGCCCTTCGGCCCTCCAAGCCCACGCCGCTCCCCGGTCCAAACTAGACCATTCTTTTGTATCCCTCCATTCCCACTCCGTTCATATGGCTGTCTAGATAAGTCTTAAACGTTCCCAGTGTGTCCGCCTCCACCACCTTGCCTGGCAGCGCATTCCAGGCCCCCACCACCCTCTGTGTAAAATATGTCCGTCTGATATCTGTGTTAAACCTCCCTCCCTTCACCTTGAACCTATGACCCCTCGTGAACGTCACCACCGACCTGGGGAAAAGCTTCCCACCGTTCACCCTAGCCATGCCTTTCATAATTTTATACACGTCTATTAAGTCTCCCCTCTCCCTCCGTCTTTCCAGGGAGAACAACCCCAGTTTACCCAATCTCTCCTCATAACTAAGCCCCTCCATACCAGGTAACATCCTGGTAAACCTCCTCTGTACTCTCTCCAAACCCTCCATGTCTTTCTGGTAGTGTGGCGACCAGAACTGGACGCAATATTCCAGATGCGGCCGAACCAACGTTCTATACATCTGCAACATCAGACCCCAACTTTTATACTCTATGCCCCGTCCTATAAAAGCAAGCATGCCATATGCCTTCTTCACCACCTTCTCCACCTGTGACGTCACTTTCAAGGATCTGTGGACTTGCACACCCAGGTCCCTCTGCGTATCTACACCTTTTATGGTTCTGCCATTTATCATATCGCTCCTCCCTACATTATTTCGACCAAAATGCATCACTTTGCATTTATCTGGATTGAACTCCATCTGCCATTTCTTTGCCCAAATTTCCAGCCTATCTATATCCTTCTGTAGCTTCTGACAATGCTCCTCACTATCTGCAAGTCCTGCCAATTTTGTGTCGTCCGCAAACTTACTGATCATCCCAGATACACCTTCTTCCAGATCATTTATATAAATCACAAACAGCAGAGGTCCCAATACAGAGCCCTGCGGAAGACCACTAGTCACAGGCCTCCAGCCGGAAAAAGACCCTTCCACTACCACCCTCTGTCTTCTGTGACCAAGCCAGTTCTCCACCCATCTAGCCACCTCCCCCTTTATCCCATGAGATCCAACAGAACATGCAAACAAAGGAATGCACCAACAAATCAGGTCCAGGTAAGAAAGACTAACAAAAAGACACTTTACCTGAATGCACGTAGCATTCGAAACAAAGTGAATGAGTTGACGGCACAAATCAGTACAAATGGGTATGATCTAGTGGCCATTACAGAAACGAGGTTGCAGGGTGACCAGGACTGGGAACTAAATATCCAGGGGTATCAGGTAATTCGGAAGGATAGACAGGAAGGAAAAGGAGGTGGGGCAGCTCTGTTAATTAAAGATAACATCAGGGCGGTAGTGAGAGACGATATAGGCTCAAAGGAGCAAAATGTGGAATCAATGTGGATGGAGATAAGGAATAGTAAGGGGAAAAAGTCACTGGTGGGCGTAGTCTATAGGCCCCCAACTAATAACTTCAAGGTGGGGCGGGGTATAAACAAACAAATGACAGATGCGTGTAAAAATGGAACAGCAATAATCATGGGGGATTTTAACCTCCATATTGATTGCTCAACTCAAGTCGGACGCAGTGGACTTGAGGAAGAGTTCTTAGAATGCTGTCGCGATAGTTTCCTCGAACAGTATGTTACAGAACCTACAAGGGAGCAGGCTATCTTGGATCTGGTCCTGTGTAATGAGACAGGTAAAATTAATGATCTCCTTGTGAGGGATCCCCTTGGAATGAGTGATCACAATATGGTTGAATTTCTAATACAGATGGAGGGTGAAAAAGTAGGGTCCCAAACCAGTGTCCTCTGCTTGAACAAGGGGGATTACAATAGGATGAGGGCGGAGCTGGCTAATGTAGACTGGGAACACAGACTAATTGGTGGGACAGTTGAGGAACAGTGGAGGATTTTGAAGGAGATTTTTCTCAGTACTCAGCAAAACTATATTCCAGTGAAAAAGAAGGAATGTAAGAAAAGGGATAACCAGCCATGGATAACTAAGGAAATAAAGGAGATTATCAAATTAAAAACCAATGCATACAGAGTGGCCAAAATTAGTGGGGAACTAGAAGATTGGAAAGGCTTTAAAAAACAACAAAGAACTAGTAAGAAAGCAATAAAGAAAGGAAAGATAGATTATGAAAATAAACTAGCACAAAATATAAAAACTGATCGTAAAAGCTTTTACAAATATATAAAACGGAACAGAGTGGCTAAAGTCAATGTTGGTCCCTTTGAAGATGAGAAGGGGGATTTAATAATGGGAAATGAGGAAATGGCCGAGGCCTTAAACAAGTTTTTTGTGTCGGTCTTCACAGTGGAAGACACAAATAGCATACCAATAATTGACAGTCAATGGACTGTCGGGGGCGAGGAACCTAAAACGATCACTATTACTAAAGAGGTAGTGCTGGGTAGGCTAATGGGACTAAAGGTAGACAAGTCCCCTGGTCCGAATGGAATGCATCCCAGGGTACTAAAAGAAACGGCAGAAGTAACACCAAATGCATTAGTTGTAATTTATCAAAATTCACTGGACTCTGGGGAGGTGTCAGCTGATTGGAAAACAGCGAATGTAACGCCACTGTTTAAAAAAGGAGGTAGACAAAAGGCAGGTAATGACAGGCCGGTTAGCTTAACATCTGTAGTTGGGGAAATGCTAGAATCTATCATTAAGGAAGAAATAGCCGGACACCTGGAAAAAAATGGTTCAATCAAGCTGACGCAGCATGGATTCATGAAGCGAAAGTCATGTTTGACTAATTTACTGGAATTCTTTGAGGATATAATGAGTGCGGTTGACAGAGGGGAACTGGTGGATGTGAACAAAGAACAAAGAACAAAGAACAATACAGCACAGGAACAGGCCCTTTGGCCCTCCAAGCCCGCGCCGCTCCCTGGTCCAAACTAGACCATTCTTTTGTATCCCTCCATTCCCACTCCGTTCATGTGGCTATCTAGATAAGTCTTAAATGTTCCCAGTGTGTCCGCCTCCACCACCTTGCCCGGCAACACATTCCAGGCCCCCACCACCCTCTGTGTAAAATACGTCCTTCTGATATCCGTGTTAAACCTCCCCCCCTCACCTTGAATCTATGACCCCTCGTGAATGCCACCACCGATCTGGGAAAAAGCTTCCCACCGTTCACCCTATCTATGCCTTTCATAATTTTATACACCTCTATTAGGTCAGCCCTCATCCTCCGTCTTTCCAGTGAGAACAACCCCAGTTTACCCAATCTCTCCTCATAACTAAGCCCTTCCATACCAGGTACCATCCTGGTAAACCTCCTTTGCACTTTCTCTAAAGCCTCCACGTCCTTCTGGTCGTGTGGCGACCAGAACTGGGCGCCGTATTCCAAATGCGGCCGAACCAACATTCTGTACAACTGCAACATCAGACCCCAACTTTTATACTCTATGCCCCGTCCTATAAAGGATGCCTTATTCATTACCTTCTCCACCTGTGATGTCTTCTTCAGGGATCTGTGGACTTGCACACCCAGGTCCCTCTGCGTATCTACACCCTTTATGGTTCTGCCATTTATCCTATAGCTCCCCCCTACGTTAGTTCTACCAAAATGCATCACTTCGCATTTATCTGGATTGAACTCCATCTGCCATTTCTTTGCCCAAATTTCCAGCCTATCAAAATCCTTCTGGAGCCTCTGACAATGTTCCTCA
This sequence comes from Mustelus asterias, assembly GCF_964213995.1. Lineage (NCBI taxonomy): Eukaryota > Metazoa > Chordata > Chondrichthyes > Carcharhiniformes > Triakidae > Mustelus > Mustelus asterias. The sequence goes on along the minus strand of NC_135805.1, from coordinate 17,618,185 downwards.
CTATCTGCAAGTCCATCCATTTTCGTGTCGTCCGCAAACTTACTGATCACCCCAGTTACACCTTCTTCCAGATCATTTCTATAAATCACAAACAGCAGAGGTCCCAATACAGAGCCCTGCGGAACACCACTAGTCACAGGCATCCAGCTGGAAAAAGACCCTTCCACTACCACCCTCTGTCTTCTGTGACCAAGCCAGTTCTCCACCCATCTGGCCACCTCCCCCTTTATCCAATGAGTTCCAACCTTTTTCACCAGCCTACCATGAGGGACTTTGTCAAACGCTTGACTGAAGTCCATATAGACGACATCCACGGCCCTTCCCTCTTCAACCATTCGCGTCACTTCTTCAAAAAACTCCACCAGGTTAGTGAGGCATGACCTCCCTCTCACAAAAACATGCTGACTATCGTGAATGAGGTTATTCCTTTCTAAATGCGAATACATCCTATCTCTAAGAATCCTCTCCAACAACTTCCCGACCACGGACGTCAAGCTCACCGGCCTATAGTTTCCCGGGTTATCCTTCCTACCCTTCTTAAATAACGGGACCACATTAGCTATCCTCCAATCCTCCGGGCCTCACCTGTGTCCAGTGACGAGACAAAGATTTGTGTCAGAGGCCCAGCGATTTCATCTCTCGTCTCCCTGAGCAGCCTGGGATAGATTCCATCAGGCCCTGGGGATTTGTCAGTCTTTATATTCCCTAAAAAACCTAACACTTCCTCCCTTGTAATGGAGATTTTCTCCAACGTGTCAACTCTCCGCTCCGAGAAAGGCCCTGACCCTGTGAAAGGCCCTCCCCTCCAAGAAAAGCCCTGACCTGCCCACCTAATCCCACCTGCCAGCATTTGGCCCGTAGCCTTGAATGTGGTGTACTTAGATTTCCAGAAGGCATTCGATAAGGTGCCTCACAAAAGGTTGCTGCATAAGATAAAGGGACACGGAGTTGGGGGTAAAGTGTTAACGTAGATTGAGGATTGGCTATCTCACAGAAAGCAGAGAGTCGGAATAAATGGGTGGCAATCAGTTACTAGTGGCGTGCCGCATGGATCGGTGCTGGGGCCTCAACTATTCACCATATACATATACATAACTATTTACCATATACATAAATATATACATATTTACCATATACATCGACGATCTGGAGGAGGACACAGAGAGTCTGCAGAGAGATTTGGATAGGCTAAGTGAGTGGGCGAGGATCTGGCAGATGGAGTATAACGTCGGTAAGTGTGAGGTTATCCACTTTGGAAGGAAGAATAGTTAAATGGACTATTATTTAAATGGTGAAAAATTACAACATGGTACTGTGCAGAGGGACCTGGGGGTCCTTGTGCATGAATCACAAAAACTCAGTTTGCAGGTGCAGCAGGTCATCAAGAAGGCAAGTGAAATGTTGGCCTTTATCGCGAGAGGGATGGAGTATAAAAGCAGGGAGGTCATGCTGCAACTGTACAGGGTACAGGTGAGACCGCACCCAGAGTACTGTGTACAATTTTGGTCCCCTTATTTAAGAAAGGATATATTAGCTTTGGAGGGGGTACAGAGAAGGTTCACCAGGTTGATTCCGGAGATGAGGTGGTTAGCTTATGAGGAGAGATTGAGTAGACTGGGCCTGTACTCATTGGAGTTTAGAAAGTTGAGGGGAGATCTTATAGAGATATAAGATAATGAAGGGGCTAGTCAGGGTAGACGCAGCGAGGTTATTTCCACTTACAATGGAAACAAGAACTAGCCTCAAAATACGGGGGAGTCAATTTAGAACAGAGTTGAGGAGGAACTTCTTCTGCCAGAGGGTAATTTGATTTTTTGTCACATATATTACCATACAGTGAAAGGTATTGTTTCTTGCGCGCTATACAGAAAGCATACTGTTCATAGAGAAGGAAACGAGAGAGTGCAGAATGTAGTGTTACAGTCATAGCCAGGGTGTAGAGAAAGATCAACTTAATGCAAGGTCAGTCCATTCAAAAGTCTGACCGCAGCAGGGAAGAAGCTGTTCTTGAGTCATTTGGTACGTGACCTCAGTCTTTTGTATCTTTTTCCCAATGGAAGAAGGCGGAAGAGAGAATGTCCGGGGTGCATGGGGTCCTTAATTATGCTGGCTGCTTTGCCGAGGCAGCCGGAAGTGTAGACAGAGTCAATGGATGGGAGGCTGGTTTGCGTGATGGATTGGGCTACATTCACAACCTTTTGTAGTTCCTTGCGGTCTTAGGCAGAACAGGAGCCATATTCAACCAGTGTAACTGTGACACAACCAGAAAAAATGCTTTCTATGGTGCAACTGAGAGTCGTAGCTGACGTGCCAAATTTCCTTAATCTTCTGAGAAAGTCTTCTGACTCATCGTAAGCAATACCACAGGTATCACCTGGTTAAATGCTGTAACAGTGTGTTTCTCTGTCCACAGGTACAATTGTTCCTCTCACTGCACCTTGGGGAATTGCTGGAATTTTGGATAGTGGCAAACTGTCACCAAGATTCAGAGTATATATTCCAATAGCTCCTGAAGTCAACAACCCCCCTGAACCGACAAATCAAGAAGTTAGTTTAGGATCAATGGATGCATGTTGGTACTTTGTCAGGTGAGTTTAGTTCCTGATATATTCAGAGAATCACAGAAGACTAAAGTGCAGAAGAGGACCTTCGACCCACCGAGTCGCTACCGACACATGAAAGGCCCTGTCCTACCCACCAGTCCCACTTGCCAGCATTTGGCCCATAGCCTTGAATGTTATGGCATGCCAAGTACTCGTCCAGATACTTTTTAAAGGATGTGAGGCATCCCGCCTCCACAACCTCCCAGGCAGCGCATTCCAGACCGTCACCACCCTCTGGGTAAAAATGTTTCCTCAAATCCCCCCACCCTCCCACCCTCACTTTTAACTTGTGTCCCCCTCCTAACTGACCCTTCAACTCAGGGGAACAGCTGCACCCTATTCACCCTGTCCATGATCCTCATAATCTTGAACACCTCAATCAGGTCCCCCTCAGTCTTCTTTGCTCCAACGAAAACAACCCAAGCCTATCCAACCTCTCTTCATAACTTAAATGTTCCATCCCAGGCAGCATCCTGGTGAATCGCCTCTGCACCCCTTCCAGTGCGATCACATCCTTCCTATAATGTGGCGACCAGAACTGCACACGGTACTCCAGCTGTGGCCTCACCAAAGTTCAAGACAACTCCATCATGATCTCTCTGTTTTTGTAATCAACCCCGATTGATAAAGGTGAGTGTGCCACATGCCTTTTTCACCACCCTATTTACCTGCCTTTCCACCTTCAGAGATCTATGGACAAACACGCCAAGGTCCCTTTGTTCTTCGGAACTTCCCAGTGTCAGACCTGTCATCGTATATTTCCTTGTCAAATTACTCCTGCCAAAGTGCATCACCTCACATTTTTCAGGGTTAATTTCCATCTGCCACTTATCCACCCATTTCACCATCTCGTCTCTATCTTCTTGTAACCTAAGACACTGACCCTCACTGTTAACCACCCGGCCAATCTTTGTGTCATCGGCAAACTTTCTGACCCTACCCCCCACGTAGTCATCTATGTCATTTATATAAATGACGAACAACAAGGGGCCCAGCATGGATCCCTGTGGTACGTCACTGGCCTCCAGTCACTAAAGCAGCCATCTGTCACCACCCTCTGTCTCCTACCGCTCAGCCAATTATGAATCCACCTTGTCAGATCACACAGCATCCCATGTGCATTAGCCTTCTTAATCCCATGTGGGATTTTGTCAAACTGAACTCCATGTAAATGACATCAAACGCAAATGACCTCCCTCTGACAAAACCATGCTGACTATCCCTGATCAAACCTTGCCTCTCCAAATGGAGATAGATTCTCTCCTTCAGAATTTTCTCCAGTAGTTTCCCAACAACAGACATGAGACTCACTGGCCTGTAGTTCCCTGGTTTGTCTCTACAACCTTTCTTAAATTGTGGGACCACATGCTATTCTCCCGTTCTCTGGATTCCCTCTTTGTGAACACAAATTCCACTCACCTGATGAAGGAGCAGTGCTCCGAAAGCTTGTGGCTTTTGCTGCCAAATAAACCTGTTGGACTTTAACCTGGTGTGTGAGACTTCTTACTGTGCTTACCCCAGTTCAACGCCGGCATCTCCACATCACATCTCCCCGATGGCCAGGGAGGAACTAAAAATTTTGGGTCAGAGCCCCTGCAATTTCCTCCCTTGCCTCCCACAACAGCCTGGGACGCAATTCATCCGAACCTGGAGATTAGTCCACTTTTATGCCTGCCAATACCTCCAATATCTTGTCATTCCCTGTGTTAATTTTCTCTAGAGCCTCACAGTCTCTCCCCAAGTTCCATAACTACCTCTTCATTCTCATGGGTGAAGACAGATGTGAAATCTTTGTTTAATACCCTACCAATATCTTCTGCCTCCACCCACAGATTTCCCTCTTGGTCCCTAATAGGCCCTATTCTTTCCCTGGTTATCCTCTTCCCATTGATATACTTATAGAATATCTTAGGATTTACCTACTTTTACCAGCCAGAGCTTTCTCATATCCCCTCTTTGCTCTCCTAATTGATTTCTTCAGCTCCATCCTGCACTTTCTGTTCTCCACGAATGCCTCCGCAGACTTACTTCCCTTATACTTGTTAACACCCTCACTTTTCCTTCTCATCGTATCCTGAATGTCTCTGGTCATCCATGTTTCTCTGGGTTTATAACATCCTCCTATTCCCCGAGAGGGAACATATTGGGACTATACTCTCCCCATTTCATCTTTGAACACCCCCCAATGCTCCCCTGTAGATTTCCCCACAAGTAACCCATCCCAGTCTACCTTGGCCAGATCCTATTTTTGTTAAAATCTACTCTCCCCCAATCCAAAACCTTTTTCTGCAACTTGTCAGGGGATTTTCACAGTAATTTCATTGCAGTGTTAATGTAAGACTACTTGTGACTAATAAATAAACTTTGCTTTTCTTTACTTTTACTCAATTTCTTTGTCCATAACAAATTTGAATTGAGCCATGTTGTGGTCGCTATCACCAAAATGTTCCCCCACCAACACATCAACCACCTGTCTGGTTTCATTCCCCAGAATTAGGTCCAGCACAGCTCCCTCCCTTGTTGGATCCTCAACATATTGACCGAAGAAGTTTTCCTGTCTACATTTTAAGAACTCTACTCCATCTAAGCCCTTAACACGATGGTTATCCCAATTAATGTTGGGAAAGATGAACTCACCTAATATAATAACCCTCTTATTATTTTTGCACCCCTCTGTGAATTGCGCAAATATTTGCTCTTCAATTTCCCGCTGACTACCTGGGGGTCTATAATAAACACCGAGCAACATCGCTGTCCTTTTTTATTCTTAAACTCTACCCACAAAGCTTCATTTGATGCCCTCTCCAAGATATCATCTCTCCTGACTGCAGTAACTGCATCTGAAACTAATAATGGAGAGCCTCCTCCTCTTTTACCCCCTCCTCGGTCTCGCCTGAATATTCTATATCCCGGGATGTTGAGCTGCCAATCCTGCCCCTTACTCAGCCACGTCTCTCTGATGGTTATTATACCATAATTACACGTGTCAATCCTCGCCCATAGCTCATCCGTTTTAACTTTAATACTGCTGGCATTAAAGTAGAGGCCCTCCAGCCTGGTCTTACTTCCTTCTGACCTGATTGCTTTTTTATGTTATACTGTTTTGCTAACAGTCTGGGTTCCCTCCCCCTGCCAAACTAGTTTAAACTCTTCCCAGCAGCATGAGCAAACCCACCAGCAAGGATGTTAGTTCCGCTCTGGTTCAAGTGTAGACCATCCCGCTTGTACAGGTCCCATGTTGCCCAAAAACAGTAAATGTGTAGGGATATGAGGGTAGGGCCTGGGTGGGATTGTGGCCGGTGCAGACTCGATGGGCAGAATGGCCTGTTTCTGCACTGTAGGGTTTCAATGGTTTCTATGATATGGATTTGGTTCCTCTATAAACCGGGAAGAAACTGGTGATCCCCTCAGGACAAATATTTGTTTCAGTTCCTGTCCCAAATTTACTTTTGCAAATTGGAAATTTGCAAAAAGGTGTTGGCACTCGGAGACACGGTCAACTGATATTCAGGACAAAGATACTCAAACTCCCAGATTATCGTACAACGATCTCCTTTACTGGACTTTACTAAGTCCCTGAGAATTTTCTCCAATAATTTCCCAACCACTGATATAAGACTACAAATAGAAAATTAGCAATTGACTCTGGTTGTAAGTAATTTGCAATGTTCTTGAGGCTAATTGCTGCATCACATCTGTCTTCCAGGCCTGGAATTTGCTGGATTTTTGCTCTTGCTCTTCTTAAACAAAGGAGCAACATTGGTTATTCTCCAGTCCTCTGGGACCTCTCCTGCAACTAAAGAGGATACAGAGATTTCATACATGGCCCCAGCGATTTCCTCCCTTGCCTCCCTCTGGGCTCGACACCATCAGGGGACTTGTCTATCTTAATGCTTTTCAAAGCACCCAACACCTCCTTTACTATATTGACATGCCCTAGGATGTCAACATACCCCCTCCCTAGACTCTCCATCCACCATGTCCTGCTCCTTTGTGAAAACCGATGCAAAGTATTCGTACAGGATCTCACCCACTTTCTCCAGCTCCGCACTCCCTCTTTCATCCTTGAGAGGACCTATTCCTTCGCGAGCTGCCCTCTTACCCCTTATAGACAAATAAAATGTCTTGGGATTTTCCTTAATCCTGTTTTCCACAGACATTCATGGCCCATTTTAAACTTTCTTGTTTCAGTTCTTTCCTGCTTTCTTTCTGTTCTTCAAGGACTCTGTCTCTCTTCAGTTTCCTGAACTTTAAGTATGCCGCCTTTTAATTTTTGACGAAGCTCACAATTTGTCTTATCATCCAAGGCTCAGGAATCTTGCTTCCTTATCCTTCATTTTCAAAGGAACATGCTGGTCCTGGACTCTAATCAACTGGCCTTAAAAAGATTTCCACATGACCCTCAAGAAACCACGCTAATCTACTCTCCCCAGTTCCTGCCTATGTTTATCATAGTTAGCCTTCCCTGGATAGTCACATGAGCAGCCTGGGAATGGAGGGATACAAACGATTGGTCTAGTTGGACCAAGGAGCGGCACAGGCTTGGAGGGCCGAAGGGCCTGTTTCCTGTGCTGTACTGTTCTTTGTTCTTTGTTCCCCCAATTTAGTACTTTCACCCACGATCTACTCTTATCCTTTTCCATAAGTAAGTTAAGACTGACGGAATTATGTTCCGAGAATGCTCCCCCATTGACGCTTAGCTCACCTGGCTGGACTCAGTCCTCAATTTTTGAGGATGTTACTCGTAAAGTTGACCAGGGAGAACTGGTGGATGTGGTTTATTTAGACTTTCTGAAATCTTTCGAACAGGTCTCATGTAACAGGCGACTATAAGAACATAAGAACTAGGAGCAGAAGTAGGCCATCTGGCCCCTAGAGCCTGTTCTGCCATTCAATGAGATCATGGCTGATCTTTTCGTGGACTCAGTTCCACTTACCCGCCCACTCACCATAACCCTTAATTCCTTTACTCTTCAAAAATGTATCTATCCTTGCCTTAAAAATATTCAATGAGGTAGCCTCAACTGCTTCACTTGGCAAGGAAATCCACAAATTAACAACCCTTTGCGTGAAGAGGTTCCTCCTCAACTCAGTCCTAAATCTGCTTCCCCTTATTTTGAGGCTATGCCCCCTAGTTCTAGTTTCAACTGCTGGTGGAAACAACTTCCCTTATCTATTCTTATCTATTCCCTTCATAATCTTATATGTTTCTATAAGATCTCCCCTCATTCTTCTGAATTCCAATGAGTATAGCCCCTGTCGACTCAGTCTCTCCTCATAAGCCAAACCCCTCGTCTCCAGAATCAACCTAGTGAATCTCCTCTGCACCCCCTCCAGTGCCAGTATATCCTTTGTCAAGTAAGGAGACCAAAACTGTACACAGTACTCCAGGTGTGGCCTCACCAGCTCCTTATACAGCTGCAACATAACCTTGCTGTTTTTAAACTCCATCCCTCGCAATGAAGGACAAAATTCCATTTGCCTTCTTAATTACCTGCTGCACCTGCAAACCAACTTTTTGTGAGTCATGCACAAGGACACCCAGGTCCCTCTGAAAGGGACTATTATTTAAATGGTAAAAAATTGCAACATGTTGCAATTTTTTACCATTTAAATAATAGTCCTTTTTGCTGTTATTCTTACCAAAATGGGTGACCTCACATTTCCCAACATTGTACTCCATCTGCCAGGCCCTCGCCCACTCACTTAGACTATCTATATCCCATAGAACCATAGAAAATTACAGCTCAGAAACAGGCCCTTTGGCCCTTCTTGTCTGCGCCGAACCATTTTATGCCTCATCCCACTGACCTGCACTTGGACCATATCCCTCCACACCCCTCTCATCCATTAACCCGTCCAAGTTTTTCTTAAATGTTAAAAGCATTTACCACTTTATCCGGCAGCTCATTCCACACTCCCACCATTTTCTGCGTGAAGAAGCCCCCCCTAATATTCCCTTTAAACTTTTCTCCTTTCACCCTTAACCCATGCCCTCTGGTTCTTTTCTCCCCTCGCCTCAGCGGAAAAAGCCTGCTTGCATTCACTCTATCTATACCCATCAAAATCTTATACACCTCTATCAAATCTCCCCTCAATCTTCTACGCTCCATGGAATAAAGTCCCAACCTATTCAATCTCTCTCTGTAACTCAGCTTCTCAAGTCCCGGCAACATCCTTGTGAACCTTCTCTGCACTCTTTCAATCTTATTTACATCCTTCCTGTAACTAGGTGACCAAAACTGTACACAATACTCCAAATTTGGCCTCACCAATGCCTTATATAATCTTATCATAACACTCCAACTTTTATACTCGATACTCCGATTTATAAAGGCCAATGTACCAAAGGCACTCTTCACGACCCTATCCACCTGTGACGTCACTTTTAGAGAATTCTGTACCTGTATTCCCAGATCCCTCTGTTCAACTGCACTCTTCAGAGTCCTACCATTTACCCTGTCCGTCCCTTTGCAGACTTTCAGCGTCCTCTGCACACTTTGCTCTGCCACTCATCTTAGTGTCATCTGCAAATTTTGACACACTACACTTGGTCCCCAACTCCAAATCATCTATGTAAATCGTAACAATTGCGGTCCCGACACTGATCCCTGAGGCACACCACTAGTTACTGATCGCCAACCAGAAAAACACCCATTTACCCCCACTCTTTGCTTTCTGTTAGTTAACCAATCCTCTGTCTTTGCTAATACATTACCCGTAACACCGTGCAGCTTTATCTTATCCACTGTGAAGACAGACACAAAATACCTGTTCAATGCCTCAGCCATTTTCTCATTTCCAATTATTACATCCCACTTCTCATCCTCGAAAGGACCAATGTTTACTTTAGCCACTCTTTTTTGTTTTATATATTTGGAGAAACGTTTGCTATCTGTTTTTATATTCTGAGCTAGTTTACTCTCATAATCCAAGTTACTTTTCTTTATGGCTTTATTCGTGGCTTTCTGCTGACCTTTAAAGATTTCCCAATCCTCTAGGTTCCCACTCATCTTTGCCTCTTTGTATGCATTTTCCTTCAATTTGATGCCCTCCTTTATTTCCTGAGATATCCATGGCTGATTCTCTCTTTTTCTCTAGTCCTTCCTTATCACTGGTATATACGTTTGCTGAGCATTGTGAAAGATTGCTTCGAAAGTTCTCCACTGTTCCTCAATTGTTCCACCATGAAGTTTTTGCCCCCAGTCTACCTTAGCCAACTCCTCCCTCATCCCTTTGTAGTCTCCTTTGTCTAAGCACAAGACACTGGAATTGGATTTTCCCTTCTCACGCTCCATGTGTATTTTAAATTCAACCATACTGTGATCGCTTCTTCCAAGAGGATCCCTAACTGCAAGATCATTAATTATTCCTGTCTCATTACACAGGATCAGATCGAGGATAGCTTGCTCCCTTGTAGGTTCCATTGCGTACTGTTCAAGGAAGCTAACACGGATACATTCTATGAACTCCTCCTCAAGGCTGCCTTGACCGACCTGGTTTGACCAATTGATCTGTAGAATAAAATGTCAGGGGGAAGTTTTTCACACAGAGGGTGGTGGGCCAGTGGAATCGGCTGCCGTCAGTGGTGGTGGAGGCAAACTCAATGGGGTCTTTTAAGAGACTCCTGGATGACTCCATGGGACTGAATAGGATGGTGGGTTATAGGTAGGCCTAAAAGGTAGGAATATGTTCGGCACAACTTGTGGGGCCGAAGGGCCTGTTTTGTGCTGTAGTTTTTCTACGTTTCTATGATAATTGCTGTGCCATTTTTACATGCATCTGTTATTTCTTTGTTTATTTCTCGTCCCACCATGATGTTATTATTTGGTGGCCTATAGACTCCGCCTATCAGTGACTTTTTCTCCTTACTATTTCTAATTTCCACACAAATGGATTCAACCTTCTTTCCATCTCTCACTACCGCCCTGATGTCATCCTTAAATATCAGAGCGACACCACCTCCCTTTCCTTTCTGTCAATCCCTCCGAACAGTCTGATACCCCTGGTATTTAACTGCCAGTCGTGACCATGCTGCAACCATGTCTCTGTAATGGCCACCAAATCATACTCGTTCGCAATGAATTGTGCTGTCAACTCATTTACATTATTTTGAATGCTACGAGCATTCAGATAAAGTGCCCTTGTGCTAGTTTTTGTACCTTCTTTTTGAACTCTAACACTTCCATCAATAACATCTCCTGAGTTCTCCTTCCTTTTAACTTTGTTCCTGATTTTTGATTTAGTTGGAACATTCTCCCCACATTTTGTTCTTGCTCCCTCCTTCTAGGACTCCTTACATAGGTTCCCATCCCCCTGACATATTAGTTTAAACTCTCCCCAACCGTTCTAGCAAACACTCCTGCCAGGAGATCAGTACCAGTCCTGCCCAGGTGTAGCCTCTCTAATTTGTACAGGCCCCACCTCCCCCAGAACCGGTCCCAATGTCCCAGGAATCTGAAATCCTCCCCCTGACACCATCTCTTCAGCCACGTATTTATCCGATATATCCTGTCATTTCTACTCTGACTCGCGCGTGGCACTGGTAGTAACCCTGAGATCACTACCTTTGAGGTCCGATTTCTTAACTTTCTTCCTAGCTCCCTGTATTCTGCTTTCAGGATCTTATCCCTTTTTTTACCTGTGTTGTTGGTACCAATGTGTACTACGATCACTGGCTGCTCGCCCTCTCCCTTCAGAATGTCCTGCAGCCGCTCCGAGACATCCTTGACCCAGGCACCAGGGAGGCAACAGACCATCCTGGAGTCTCGTTTGCGGCCACAGAAACGCCTGCCTATTCCCCTTACAATTGAATCCCCTATAACAATTTCACTGGCACACTTTTTACCCCTCCCCTCTGCAGCAGAACCCACCATGGTGCAAAGAGTTTGGCTGCTGCTGCTTTCCCTGGAGAGGTCATTCCCCTCAACAGTATCCAAAGCGGTATATCTGTTCTGCAGGGGAATGGTCACAGGAGATTCCTGCACTACCTGCCTGTCTCTCTTGCTCTGTCTGGTGGTCACCCATTCCCTTCATGCCTGCGAAGTCTCAGCCTGTGGTGTGACCCCCTCTCTATACGTGCTATCCACGATACTCTCTGACTCGTGGATGCTCCACAGTGTCTCCAGCCGCCGCTCCAGCTCTGAAACTCGAGCTTCCAGGAGCTGTAGTTGGAGACACTTCCTGCACACATGCTGACCCAGGGGACTGGATCTCTCCCCAGCCTCACACATGGAGCAAGAGGAGCAAACCACGGCTTGGAGTTTTCCTGTCATGTCTTACCCCTTAAATTAAACTTTTGAAAGATGTTTTGTTTCAGATTATATCCAAGTTTCGAGGGCCCTTCTTTCCTGCTCCTTGTTATTACCGAGCAGAACCTTTTCAAACTATAAATCACAGAAATTACACACAAACACTATAGCAGTGAACAACAACAACAATGTCAAGAGCTAAAAGAAAAAATAACACTTGCTTATCAATCAGCACTCTCGCTTGTAGCCTCTGCTGCCTGTTTCACCCAACTCCCTGTGTTCACCCAACTCCAAAAGCATTCCTCTCAGCCAAACAGCACTCACCGTGCAGTCACGGTGTAAAGATAAAGCACATGGGATTGCAGATAATGTCTTGAGATGGATTGAAAGCTGGTTCGCAGATAGGAGGCAAAGAGTTGGCATAAATGGGTCATAGACGTTTACAGCATGGAAACAGGCCCTTTGGCCCAACATGTCCATGCCACCCATTTTTTAGAAACCACTAATCTAATCCCAATTGCCCGCATTTGGTCCATATCCCTCTATACCCATCGTACCCATGTAACTATCTAAATGCTTTTTAAAAGGCCAAATTGTACCCACCGCGACTACTACCTCTGGCAGCTTGTTCCAGACACTCACCACCCACTGTGTGAAAAACTTGCCCCTCTGGACACTTTTGTATCTCTCCCCTCTCACCTTAAAACTATGCCCTCGAGTTTTAGACTCCCCTACCTTTGGGAAAAGATATTGACTATCTAGCTGATCTGTGCCCCTCATTATTTTACAGACCTCTATAAGATCACCCCTCAGCCTCCTACGCTCCAGAGAAAAACGTCCCAGTCTATCCAGCCTCTCCTTATAACTCAATCCATCAAGTCCCGGCAGCATCCGAGTACATCTTTTCTGCACGCATTCTAGTCGAATAATATCCTTTCTATGACAGGGGACCAGAATTGCACACAGTATTCCAAGTGTGGCCTTACCAATGGCTTGTACAACTTCAACAAGACATTCCAACTCCTGTATTCAATGTTCTGACCGATGAAACCAAGCATGCCGAATGCCTCCTTCACCACTCTGTCCACCTGTGACTCCACTTTCAAGGAGCTATGAATATGTACCCCCAGATCTCTTTGTTCTGTAACTCTCCCCAACGCCCTACCATTAACTGAGTAAGTCCTGTCCTGGTTCAATCCACCAAAATGCATCACCTCGCATCTTTATCCAATTGGCAGGCAATGACGAGTGGGGTTCCGCAGCGATCTATGCTAGCACCCCAACTGTTCACATTATATATTAATGGTATGGAAGAGGGAACAAAATGTATTATCTCCAAGTTTGCAGATGATACAAAGTTGGGTGGGAGGGTGAGCTGTGAGAAAGATGCAGAGATGCTTCAGTGTGATTTGGACAGGCTGAGTGAGTGGGCATATGCATGCAGTATAATGAGGGATTGAGTTTAGGAATCCGGGGATAATGATGCAGCTATATAAGACCCTCGTCAGACCCCACTTGGAGTACTGTGCTCAGTTCTGGTCGCCTCACTATAGGAAGGATGTGGAAAAGATTGAAAGGGTGCAGAGGAGATTTACAAGGATGTTGCCTGGATTGAGTGGCATGCCTTATGAGGACAGGCTGAGGGAGCTCAGGTTTACCAGGCTGATTTTCTCCTTGGAGAGACGAAGGATGAGAGGAGACCTAATAGAGGTGTATAAGATGTTGAGTGGCATAGATCGGGTGGACTCTCAGAGGCTTTTTCCCAGGGTGGAAATGGCTGCTACGAGAGGACACAGGTTTAAGGTGCTGGGGAGTAGGTACAGGGGAGATGTTAGGGCTAAGTTTTTCACACAGAGGGTGGTGGGCGAGTGGAATCGGCTGCCGTCAGTGGTGGTGGAGGCGAACTCCATCGGGTCTTTTAAGAGACTCCTGGATGAGTACATGGAGCTTAATAGGGTGGAGGGTTATAGGTAGGTTGAGAAGGTCGGGATGTGTTTGGCACAACTTTTGGGCAGAAGGGCCTGTTTGTGCTGTAGGTTTTCTATGTTTCTAATGGGGATAATGGGGATAAATCCACTTTGGTAGCAAAAATAGGAAGGCAGATTGTTGTTTCAATGGGTGTAAATTGAGAGGGGTGAATACTCAGGGAGACTTGGTGTCCTCATGCATCAGTCGCTAAAAGTAAGTGCGCACGTCCAGCAGACAGGAAAGAAGGTAAATGGTATGTTGGCCTTCATAGCGAGAGGATATGAGTTTAGGAATAGGGATATTTTGCTGCAACTGCATAGGGCGTTGGCGAGGCCACAGCTGGAGTATCCTGAGCAGTTTGGTGTCCTTATCTGAGGACGGATGTCTTTGGTATAGAGGGAGTACAGCGAAGGTTTACCAGGCTGATTCCTGAGATGGCCGGGCTGTCATATGAGGAGAGACTAAGTCAGTTAGGATTATATTCACTGGAGTTTAGAAGAGTGAGAGGGGATCTCATGGAAACTTATCAAAATCTAACAGGATGAAACAGGGTAGATTCAGAAAGAACGTTCCTGATGACAGGGGGGTCCAGAACTAGGGGTCATAATTTGTTTTTAAGTTTATTTATTATTGCGCATTCACTGGGAGAACCTGTGCACTCCACACAGCCAGTGACCCAAGCCGGTAATCGAACCCGGGTCCCTGGTGCTATGAGACAGCAGTGCTAACCACTGAGCCACCATGCCACACTCGGGGAGGGTAAGGAGACAACCTTTTGAGACTGAGGTGAGGAGAAATTTCTTCACCCAGAGGGCTGAATGTGTGGAATTCATTATCACAGAATGGAGTTGAGACCAAAACATTCAAGAAGAAATTAAGTTTAACACTTGGGGCTAAAGGGAACAAGGGATATTGGGAGTGGGGCGGGTCGGAGCGGGGGGGGGGGGGGTGGGGGTGGCGGGGAACAAGGGATATTGGGAGTGGGGCGGGGGGGGGGTGGTGGGGGCTGGTGGGAGGGTGGGGTTGGGGGATGGGGGGGGGGGTGGGGGGGTGGGGGAGGTATGGGGGTGGTGCGCAAAAGGGGTATCTGGATATTGAATTTGATGATTGGCGATGATCAAAATGAATGCCGGAGCAGACTCAAAGGGCCGAAAGGCCTACTCCTGCTTCTAATTTCGATGTTTCTGTGTAATACCAGGTCCAGGTCAGACTGGTGCCTCTTCCTCAGCTGTCCTCCGAGACCCGGGGAGCTCGGCTGAACTTGTCCCCTCCTATTACCACTGGCCCTTAGGCACTGCCATTTTGGAGTCTGTGTGGATTGTGTGTCCATGGCTGAGATTTATCCTGATGGATTGAATGAGCTCGTTCATGCTCGTTCGGCACTGAGTTACTCAACATCTCTGCCCCCAGTTGGCACTGACGGTATTGGCAGCGTGCGCCCATGCCACGTTGGTGTCCCTGCTGGGACTCTTCCTCAGTGAGCCCGGTACAGGATGTTCCCCTTGGCCTTGGCATGGTCAAGGAGGGGGCCCACCAAGGCCTCAGTAAACTTAGGGGCCTGACTCTTTGCTCCCCTTCGTGACGACACCTTGACCAAACACTGCTGAGAGTGGAGCTTTTTGGTGGCATTTAAATACAGCAGCTGGCTATGACGACAGGAAACATGCCACCCAGGCCTGTCCTGACACTGAGGACAGCCGTAAACACCTGAGTGCAAAGTTAATGAGGACGGCTGGAAGATTTCCCGTGTTTTCCCACTGGTTGCTGCAGCGGGAAACTCCACGTTCCCGCCCCCCAGCACAGAACATTAGCCAGAATTCTCCAACATTGCCCACAGCTGGGGTTCTCCACTCCTGCTGCTCTGAATGGAGATTTGGCTAAGTGCCAAATTCTCCATTCTCTCCAGCAGGAGTATACGAAATCAGAGAATTATGGCTGTCGTCTCTAATGGGGTGAATTCTGCCGATTAATTTTATATTGACTCTCTCCATCCTTTCTGTAAGATGCATCAGCTCCCATTTCTGTGCATTAAACTCCATCCGCCGCTTGTCTGCCCATTCGGCTCGCTTCTCTATGATGTTACTGCAGCTGGGGACTAACTGAATGCTGGAGGCTGCTCAATGGGCTGAATGACCAACTCCTGGTCCCATCGTCCTGACAACCTACTTGCTTTCCAAACAGGTTTTGTCAGGAGAAAGAAAATTAATATTTGATCCTCCTCACTCTGTTGCAGGGCTTTTGTCCAGAAAGTTGAGGTAGAACAATATGCAGAACTGATGACTGAATTCCTGAAGGACTTGGAACAAGACAATCAAAATGTTGAGAGGAGCTATTTTGACATTGCTTTTTACAGCATTTATGACCAAATGGAAATGGCTTTTATGAAGACTGGAGAATGATGGTTTTCTGGAAGGTTCTGTGACCTTTGCAGACACTGAACAGTGAGATGTGCTTAACTCGATTCTAAAACTGTCTAACTTTCCGCTAAGTACACATTGGGTTTAAGCTGGAATATTGAGCGTAGTTTTGGTCTCCTTACCTGAGACAGGATATACTGACCTTGGAGGGAGTGCAATGAATGTTCATCAGACAGATTATGTCAATGTGTCAGAGTTGGGATTTTGTACAATTCCACCAATGTCCCATCTCCAAATCTCTGTGAGTCTGTTTAGAAATATTGCCCTCGACTGGAGGTTAGTAATTTCTGACTCCCACACACACTGCAGCATTAAGACTTTATTCCAAATTATTCAGCTCCATTATCATCAACAGTGAACATTTCTTCCTCATTTACAGACACTGTTCCCATTGTTTGTTTAGTTCAGTCATTCGAAACAATGGTTCTTCCCAGATGTCCAGTCTGTTTAGATTGATCGATAGGATGTGTGCGTCACTGGCTGGGCCGTCATTTATCACCACCCTTAACTGTCTTGGAGAATGTGGTGCTGAACTGCTTTCTGAAACTCCTGCAATCCATAGTTCACCCACAGTGCTGTCAGGGAGGGAATTCCGGTATTCTGGCGAAATGACAGTGCAGGAACAGCGATATATCTCAAGTCATAATCCCGAGAGACTTTTCGGGGAATATCCAGGGGGTGGGGTTCCCATGTGTCTCCTGTCCTTGTCGTTCTCGATGGCAACAATGGGTTCAGTTCAACGTCCCCCCACGCAGTGCTGTGATTGACAAACTTTTGTTGGCACCTGGGGCTGTAACTCTTTGGTTGGAATTTCACCAATTCCGGGGTGGGTGAGACTCGCAGAACGGAAATCTCCGTGTTCCTCGGGGAGGATTTTACGATCTCATCCGAGCGAGGATGTAAAATCCAGCCCTTTGTGTTTCCCAAGTTAATTAAAAACAGAAGCTCTTCAAACCTGCTGCACCATTCCGTAAGATCACGGCTGATCTCCACCCTAACCACCCCCTTCCCACACTGTCCCTCCAGTGTGTAACCTGTCTGATAAACCAGCATTGCTGTCCCTCGAAACTAAGTTCATCCATCCTGGGGTAAGGAGAACAAACAGACAGGGGGGCTAACACTATATAATTGAAACCTATGTATTTATCCTGCTAATCCCCCTGACGTCTTTGTTTGTCTTTTGTTTCTCAAACTGCTGGGAATGTATTCTCACTGTGAAATAAAGAGGGTGATGCATCGCAACCTTTGGTCTCAAGTTAGATTCTTACTCTGAAAATAAATCTGTGCCTGGTCACATCACGAGTTTCCATAGAATCATAGAAAATTACAGCTCAGAAACAGGCCTTTTGGCCCCTCTTGTCTGTGCCGAACCATGTTTTGCCTCGTCCCACTGACCTGCACTTGGACCATATCCCTCCACACCCCTCTCATCCATGAACCCGTCCAAGTTTTTCTTAAATGTTAAAAGTGACCCCGCATTTACTACTTTATCCGGCAGCTCATTCCACACTCCCACCACTTTCTGCGTGAAGAAGCCCCCCCTAATATTCCCTCTAAACTTTTCTCCTTTCACCCTTAACCCATGCCCTCTGGTTTTTTTCTCCCCTCGCCTCAGTGGAAAAAGCCTACTTGCATTCACTCTATCTATACCCATCAAAATCTTATACACCTCTATCAAATCCCCCCTCAATTTTCAACGCTCCAGGGAATAAAACCCTATCCTATTCAATCTCTCTCTGTAACTCAGCTTCTCAAGTCCCGGCAACATCCTTGTGAACCTTCTCTGCACTCTTTCAACCTTATTTACATATTTCCTGTAACTAGGTGACCAAAACTGTACACAATACTCTAAATTCAGCCTGACCAATGCCTTATATAACCTTACCATAACACTCCAACTTTTATACTCGATACTCTGATTTATCAAGGCCAATGTACCAAAGGCAACTCTTTTCGACCCTATCCACCTGTGACGTCACTTTTAGGGAATTCTGTACCTGTATTCCCAGATCCCTCTGTTCAACTGCACTCTTCAGAGTCCTACCATTTACCCTGTACGTTCTACTTTGGTTTGTCCTTCCAAAGATCTCACACTTGTCTGCATTAAATTCCATTTGCCATTTTTCAGCTCATTTTTCTGGTTGGTCCAAATTCCTCTGCAAGCTTTGAAAACCTTCCTCACTGTCCACTACACCTCCAATCTTTGCATCATCAGCAACTTTGCTGATCCAATTTACCACATTATCATCCAGATCATTGATATGGATGACAAACAACAATGGACCCAACACCGATCCCTGCGGCACACCACCAGTTACAGACCTCCACTCAGAGAAGCAATCCTCCACAACCACTCTCTGGCTTCTTCCATTGAGCCAGTGTCTAATCCAATATACGACCTCCCCATGTATACCTAGCGACTGAACCTTCCTAACTAACCGTCCATGAGGGACCTTATCAAAGGCCTTGCTGAAATCCAGGTAGACAACATCTACTGCCTTCCCTTCATGCGCTTTCCTGGTAACCTCCTCAAAAAACTCTAATAGATTGGTCAAACATGACCTAACCCGCACAAAGCCATGTTGACTCTCTCTAATAAGTCCCTGTCTATCCAAATATTTGTAGATCCTATCCCTTATCCCAGCTCCCAATAACTTGCCCACCACCAATGTCAAACTAACTGGCCGATAATTTCCCGGATTTTTTTGGAACCTTTTTTAAAGAACGGAACAACATGAGCCACCCTCCAATCATCCGGCACCTCTCCCGTGAATACTGACATTTTAAATATGTCTGCCAGAGCCCCTGCAAGTTCACTAGCTTCCCTCAAGGTCCGTGGGAATACCCTGTCCGGTCCTGGGGATTTATCCACTCTGATTTGCCTCAAGACAGCAAGCACCTCCTCCCCTTCAATCTGTAAAGGTTCCATGACCTCCCTACCAGTTTGCCCTATTTCCGTAGACTCCATGCCAATTTCCTCAGTAAATCTGGATGCAAAAAAACCATTTAGTATCTCCCCCATCTCTTTTGGTTCCATGCACAGTCTACCACTCTGGTCTTCAAGAGGACCAATTTTATCCTTCACTATCCTTTTGCTCCTAACATACCTATAGAAGTTCTTTGGACTTTCCATCACTCTGTCTGCCAAAGCAACCTCATGTCTTCTTTTCGCCCTCCTGATTTCCCTCTTAAGTAGCTTCTTGCACTTTTTTAACTCCCAGAGCATCTGATCTGTTCCTTGCTGCCTATACATTTCATACAACTCTCTCTTCCTCTTAATCAGTGTTACAACCTCCCTCGAGAACCAAGGTTCCTTATTCCTATTTACTTTGCCTTTAATCCTGACAGGAACATACAAACTCTGCACTCTCAAAATTTCTCCTTTGAAGGCCTCCCACTTCCCATTTACATCCTTACCAGAGAACAGCCTGTGCCAATCCACGCTTCCCAGATCCCTTCTCAATTCATCAAATTTGGCCTTTTTCCAGTTCAAAAATTCAACCCGAGGACCAGATCTATCCTTATCCATGATCAGGTTGAAACTAATGGCATTATGATCACTGGATCCAAAGTGTTCCCTCACACTCACATCCATCACCTGCCCCAACTCCTCGTCGGGGGATGCGTCGGTTAGAGGCACGGACAGGCGATTCTGTGGGTGCGAACGGGACTCCAGGATGGTAGTCTGCCTACCTGGTGCTGGGGTAATAGATGTCTCCAAGCAGATAGGAGGCATCTTAAAACGGGAAGAGAAAGAAGCGGATGTCATTGTACACATTGGTGCAAATGACGTAGTTAGGAAGAGCAGGGGGATCCTACGAGAGCAATTCAGGGAGTTGGGAAATAGACTAAAAAGTAGGGCCTCCAGGGTGACCATCTCTGGGCTGCTCCCAATGCCTCGTGCCAGTGAGGCTAAGAATAGGGAGTTAGTCCAATTGAATGCTTGGCTAAAGGACTGATCCAGGAGGGAGGGCTTCATTTTCCTAGATCAATGGGAAGTTTTCAGGAGAGGATGGCACCTGCACAAGAAGGACTGGTCACAACTAAGTTGGAAGGGCACGAATATCCTGGCTGGGAGTTTTGCTAGTGCAGTTCGGGAGGGTTTAAACTAGTATGGCAGGGGGGTGGGGATCAAAATATTAGGACTACAAGTGTAGAGGCTGGGGACGAGCTTGGGGCTGGGACAAGGCTGGCAAAGAAGAAGAGCACTCTGGGGGAGGATGACCTCACTGGGCCTGGAGGTCTGGAGTGCTTATACTTCAATGCAAGGAGCGTAGCAGGTAAGACAGATGAACTTAGGGCCTTAATGCTCACGAGGAATTTGGATGTGGTTGCGGTGACAGAGACTTGGTTGAAAGAGGGACAGGACTGGCAGCTGAATATTCCGGGGTACAAGTGTTTTAGGCGAGACAGAGGAGGGGCCAAAAGAGGTGGGGGAGTAGCAGTATTAGTTGGAGAGCATATTACAGCGGTGCAGAGGGAGGACAATTCAGAGGGGACATGTAACGAGTCACTCTGGGTGGAGCTTAGAAACAGGAAGGGAGCAGTCACTATTTTGGGGGTATACTACAGGCCCCCCAACAGCCCAAGGGAAGTGGAAGAACGGATATGTCAGGAGATACTGGATAGGTGCAGGAAAAATAGGGTTGTTGGAGTGGGAGACTTCAATTTCCCTGGTATAGACTGGAAATCGCTGAGAGCTGGGACACTGAACGGGGAGGAATTTGTAAAATGCGGACAGGAGGGTTCTTTGGAACAATAGGTAGATAGCCCGACTGGAGAGGGGGCTATACTGGACCTAGTACTGGGGAATGAGCCCGGTCAGGTCTTCAAAGTTTCGGTAGGGGAACATGTGGCAAATAGTGACCACAATTCTGTTAGCTTTAGGATAGTGATGGAAAAGGATGAGTGGTGTCCCAAGGGTAAGGTGTTGGATTGGGGGAAGGCTAACTTCAGTGGGATTAGGCAGAAATTGGCAGCTCTTGATTGGGAGAGGCTGTTTGAGGGTAAATCCACATCTGGCATGTGGGAGTCTTTTAAGGAACAGTTGTTAGGGCTACAGGACAGGCATGTGCCTGTAAAAAAGAAGGATAGGAAGGGTAGGATTTGAGAACCGTGGATAACCAGGGAAATTGAGGGACTGGTCAAAAAGAAAAGAGAGGCGTATGTTAGGTCCAGGCAGCTAAAAACGGAGGGAGCTCTGGAGGAGTACAAAGAAAGTAGGAAAGAACTCAAACGGGGAATTAGAAGGGCAAAAAGGGGTCACGAAATGTCCTTGGCAGACAGGATTAAGGAGAATCCCAAGACATTTTATTCATACTTTAGGAACAAAAGTGTTGTCAGGGAAAAAATCGGACCTCTCAGGGACAAAAGTGGGGAATTATGCTTGGAGCCCAAAGAAGTAGGGGAGATCCTAAATGAATACTTTGCGTCGGTATTCACAAAGGAGAGGGATGTGTTGACTGGGAGGTTCTTGGAGGGGAGTGTTGAACCGTTGGAGAAAATCTCCATTACAAGGGAGGAAGTGTTAGGTTTGTGAGAGAATATAAAGACTGACAAATCCCCAGGGCCTGATGGAATCTATACAAGGCTGCTCAGGGAGACGAGAGATGAAATTGCTGGGCCTCTGACACAAATCTTTGTCTCGTCACTGGACACAGGTGAGGTCCCAGAGGATTGGAGGATAGCTAATGTGGTCCCGTTATTTAAGAAGGGAAGGAAGGATAACCCAGGTAATTATAGGCCGGTGAGCTTGACGTCCGTGGTGGGGAAGTTGTTGGAGAAGATTCTTAGAGATAGGATGTATGCGCATTTAGAAAGGAATAAACTCATTCACGATATTCAGCATGGTTTTGTGAGAGGGAGGTCATGCCTCACTAACCTGGTAGAGTTTTTTGAAGAAGTGACCAGAATAGTTGACGAGGGAAGGGCCGTGGATGTCGTCTATATGGACTTTAGGAAAGCGTTTGACAAAGTCCCTCATGGTAGGCTGGTGAAAAAGGTTGGATCTCATGGGATAAAGGGGGAGGTGGCTAGATGGGTGGAGAACTGGCTTGGTCACAGAAGACAGAGGGTGGTAGTGGAAGGGTCTTTTTCCGGCTGGAGGCCTGTGACTAGTGGTGTTCCGCAGGGCTCTGTATTGGGATCACTGCTGTTTGTGATTTATATTAACGATCTGGAAGAAGGTGCAACTGGGGTGATCAGTAAGTTTGCGGACGACACAAAATTGGCAGGACTTGCAGATAGTGAGGAGCATTGTCAGAGGCTACAGAAGGATATAGATAGGCTGGAAATTTGGGCAAAGAAATGGCAGATGGAGTTCAATCCAGATAAATGCGAAGTGATGCATTTTGGTAGAAATAATGTAGGGAGGAGCTATATGATAAATGGCAGAATCATAAAGGGTGTAGATACGCAGAGAGACCTCATGGATCTCATGGGACAAAGGGGGAGGTGGCTAGATGGGTGGAGAACTGGCTTGGTCACAGAAGACAGAGGATGGTATTGGAAGGGTCTTTTTCCGGATGGAGGCCTGTGACTAGTGGTGTTCCACAGGGCTCTTTATTGGGATCACTGCTGTTTGTGATTTATATGAACGATCTGGAAGAAGGTGTAACTGGGGTGATCAGTAAGTTTGCGGACGACACAAAATTGGCAGGACTTGCAGACAGTGAGGAACATTGTCAGAGGCTACATGGTGTGCAAGTCCACAGATCCTTGAAGGTGACGTCGCAGGTGGAGAAGGTGGTGAAGAAGGCATATGGCATGCTTGCCTTTATAGGACGGGGCATAGTGTATAAAAGTTGGGGTCTGATGTTGCAGCTGTATAGAACGTTGGTTCGGCCGCATTTGGAATACTGCGTCCAGTTCTGGTCGCCACACGACCTGAAAGACGTGGAGGCTTTGGAGAGAGTACAGAGGACGTTTACCAGGATGTTGCCTGGTATGGAGGGGCTTAGTTATGAGGAGAGATTAGGAAAACTGGGGATGTTCTCCCTGGGAAAGACAGAGGATGAGGGGAGACTTAATAGAGGTGTATAAAATTATGAAAGGCACAGACAGGGTGAACGGTGGGAAGCTTTTCCCCAGGTCGGTGGTAACGTTCGCGAGGGGTCAAAGTTCAAGGTGAAATGGGGGAGGTTTAACACAGATATCAGAAGGACATATTTTACACAGAGGGTGGTGGGGGCCTGGAATGCGCTGCCAGGCAAGGTGGTGGAGGTAGACACACTGGGAACGTTTAAGACTTATCTAGATAGCCATATGAACGGAGTAGGAATGGAGGGATACAAAAGAATGGTGTAGTTTGGACCAGGGAGCGGCACGGGCTTGGAGGGCCGAAGGGCCTATTCCTGTGCTGTATTGTTCTTTGTTCTTTGTTCTTTGTTCTAACTCATTTCCCAATAGGAGATCCAATATCGCATCCTCTCTAGTTTCATATTCGATAAACTCACCACATCTTAGTGAAATGATTCTGATAAAATATTGAGATGTAGAAGTAAAGAATGAGAAAGAATGAAGAGACAGGGAGTAATTTATTGGGGGATGTAACACTTGGAGAGTGAGCTCCATATTTGTCAGCTCCCATCCCCGAGCAGCCTCACACTTCAATCTGTCAAACTCCACTCTGAACAGTGTTTCTAACTCTGTCAATGGGAATTCACTGAGAAAAATCACAGGATAGACAGAGAGCAACACACAACAACTCATGGATCAATCATTGACCTGGCGTTGGGAAATCCTTCTCTATTGGAAAACTCCCCAATCTGGGTGGGTAGGGGAGGAATCTGGGGTGGGATCTGCTTATTCCAGATCTTATTTCCCTTTCCCCAGACATTCAAATTTCCACCACAAGTTTCTAACAGCTCACATTCTGGTAATCAGACACACAGTGGGGAAAAGATCGAGTGGTTTAGGAAATGGGATTGGAAGAGGGATTTTTGTCTTGGGATCTATGGGCTGTGATTCCAAATGGGACTTTACTCTCGAGTGATCTGTGTTTCTCCTGCACCAGGAGACTGTGATGCTGACCAAGGGTCATCTGAAATGTGGACAATATTCCCGACCCCAGCACTGACATCTCTTCCCCAGACTGACTGCTCTGAAAAGATGTGCAAACCTAACCGATGCCAGGACTGTATGAGGAGAGATTGGGGAAAATGGCGTTGTATTCTCCTTTGTTTTGAAGGATGAGAGGTGATCTGACTGAAACTTATAAAACTCCTACAGTCTGTGACAGGGTGGATGTGGACAGGAGAGTTATCCTGGCTGCAACTCCCACCCACCTGTCGAAGGAACAGCCTGTTCCGAAAGCTAGTGGCTTTTGCTGCCAAATAAATCTGTTGGACTTTAACCTGGTGTTATTAGACTTCTTACTGTGTTTACCCCAGTCCAATGCCGGCATCTCCACATCATGCTGAGTCTAGAACCAGGGGACATCATCTCAGAATAGGATAGAGATGAGGAGGAATTGCTTCACTCAGTGGGTGGTGAATCTTTGGAATTCTGTGTATAAAATTATGAAAGGCATAGATAGGGTGAACGGTGGGAAGCTTTTCCCCAGGTCGGTGGTGACGTTCACGAGGGGTCATAGGTTCAAGGTGAAGGGGGGGAGGTTTAACACAGATATCAGAAGGACATATTTTACACAGAGTGTGGTGGGGGCCTGGCATGCGCTGCCAGGCAAGGTGGTGGAGGCGGACACATTGGGAACGTTTAAGACTTATCTAGGCAGCCATATGAATGGAGTGGGAATGGAGGGATACAAAAGAATGGTCTAGTTTGGACCAGGGAGCGGCACGGGCTTGGAGGGTCGAAGGGCCTGTTCCTGTGCTGTATTGTTCTTTGTTTGTTTGTTCTTGGAGATTACGTTGACTGGGAGACTGTGAGGCACATGACTGGCCTTGCTCTTTACAGACTGAAAACAAATCAAGGGAGGAATACATCATATCCTGTCATTGTAATGATGATTGACAGTAGTTTAAGACAGGCACCCATAAGGGAGACTGCACATCATATCACAACATGAGTGTCACTATCTCACATGTATTCTCATCGTATCAAACAGCACTCTGACCTGAGAATTTCCTTTTTCCCCAAAATTCAACAGGTTATTCATACAATTCATAATGAAACAGTATTTATCAAGGAACTCTGACCCCAAGATACTGTAAGAATGAATTAATAGGTTTAGTTACAAAAGGAATGAATCTAACACCCCTGCATTCGAGTAAAGTCACATGCTGGTCACATGCTTAGACCCCAAGGATCTAATGTCAGCAGAACTTGTCAGGAGGTGTAAGTTGTGAAGATAGAGCCATTCAAGGGGTCAGACCCTGAGATAGGTTAGGGAGTGGGAACTGTGCTGGTCAGCTACAGCTGAGTAAGACAGTAGCCAAAGCCGTGTTGTGCGGCCAGAGCCCTGAAAAGATACGTTGCCTGAAATCAGCCTGATTAGAACTGTGCAGGTTCGAAAACAAACTGTACAGAGACGGGCAGTGATGGAACACCATCAGGAAAACACAGTAAGAAGTCTCACAATGGGTACAGACAATGTGAGTGCAGAGAGGGTTAAGCACAGCTTAAAGAGGTGTTTATTGTCTCCGCTGCAAGACGTGCCGGATCATCGACACAGATGCCATCATCTCACGTGAGAACACCATCCACCAGGTACACGGTACATACTCTTGCGACTCTGCCAACGTTGTCTATCTGATACGCTGCAGGAAAGGATGTCCCGAGGCATGGTACATTGGGGAGACCATGCAGACGCTACAACAACGGATGAATGAACACCACTCGACAATCACCAGGCAAGACTGTTCTCTTCCTGTTGGGGAGCGCTTCAGCAGTCACGGGCATTCGGCCTCTGATCTTCGGGTAAGTGTTCTCCAAGGCGGCCTTCACGACATACGACAGCGCAGAATCGCTGAGCAAAAACTGAAAACCAAGTTCCGCACATGAGGACGGCCTCAACCGGGATCTTGGGTTCATGTCATACTGTCTGTAACCCCCCACGACTTGCCTGGACTTGCAAGATCTCACTAACTGTCCTGGCTGGAGACAATACACATCTCTTTAACCTGTGCTTCACCCTTTCTCCACTCACATTGTCTGTAACTTTAAGACTTGATTACCTCTAAGACTCGCAGACCAACCACTGTTTGGTAAGTTGAGTTTGTGTCTTTATATGTCCTGTTTGTGAACCGAACTCCCACTCACCTGATGAAGGAGCAGCGCTATTAAAGCTTGTGGCTTGTGCTACCAAATAAACCTGTTGGACTTTAACCTGCTGTTGTGAGACTTCTTACTGTGTTTACCCCAGTCCAACGCTGGCATCTCCACATCAGGAAAACAGGAAGAGAGTGCCAGGAACTCCCATTGGGAAGCTGAGGGCTCCATCATGAGGTTCACAGCGGAACAACACCCCAGGTTGTGAGTGGGAAAAGCAAAGATGACAATGGCTTCAGCACATGGCTGGAATGTGACTGATGGACAGTCTAACAGTGGAGACAGGAGCATCAGCAGTAAATGATGCCCTGGGAGGTGTAGAAGAATGTGACACAGATTATCTTGGGGTCAAAGTTCCTTGATAAATACTGTTTCATTATGATTTGTATGAATAACCTGTTGAATTTTGGGGAAAAAGGAAATTCTCAGGTCAGAGTGCTGTTTGATACGATGCGAATACATGTGAGATAGTGACACTCATGTTGTGATATGATGTGCAGTCTCCCTTATGGGTGCCTGTCTTAAACTACTGTCAATCATTATTACCATGACAGGATATGATGTATTAGTCCCTTGATTTGTTTTCAGTCTGTAAAGAGCAGGGCCAGTCATGTGCCTCACAGTCTCCCAGTCAATGTAATCTTCAAGAGAATTCCAAAGTTCACCATCCACTGAGTGAAGCAATTCCTCCTCATCTCTATCCTATTCTGAGATGATGTCCCCTGGTTCTAGACTCGGCAGCCAGGATAAACATCCCATCCACATCCACCCTGTCACAGACTGTAGGAGTTTTATAAATTTCAGTCAGATCACCTCTCATTCTTCAAAACTCAAGAGAATACAACCCCATTTTCCCCAATCTCTCCTCATACAGTCCTGGCATCGGTTCGGTTTGCACATCTTTTCAGAGCAGTCAGTCTGGGGAAGAGATGTCAGTGCTGGGGTCGGGAATATTGTCCACATTTCAGATGACCCTTGGTCAGCATCACAGTCTCCTGGTGCAGGAGAAACACAGATCACTCGAGAGTAAAGTCCCATTTGGAATCACAGCCCATAGATCCCAAGACAAAAATCCCTCTTCCACTCTCATTTCCTAAACCACTCGATCTTTTCCCCCACTGTGTGTCTGATCACCAGAATGTGAGCTGTTAGAAACTTGTGGTGGAAATTTGAATGTCTGGGGAAAGGGAAATAAGATCTGGAATAAGCAGATCCCACCCCAGATTCCTCCCCTACCCACCCAGATTGGGGAGTTTTCCAATAGAGAAGGATTTCCCAACGCCAGGTCAATGATTGATCCATGAGTTGTTGTGTGTTGCTCTCTGTCTATCCTGTGATTTTTCTCAGTGAATTCCCATTGACAGAGTTAGAAACACTGTTCAGAGTGGAGTTTGACAGATTGAAGTGTGAGGCTGCTCGGGGATGGGAGCTGACAAATATGGAGCTCACTCTCCAAGTGTTACATCCCCCAATAAATTACTCCCTGTCTCTTCATTCTTTCTCATTCTTTACTTTTACATCTCAATATTTTAACAGAATTATTTCACTGAAATGTGGTGAGTTTATCGAATATGAAACTCGAGAGGATGCGATATTGGATCTCCTATTGGGAAATGAGTTGGGGCAGGTGATGGATGTGAGTGTGAGGGAACACTTTGGATCCAGTGATCATAATGCCATTAGTTTCAACCTGATCATGGATAAGGATAGATCTGGTCCTCGGGTTGAAGTTCTGAACTGGAAAAAGGCCAAATTTGATTAATTGTGAAGGGATCTGGGAAGTGTGGAGTGGCACAGGCTGTTCTCTGGTAAGGATGTAAATGGAAAGTGGGAGGCCTTCAAAGGAGAAATTTTGAGAGTTCAGAGTTTGTATGTTCCTGTCAGGATTAAAGGCAAAGTAAATGGGAATAAGGAACCTTGGTTCTCGAGGGAGATTGTGACACTGATTAAGAGGAAGAGAGAGTTGTATGAAACGTACAGGCAGCAAGGAACAGATCAGATGCTCGAGGAGTATAAAAAGTGCAAGAAGCTACTTAAGAGGGAAATCAGGAGGGCTAAAAGAAGATGTGAGGTTGCTTTGGCAGACAAAGTGAAGGAAAATCCAAAGAACTTCTATAGGTATGTTAGGAGCAAAAGGATAGTGAGGGATAAAATTCGTTCTCTTGAAGACCAGAGTGGTAGACTGTGTATGGAACCAAAAGAGATGGGGGAGATACTAAATGGTTTTTTTGCATCCGTATTTACTGAGGAAACGGGCACGGAGTCTACGGAAATAGGGCAAACTGGTAGGGAGGCCATGGAACCTTTGCAGATTGAAGGGGAGGAGGTGCTTGCTGTCTTGAGGCAAATCAGAGTGGATAAATCCCCAGGACCGGACAGGGTATTCCCACGGACCTTGAGGGAAGCTAGTGATGAACTTGCAGGGGCCCTGGCAGACATATTTAAAATGTCAGTATTCACGGGGGAGGTGCCGGATGATTGGAGGGTGGCTCATGTTGTTCCGTTGTTTAAAAAATGTTCCAAAAGAAATCCGGGAAATAATAGGCCAGTAAGTTTGACGTCGGTGGTGGGCAAATTATTGGAAGGTGTGATGAGGGATAGGATCTACAAATATTTGGATAGACAGGGACTTATTAGGGAGTCAACATGGCTTTGTGCGTGGTCGGTCATGTTTGACCAATCTATTAGAGTTTTTTTGAGGAGGTTACCAGGAAAGTGGATGAAGGGAAGGCGGTGGATGTTGTCTACCTGGATTTCAGCAAGGTCTTTGACAAGGTCCCTCATGGGAGGTTAGTTAGGATTGTTCACTCGCAAGGTATACATGGGGAGGTAGTAAATTGGATTAGACACTGGCTCAATGGAAGAAGTCAGAGAGTGGTTGTGGAGGATTGCTTCTCTGAGTGGAGGTCTGTGACTAGTGGTGTGCCGCAGGGATCGGTGTTGGGTCCATTGTTGTTTGTCATCTATGTCAATGATCTGGATGATAATGTGGTAAATTGGATCAGCAAATTTGCTGATGATACAAAGATTGGAGGTATAGTGGACAGTGAGGAAGGTTTTCAAAGCTTGCAGGGGGATTTGGACCAACAAGGAATGAGCTGAAAAAGGGGCTTAGGAGAGCTAGGAGGGGACATGAGAAGTCCTTGGCGGGTCGGATCAAGGAAAACCCCAAGGCTTTTTACTCTTATGTGAGGAATAAAAGAATGACCAGGGTGAGGTTAGGGCCGGTCAAGGACAGTAGTGGGAACTTGTGTATTGAGTCAGTAGAGATAGGCGAGGTGATGAATGAATACTTTTCTTCAGTGTTCACCAAGGAGAGGGGCCATGTTTTTGAGGAAGAGAAGGTGTTACAGGCTAATAGGCTGGAGGAAATAGATGTTCGGAGGGAGGATGTCTTGGCAGTTTTGAATAAACTGAAGGTCGATAAGTCCCCTGGGCCTGATGAAATGTATCCTAGGATTCTGTGGGAGGCAAGGGATGAGATTGCAGAGCCTTTGGCGTTGATCTTTGGGTCCTCGCTGTCCACGGGGATGGTGCCAGAGGACTGGAGAATGGCGAATGTTGTTCCTCTGTTTAAGAAAGGGAATAGAAATGACCCTGGTAATTATAGACCGGTTAGTCTTACTTCGGTGGTTGGTAAATTGATGGAAAGGGTCCTTAGGGATGGGATTTACGACCATTTAGAAAGATGCGGATTAATCCGAGATAGTCAGCACGGATTCGTGAAGGGCAAGTCGTGCCTCACAAATTTGATAGAATTTTTTGAGGAGGTAACTAAGTGTGTTGATGAAGGTAGGGCAGTTGATGTCATATACATGGATTTTAGTAAGGCGTTTGATAAGGGTATCATCATGGTCGGCTTATGATGAAAGTGAGGAGGTGTGGGATAGAGGGAAAGTTGGCCGATTGGATAGGTAACTGGCTGTCTGACCAAAGACAGAGGGTGGTGGTCGATGGAAAATTTTCGGATTGGAGGCAGGTTGGTAGCGGTGTGCCGCAGGGATCAGTGCTTGGTCCTCTGCTTTTTGTGATTTTTATTAATGACTTAGAGGAGGGGGCTGAAGGGTGGATCAGTAAATTTGCTGATGACACCAAGATTGGTGGAGTAGTGGATGAGGTGGAGGGCTGTTGTAGGCTGCATAGAGACATAGATAGGATGCAAAGCTGGGCTGAAAAATGGCAAATGGAGTTTAACCCTGATAAATGTGAGGTGATTCATTTTGGTAGGACTAATTTAAATGTGGATTACAGGGTCAAAGGTAGGGTTCTGAAGACTGTGGAGGAACAGAGAGATCTTGGGGTCCATATCCACAGATCTCTAAAGGTTGCCAGTCAAGTGGATAGAGCTGTGAAGAAGGCCTATAGTGTGTTAGCTTTTATTAACAGGGGGTTGGAGTTTAAGAGCCGTGGGGTTATGCTGCAACTGTACAGGACCTTGGTGAGACCACATTTGGAATATTGTGTGCAGTTCTGGTCACCTCACTATAAGAAGGATGTGGAAGCGCTGGAAAGAGTGCAGAGGAGATTTACCAGGATGCTGCCTGGTTTGGAGGGTAGGTCATATGAGGAAAGGTTGAGGGAGCTAGGGCTGTTCTCTCTGGAGCGGAGGAGGCTGAGGGGAGACTTAATAGAGGTGTATAAAATGATGAAGGGGATAGATAGAGTGAACGTTCAAAGACTATTTCCTCGGGTGGATGGAGCTATTACAAGGGGGCATAACTATAGGGTTCGTGGTGGGAGATACAGGACGGATATCAGAGGTAGGTTCTTTACGCAGAGAGTGGTTGGGGTGTGGAATGGACTGCCTGCAGTGATAGTGGAGTCAGACACTTTAGAAACATTTAAGCGGTTATTGGATAGGCACATGGAGCACACCAGGATGATAGGGAGTGGGATAGCTTGATCTTGGTTTCAGATAAAGCTCGGCACAACATCGTGGGCTGAAGGGCCTGTTCTGTGCTGTACTGTTCTATGTTCTATGTTCTAAGAAAAATGGGCTGGAAAATGGCAAATGGAATTTAATGCAGACAAGTGTGAGATCTTTGGAAGGATAAACCAAAGTAGAATGTACAGGGTAAATGGTAGAAGTCTGAAGCGTGCAGTTGAACAGAGGGATCTGGGAATACAGGTACAGAATTCCCTAAAAGTGACGTCACAGGTGGATAGGGTCGTGAAGAGTGCCTTTGGCATATTGGCCTTTATAAATCGGAGTATCGAGTATAAAAGTTGGATTGTTATGGAAAGGTTATATAAGGCATTGGTCAGGCTGAATTTAGAGTATTGTGTACAGTTTTGGTCACCTAGTTACAGGAAGGATGTAAACAAGGTTGAAAGAGTGCAGAGAAGGTTCACAAGGATGTTGCTGGGACTTGAGAAGCTGAGTTACAGAGAGAGATTGAATAGGATGGGATTTTATTCCCTGGAGCGTCGAAGAATGAGGGGAGATTTGTTACAGGTGCATAAGATTTTGATGGTTATAGATAGAGTGAATGCAAGTAGGCTTTTTCGGCTGAGGCAAGGGGAGAAAAAAATCAGAGGGCATGGGTTAAGGGTGAAAGGAGAAAATTTTAAAGGGAATATTACGGAGGGCTTCTTCACGCAGAAAGCGGTGGGAGTGTGGAATGAGCTGCCGGATAAAGTAGTAAATGCGGGGTCACTTTTAACATTTAAGAAAAACTTAGACGGGTTCATGGATGAGAGGGGTGTGGAGGGATATGGTCCAAGTGCAGGTCAGTGGGATGTGGCAAAAAATGATTCGGCACAGACAAGAAGGGCCAAAAGGCCTGTTTCTGAGCTGTAATTTTCTCTGGTCCCGTGGAAACTCGTGATGTGACCAATCACACAGATTTATTTTCAAGTAAGAATCTAACATGAGACCAAAGGTTGCAATGCATCACCCTCTTTATTTCACAGTGAGAATACATTCCCAGCAGTTTGAGAAACAAAAGAGAAAAAAAGACGCCAGGGGGATTAGCAGGATAAATACATAGGTTTCAATTATATAGTGAGAGCACCCCTGTCTGTTTGTTCTCCCTACCCAAGGATAGATGAACTTAGTTTCGAGGGACAGCAATGCCGGTTTATCAGACAGGTTACTCACTGGAGGGACAGTGTGGGAAGGTGGAGGTTCGGGTGGAGATCAGCCGTGATCTTACGGAATGGTGCAGCAGGTTTGAAGAGCTTTTGTTTTTATTTAACTTGGGAAACACAAAGGGCTGGATTTTACATCCTCGCTCGGATGAGATCGTAAAATCCTGCCCGAGGCACACGGAGATTTCCGTTCTGCGAGTCTCACCCACCCCGGAATTGGTGAAATTCCAACCAAGATTTACAACCCCAGGTGACAACAAAAGTTTATCTATCACAGCACTGCATGGGGGGGACGTTGAACTGAACTCATTGTTGCCATCTCGAAGGACAAGGACAGGACACACATGGGAACCTTGATATTCCCCGAAAAGTCTTTCGGGATTATTACTTGGAGATATATCGCTGTTCCTGCACTGTCATTTGGTCAGGATACCGGAACTCCCTCCCTGACAGCACTGTGGGTGAACTATGGACTGCAGGAGTTTCAGAAAGCAGTTCAGCACCACATTCTCCAAGACAGTTAAGGGTGGTGATAAATGCCGGCCCAGCCAGTGACGCACACATCCTATCGATCAATCTAAACAGACTGGACATCTGGGAAGAACCATTGTTTCGAATGACTGAACTAAACAAACAATGGGAACAGTGTCTGTAAATGAGGAAGAAATGTTCACTGTTGATGATAATGGAGCTGAATAATTTGGAATAAAGTCTCAATGCTGCAGTGTGTGTGGGAGTCAGAAATTACTAACCTCCAGTCGAGGGCAATATTTCTAAACAGACTCACAGAGATTTGGAGATGGGACATTGGTGGAATTGTACAAAATCCCAACTCTGACACATTGACATAATCTGTCTGATGAACATTCATTGCATTCCCTCCAAGGTCTGTATATCCTGTCTCAGGTAAGGAGACCAAAACTACCCTCAATATTCCATCTTAAACCCAATGTGTACTTAGCGGAAAGTTAGACAGTTTTAGAATCGAGTTAAGCACATCTCACTGTTCAATGTCTGCAAAGGTAGCAGAACCTTCCAGAAAACCATCATTCTCCAGTCTTCATAAAAGCGATTTCCGTTTGGTCATAAATGCTGCAAGAAATAATGTAAACATTTCTCCTATCAAAATTTCGATTGTCTTGTTCCAAGTCCTTCAGGAATTCAGTCACAAGTTCTGGATATTGTTCTCCCTCAACTTTCTGGTCAAAAACCCTGCAACAGAGTGAAGAGGATCAAATATTAATTTTCTTTCTCCTGACAAAACCTGTTTGGAAAGCAAGTAGGTTGTCAGGACGATGGGACCAGGAGTTGGTCATTCAGCCCATTGAGCAGCCTCCAGCATTCAGTTCGTCCCCAGCTGCAGTAACATCATAGAGAAGCGAGCCGAATGGGCAGACAAGCGGCGGATGGAGTTTAATGCACAGAAATAGGAGCTGATGCATCTTACAGAAAGGATGGAGAGAGTCAATATAAAATTAATCGGCGGAATTCACCCCATTAGAGACGACAGCCATAATTCTCTGATTTCGTACACGACTGCCGGTGAGAATGGAGAATTTGGCACTTAGCCAAATCTCCATTCAGAGCAGCAGGACTGGAGAACCCCAGCTGTGGGCAAGGTTGGAGAATTCTGGCTAATGTTCTTTGCTGGGGGAGGGGGGGGGGGGAGGCGGGGGGCGCAGCGGGAACGTGGAGTTTCCCGCTGCGGCAGCTAGTGGGAAAACACGGGAAATCTTCCAGCCGTCCTCATTAACTTTGCACTCAGGTGTTTCTGGCTGTCCTCAGTGTCAGGACAGGCCTGGGTGGCATGTTTCCTGTCGTCATAGCCAGCTGCTGTATTTAAATGCCACCAAAAAGCTCCACTTTCAGCAGTGTTTGGTCAAGGTGTCGTCACGAAGGGGAGCAAAGAGTCAGGCCCCTAAGTTTACTGAGACCTTGGTGGGCACCTTCCTTCACCATGTCGCGGCCAAGGGGAACATCCTGTACCAGGCTCACTGAGGAAGAGTCCCAGCAGGGACATCAACGTGGCATGGGCGCACGCTGCCAATACCGTCAGTGCCAACTGGGGGCAGAGATGTTGAGTAACTCAGTGCCGAACGAGCATGAACGAGCTCATTCACTCCATCAGGATAAACCTCAGCCATGGACACACAATCCACACAGACTCCAAAATGGCAGTGCCTAAGGGCCAGTGGTAATAGGACGGGAAAAGTTCAGCCGAGCTCCCCGGGTCGCGGAGGACAGCTGAGGAAGAGGCACCAGTCTGACCTGGACCTGGTATTACACAGAAACATCGAAATTAGAAGCAGGAGTAGGCCTTTCGGCCCTTTGAGCCTGCTCCGGCATTCATTTTGATCATCGCCGATCATCAAATTCAATATCCAGATACCACTCCCCCTCCCTCCCAATATCCCTTTTTCCCTTTAGCCCCAAGAGTTATACATTCTGTGATAATGAATTCCACACATTCAGCACTCTGGGTGAAGAAATTTCTCCTCGCCTCAGTCGTAAACGGTTGATTCCTTATCCTCCCCGAGGGTGGCATGGTGGCTCAGTGGTTAGCACTGCTGTCGCATAGCACCAGGGACCCGGGTTCGATTACCGGCTTGGGTCACTGGCTGTGTGGAGTGCACATGTTGTCACAGTGTATGTGCAATAATAAATAAACTTAAAAACAAACTATGACCCCTAGTTCTGGACTCCCGTGCCATCAGGAACGTTCTTTCTGAATCTACCCTGTTTAATCCTGTTAGAATTTTATAAGTTTCCATGAGATCCCCTCTCACTCTTCTAAACTCCAGTGAATATAATCCTAACTGACTTAGTCTCTCCTCATATGACAGCCCTGCCATCTCAGGAATCAGACATGACAGGATTATTCCAAGCTGTGGTTTGCTCCTCTTGCTCCATGTGGGAGGCTGGGGACAGTTCCAGTCCCCTGGGTCAGCATGTGTGCAGGAAGTGTCTCCAGCTACTGCTTCTGGAAGCTCCAGTTTCAGAGCTGGAGCGGCGGCTGGAGACACTGTGGAGCATCCACGAGTCAGAGAGTATCGTGGATAGCACGTATAGAGAGGGGGGTCACACCACAGGCTTAGACTCCGCAGGCAAGAAGGGAATGGGTGACCACCAGACAGAGCAAGAGAGACAGGCAGGTAGTGCAGGAATCTCCTGTGACCATTCCCCTGCAGAACAGATATACCGCTTTGGATAAAGTTGAGGGAAATGACCTCTCCAGGGAAAGCAGCAGCAGCCAAACTCATTGCATCATGGTTGGTTCTGCTGCAGAGGGGAGGGGTAAAAATTGTGCCAGTGAAATAGTTATAGGGGATTCAATTGTAAGGGGAATAGGCAGGCGTTTCTGTGGCCGCAAACAAGACTCCAGGATGGTCTGTTGCCTCCCTGGTGCCTGGGTCAAGGATGTCTCGGAGCGGCTGCAGGACATTCTGAAGGGAGAGGGCGAGCAGCCAGTGATCGTAGTCCACATTGGTACAAACAACACAGGTAAAAAAAGGGATGAGGTCCTGAAAGCAGAATACAGGGAGCGAGGAAGAATGTTAAGAAATCGGACCTCAAAGGTAGTGATGTCAGTATTACTACCAGTGCCACGCGCGAGTCAGAGTAGAAATTTTAGGATATATCAGATAAATCCGTGGCTGAAGAGATGGTGTCAGGGGGAGGGCTTCAGATTCCTGGGACATTGGGACCGGT
This sequence comes from Mustelus asterias, assembly GCF_964213995.1. Classification (NCBI taxonomy): domain Eukaryota; kingdom Metazoa; phylum Chordata; class Chondrichthyes; order Carcharhiniformes; family Triakidae; genus Mustelus; species Mustelus asterias. The sequence goes on along the minus strand of NC_135805.1, from coordinate 17,581,918 downwards.
TCTGGGGGATGTGGGTCCTGTACAAATTGGACGGGTTACACCTGGGCAGGACTGGTACTGATGTCAAAGGGGGAGTGTTTGCGAGAGCAGTTGGGGAGGGTTTAAACCAAAATGCCAGGGGGATGGGGACCTATGTAAGGAGTCCGAGAAGGATGGAGAAAGAACAAAATGTGGGAAGAATTTTCCAACTGCATCAAAAATTAGGAACAAAGTTAAAAGGAAGAAGAACTCAAGAGATGTTATCAATGGAAATGTTAGAAACAAAGAATCAACTGATGGATGTAAAAATGATACAACAATTATCATGGGGGACTTTAATCTACATATCAATTGGTCAAACCAGGTCGGTCAAGGTTGCCTTGAAGAGGAGTTAGAACATTGAAAAGCTACAGCACAAACAGGACCTTCAGCACACAAGTTGCGACGAACATGTCCCTACCTTCTAGGCTTACCTGTAACCCTCTATCTTACTAACTTCCATGAGCTTATCCAAAAGTCTCTTAAAAGACCCTATCGAATCCACCTCCACCACCACTACCGGCAGAAGATTCCACGCACCCACCACCCTCTGAGTGAAAAACGTACCCCTAACATCTCCTCTGTACCTACTCCCCAGCACCCTAAACCTGTGACCTCTTGTGGCAACCATTTCATGTTTGAATCTATCATCAAGGAAGAAATAGTGAGACATCTGAATATAAATTGTCCCATTGGTAAGAAGCAGCATGGGTTCATGAAGGGCAGGTCATGTTTTTCTAATTTGGTGGAATTCTTTGAGAACATTACATGTGCAGTGAACAATGGGGAACCTGTGGATGTGGTGTATCTGGATTTCCAGAAGGCATTTGACAAGGTGCCGCACCAAAGATGCAACATAAGATAAAGGTTCACAGTGTTACAGGTAATGTATTAGAATGGATAGAGGATTGGTTAACGAACAGAAAGCAAAGAGTGGGGGTAAATGGGTGTTTTTCTGGTTGGCGATCAGTGACTCGTGGTGTGCCTCAGGGATCAGTGTTGGGACCGCAATTGTTTACGATTTACATAGATGATTTGGACTTGGGGACCAAGTGTAGTGTGTCAAAACTTGCAGATGACACGAAGATGAGTGGCAGAGCAAAGTGTGCAGAGGACGCTGAAAGCCTGCAAAGGGATATAGATAGTCTAAGTGAGTGGGTGAGGGCCTGGCAGATGGAGTACAATGTTGGGAAATGTGAGGTCACCCATTTTGGTAAGAATAACAGCAAAATGGACTCTTATTTAAATGGTAAAAAATTGCAACATGCTGCTGTTCAGAGGGACCTGGGTGTCCTTGTGCAGGAATCTCAAGCAGTTGGTTTGCAGCATGCAGCAGGGAATTAAGAAGGCAAGTGGAATTTTGTCATTCATTGCGAGAGGGATGGAGTTTAAAAACAGCAAGGTTATGTCGCAGCTGTCTCAGGAGCTGGTGAGGCCACACCTGGAGTACTGTGTACAGTTTTAAGAACATAAGAACATAGGAAATAGGAGCAGGAGTAGGCCATCTGGCCCATCGAGCCTGCCCCGCCATTCAACAAGATCATGGCTGATCTGAAGCGAATCAGTTCCACTTACCCGCCTGCTCCCCATAACCCCTCATTCCCTTATCGATCAGAAAACTATCTACCCGTGATTTAAACATATTCAACGAGGAAGCCTCCACCACTTCAATGGGCAGAGAATTCCAGCGATTCACTACCCTCTGAGAGAAGAAGTTCCCCCTCAACTCTGTTCTGAACCGGCCCCCCCTTATTTTGAGGCTGTGCCCTCTAGTTCTGGTTTCCCTTCTAAGTGGAAAGAATCTCTCCACCTCTACCCTATCCAGCCCCTTCATTATCTTATATGTCTCTATAAGATCACCCCTCATCCTTCTAAACTCCAACGAGTACAGACCCAATCTGTTTAATCTCTCCTCATAAGCTACACCCCTCATCTCCGGTATCAACCTGGTGAACCTTCTCTGCACTCCCTCCAAGGCCAATATATCCTTTCGCAAATAAGGGGACCAAAACTGCACACAGTACTCCAGTTGAGGCCTCACCAGTGCCTTGTACAGTTGCAGCAAGACCTCCCTGCTTTTATATTCTATCCCCCTCGCGATAAAGGCCAACATTCCATTCGCCTTCTTGATCAGCTGCTGCACCTGCAGACTGAGTTTTTGCGATTCGTGCACAAGGACCCCCAGGTCCCTCTGCACAGTCGCACGATGTAATTTTTCTCCATTTAAATAATATTCTAATTTACTATTATTTCTTCCAAAGTGGATAACCTCACATTTGCTAACGTTATATTCCATCTGCCAGATCCTCGCCCACTCGCTCAGCCTATCCAAATCTCTCTGCAGACTTTCCGCGTCCTCCACGCAATTCGCTTTCCCACTCATCTTCGTGTCATCAGCAAACTTGAATACCTTACATTCAGTCCCCTCCTCCAGATCATCTATGTAAATGGTAAACAATTGAGGCCCCAGCACCGATCCCTGCGGCACGCCACTGGTCACCAACTGCCAACCAGAAAAGCACCCATTTATCCCAACTCTCTGCTTCCTGTTAGATAGCCAATCCCCAATCCACGCCAACACCTTACCCCTAATTCCGTGTACCCCAATCTTCTGCAGCAACCTTTTGTGAGGCACCTTATCGAACGCCTTCTTGAAATCTAAAAACACCACATCCACCGGTTCCCCTCTGTCAACCGCACTAGTGACATCTTCATAAAAGTCCAGTAGATTCGTCAAACACGACTTTCCCTTCATGAATCCATTCTGCGTCTGCTTGATCGAACCATTCTTATTCAGGTGCTCTGTTATTTCCTCTTTAATAATGGACTCTAGCATCTTCCCAAATACGGACGTTAAGCTAACCGGCCTGTAGTTACCCGCCTTTTGTCTACTTGGCCTCCTTACTTGAGAAAGGATATACTGGCACTGGAGGGGGTGCAGAGGAGATTCACTAGATTGATTCTGGAGTTGAGAGGTTTGGCTTATGAGGAGAGACTGAGTAGACTGGGGCTATGCTCATTGGAATTCAGAAGAATGAGGGGAGATCTTATAGAAACAGAGAAGATAATGAAGGGAACAGATAAGATCGAAGCAGGGAGTTGTTTCCACTGGCGGGTGAAAATTGAACGAGGGGGCATAGCCTCAAAATAAGAGGAAGCATATTTAGGACTGAGTTGAGGAGGAACTTCTTCACACAAAGGATTGTGAATCTGTGGAATTCCCTGCCCAGTGGTGCAGTTGAGGCTACCTCATTGAATGTTTTAAGGCAAGGATTGATAAATATTTGAACAGTAAAGGAATTAAGGGTTGTGGTGAGTGGGCAGGTAAGTGGAACTGAGTCCATGGAAAGATGAGCCATGATCTTATTGAATGACGGTGCTGACTCGAGGGTCCAGACGGCCTATTCCTGCTCCTAGTTCTTATGTTCTTATAGTAGTCTGTTGCTTGAGACCTCGTCGAAAGATTTCAGAAAGTCTAAATAAACCACATCCACCAGTTCTCCCTGGTCAACTTTACTAGTTACATCCTCAAAAACTGAGGACTGAGTCCAGCCAGGTGAGCTAAGCGTCAGTGGGGGAGCATTCTAGGAACAGTGACCATAATTCCGTCAGTCTTAACTTACCTATGGATAAGAATAAGAGTAGATCGTGGGTGAAAGTACTAAATTGGGGGAAGGCTAACTATGATAAACATTGGCAGGAACTGGGGAGAGTAGATTAGCGTGGTTTCTTGAGGGTCATGTGGAAATCTTTTTCAGGCCAGTTGATTAGAGTCCAGGATCAGCATGTTCCTTTGAAAATGAAGGATAAGGAAGCAAGATTCCTGAATCTTGGATGAGAAGAGAAATTGTGAGCTTAGTCAAAAATTAAAAGGCAGCATACTTAAAGTTTAGGAAACTGAGGAGAGACAGAGTCCTTGAAGAACAGAAAGAAAGCAGGAAAGAACTGAAACAAGAAAGTTTAAAATGTGCCATGAATGTCTGTGGCAAACAGGATTAAGAAAAATCCCAAGACATTTTATTTGTATATAAGGGGTAAGAGGGCAGCTAGCGAAGGAATAGGTCATCTCAAGGACAAAAGAAGGAGTGCGGAGCCGGAGAAAGTGGGTGAGATCCTATACGAATACTTTGCATCGGTTTTCACAAAGGAGAAGGACATGGTGGATGGAGAGTCTAGGGAAGGGGTATGTTGACATCCTGGGGCATGTCAATATAGAAAAGGTGTTGGGTGCTTTCAAAAGCATTAAGATAGACAAGTCCCCTGATGGTATCTATCCCAGAGGAAGGCAAGGGAGGAAATCGCTGCGGCCATGTATGAAACCTCTGCATCCTCTTTCGTGACAGGAAAGGTCCCAGAGGACTGGAGAATAACCAATGGTGCTCCTTTGTTTAAGAAACGCAACAGCAAAAATCCAGCAAATTCCAGGCCACTTAGCCTTAAATCAGTGGTTGGGAAATTATTGGAGAAAATTCTCAGGGACTTAGTAAAGTACAGTAAAGGAGATCGTTGTACGATAATCTGGGAGTTTGAGTATCTTTGTCCTGAATATCAGTTGACCGTGTCTCCGAGTGCCAACACCTTTTTACAAATTTCCAATTTGCAAAAGTAGACTTGGAACAGTCAATTAAACAAATAGTTGTCCTGAGGGGATCACCAGTTTCTTCCCGGTTTATAGAGGAACCAAATCCATATGAACCTGAGTAGCATGAATGGTGAGGTCCGACTGTCACCTCAAGAGGATGCAGAGATGCTTTAGCGTGATTTGGACAGGCTGAGTGTGACGGCACTTTCAAAAGTTAATTGGGGGAGTCTGTGGGGAGGAAAAGGGACATCTGGTAAGTGGCATGCTTTCAAAAGTGTGTTAACCACGGTTCAGGGTAAATGCATTCCTCTTAGAGTGAAGGGCAAGGCTGGCAGAAGTCGGGAACCCTGGATGACTCGGGATATTGAGGCCCTGGTCCAGAAGACGAAAGAGGCACATGACATGCATAGGCTGCTGGGATCAAGTGAATCTCTTGAAGAGTCTAGGGGGTGTAGGAGTAGAGTTAAGAGAGAAATCAGGAGGGCAAAAAGGGGACAAAAAATTGCTTTGGCAGATAAGGCAAAGGAGAATCCAAAGAGCACATAAAGGGCAAAAGAATAACAGGGAGAGAATAGGGCCTCTTAAGGATCAACAATGTCATCTATGTGCGGATCCACAAGAGATGGGTGAGATCCTAAATGAATATTTCTCAACAGTATTTACTGGGAACTTGGGGAAATAAATAGTGATGTCTTGAGGAATGTACATATTACAGAGAAGGAGGTGTGTGGTGGACCTCAGTTGTGCCTTTGTCCTATATGGACCACCGTTGTGTGTGCTTGTCATACCTGGACACATCTCCTTCCAGTTTGGGTCCTCCCCTCAGCACCTAGTATAAAGGTGGCTGTCTCCTCCCCCTTGTTCAGTCCAGGTCGGTTATTTGTTGGGATCAGCTCCTGATTCTGTTGTGAATAAAACCCTACACTTATATTGGCATATCGGTAGTCTTTCGCCTTATTGATAGCGCATCAATTTTATTCACAACAGTTACTAGTATGGAGCAGTTTCTAAAACCCGACAAGTTAGCATTAGACCCTCAAGAGGTTGGAGCCTCTGATAAATTTGATCATTGGTTGGACTGCTTCGAAGCATTCATCGACACCGCTACGGCCATCGACACCGACGCTGCTAAACTCCATGTGCTCCGCGCCCGGGTAAGCGAAACTGTCTATGGAATCTTCCGGGACGCTGCTACTTACGCGGATGCTATCGAACTCCAAAAGGGCAGTTCCGAAAGAGCCCTAACGTGGTTTACGCCAGACACCTCCTAACTACCCGCAAGCGGCATCCAGGAGAATCGTGCGCCCAATTTCTGCGCGCCCTGCGAGTCCTCGCCCGAGCTTGTGACTGTAAGGCTGTTACAGCAGCTCAGAACATGGAGGATCTGATCCCTGACGCCTACGTTGCGGGCATTGAGTCTACATACATCCAGCAGCGTCTGCTGGAACAAGATGACCTAGACCTCCGGAAAACGGCCACGATGGCTGAAACGTTAGAAGCAGCCTCCCATAATCTCGGGTCTTACCTTGCATCCCGTTCCACTGACTGCTCCACTGCAACGGCTGCTCCAGCAGGGCCCAAATGTTACTTTTGTGGCCTACCTAAGTACCCTCGGCGTCACTGCCCGGCAAAGGACGCGATTTGCTCCGGATGCGGTAAGCTTGGCCACTTTGTTAAAGTCTGCCGAGCAAAGCCGCTTCCGAAGACTCGTGGAGCCATGTGTGCTCCGAGGGCGCAGCCATCTTTGATGCAGGCGGCGGCTGCGCGCGAATCACCATCTTTGATGCGGTCACCGGAAGTGCGGGAATCGCCATCTTTGATGCGGTCACCGGAAGTGCGGGAGTCACCATCTTTGAGACTGGCATCAAGGCGAGCTGAGCAGGAAGCTTCATCCGTGACGTCATCAGACGGCGACGAAGATGGATTCTTCTTTAATTCAACAGTGGCATCGATTTGCCTGGACCAGTCGCAGCCACATCAACTCTCCAAGTCCATAATGGAGATCAAGGTAAATGGTTATGCAGAAAACTGCCTGTTTGACTGTGGGAGCACGGAAAGTTTTATACACCCTCGCACAGTGCGTCAATATGCCCTTCCCGTGCGACCCTGGAGCCAGACCATCTCCATGGCCTCGAATTCTCACTCAGTGGAGGTCCTCGGGTGCTGCTTGGTGACGCTGACGGTACAGGGCACAGTCTACGAGCGTTTTCGGCTCCTCGTGCTGCCGCGGCTCTGCGCAGCTGTACTGCTGGGGTTAGATTTCCTCAGCCATCATAGAAGCGTCACCCTGCAGTATGATAGCCCTTATCCCCCACTCTCCGTCTGCAAGGCGCCGTCACTGCAGCGCCCCTCGCGCACCACCTGCAGTCTCTCGACCCTCAAGATCACCCCCCCCCCCCCCCCGTTATTTGATAACCTCACCCCGGATTGTAGGCCTATAGCCACCAAGAGTAGGCGCTATAGTGCGGATGACCGGGCCTTCATTCGGTCCGAGGTACAACGGCTGCTCCGGGAAGGGATTATCCAGGCCAGCACCAGCCCCTGGAGGGCGCAAGTGGTCGTAGTTAAATCAGGGGAGAAACACCGCATGGTGATTGACTACAGCCAGACCATAAATAGGTATACCCAACTAGATGCATATCCTCTTCCCCGTATCGCAGACATAGTCAACCGCATCGCGCACTATAGGGTTTTTTCGACGATCGATTTGAAATCGGCTTACCACCAGCTCCCTATCCGCTCGGAGGATCGCCCATATGCTGCCTTTGAGGCAGGTGGCCACCTCTACCAGTTCCTCTGAGTCCCCTTTGGTGTCACCAATGGGGTCTCAGTCTTCCAACGGGCCATGGATCAAATGGTGGACCAGTACGGACTACGGGCCACTTTCCCGTATCTGGATAACGTTCACCATCTGCGGCCATGACCTGCAGGATCACGATGCCAACCTACAAAAATTCCTTCGTACGGCCACTCTCCTGAACCTCACATATAATGAGGCGAAGTGTGTTTTCCGGACACGCTGCCTCGCCATCCTTGGGTACGTGATAGAAAATGGTGTCCTTGGCCCCGACCCAGCCCGTATGCGTCCCCTTATGCAGCTTCCCCTCCCTACTACCCTCAAAGCACTGAGGAGATGCCTGGGCTTCTTCTCCTATTATGCCCAGTGGGTTCCCCGTTACGCAGATAAAGCCCGTCCACTCCTAAAATCGACCTATTTTCCCCTGGCGGAGGAGGCCCGTCAGGCCTTCGACGACATCAAAGCGGACATCGCAAAGGCCGCGATGCATGCTGTGGACGAATCCATCCCATTCCAAGTGGAAAGTGATGCGTCTGACTTTGCCCTAGCCGCCACCCTTAACCAGAGGGGCCGTCCGGTGGCCTTCTTTTCCCGGACCTTACAAGGCCCTGAGATTCGACACTCCTCGGTCGAGAAGGAGGCCCAGGCCATCGTGGAAGCCGTCCGGCACTGGCGCCATTATCTCGCGGGCCAACGATTCACCTTAATTACGGACCAGCGGTCAGTTGCCTTCCTGTTTAACACCAGGCAAAAGGGCAAGATTAAGAATGACAAGATCTTGCGGTGGAGGATTGAGCTCTCCACCTACAGATATGACATCATGTACCGGCCCGGGAAGCTCAATGAGCCCCCAGACGCCCTGTCCCGTGGATCATGTGCCAGCGCCCAACTAGACCAGCTACAGTCCCTCCATAACGACCTCTGTCACCCGGGTGTCACCAGATGTTTCCATTTTGTCAAGTCCCGTAACCTGCCCTTCTCCCTTGAGGAAGTCCGGACGATTACCAGGCAATGCAGGGTCTGCACTGAGTGCAAACCGCAGTTCTACCGGCCAGGTAGGGCGCACCTTGTAAAGGCCACTCGCGCGTTCGAGCGCCTTAGCATTGATTTTAAAGGCCCCCTCCCCTCCTCTAACCGCAATGTTTATTTCCTGAATATCATTGACGAATACTCACGTTTCCCTTTTGCCTTCCCCTGCTCGGACATGACCACGGCTACAGTGATTCGGACCCTGAACAAGCTCTTCACCCTGTTCGGCTTCCCAGCCTATTTTCATAGCGACTGTGGGTCCTCTTTCATGAGTGACGAGCTGAGGCAGTACCTGCTCGCCAAAGGCGTTGCCTCCAGCCGCACCACTAGCTATAACCCCAGGGGCAATGGTCAAGTGGAGCGGGAGAACGCAACCGTCTGGAAGGCCGTTCTATTAGCGTTACGGTCTAGGGGCCTTCCAGTCAGCCGTTGGCAAGACGTCCTTCCGGACGCATTACATTCCATTAGGTCACTCTTGTGCACAGCGACCAATACGACCCCTCACGAGCGGATGTTTTCGTTTCCCAGGAAGTCCTCCTCGGGTACTTCGCTCCCGGATTGGCTGATGTCCCCGGGACCCGTCCTACTTCGGAAGCATGTCCGGACCCATAAGGCAGATCCCTTGGTCGAGGAGGTCCAACTGCTCCACGCTAATCCCCAATATGCTTACGTAGTCTACCCTGATGGGCGGGAGGACACGGTTTCTGTCCGTGACTTGGCACCCGCGGGTGCCCGGAGGTCACCACGTCCTTCCGCCCCACGGTCCCTGGTGTCGTCCATTCGGAGACTGCTGCGCCTCTTCCTCCCTCAGTCCCTGTCCCCAATGTAGTGCGCCCTGAGCCTGTGGCGGCCCCCCCACCCCCCAGCTCCGGTTCCCACTGTTCCCCATACGCCACCAGGGCCACTGCTCACTCCTCTCGCCCCTATGTACAGCTCGCTTGAGTCGCCGGAGCTGTCGCCACGCAGTACCCGACGACTGGACGGGACGACGGATCGGTCCGCTTCACACCACCTAGCGCCTTCTCTTGACGCTCACTGTACGGAGCCTGGGCCGACATCGCTCGCTGATCGGACGACTCTGCGACCTGCACTACGGCGATCGCGACGGCGGATCAAGCCACCGGTTCGTCTGGACTTGTAATATTGTTTCCGCTTCACCCCGTGTCGTTTTTTTAAAAGGAAGGGGTGAATGTGGTGGACCTCAGTTGTGCCTTTGTCCTATATGGACCACCGTTGTGTGTGTTTGTCATACCTGGACACATCCCCTTCCAGTTTGGGTCCTCCCCTCAGCACCTAGTATAAAGGTGGCTGTCTCCTCCCCCTTGTTCAGTCCAGGTCGGTTATTTGTTGGGATCTGCTCCTGATTCTGTTGTGAATAAAAGCCTACACTTATATTGGCATATCGGTAGTCTTTCGCCTTATTGATAGCGCATCAAGGTGCTGGAAGTTTTAAAGCGCATCAAAGTAGATAAATCTGCGGGACCTGATGAGGTATATCCCAGGACGTTGTGGGAGGCTAGGGAGGAAATTGTGGGTTCCCGAGCCGAGATATTTGAATCATCGATAGTCACGGGCGAGGTGCCTGAAGATTGGAGAGTGGCAAATGTTGTGCCTTTGTTTAAAAAGGGCTGCAGGGAAAAGCCTAGGAACTACAGGCCAGTGAGCCTCACATCTGTGGTGGGTAAATTGTTGGAAGGTATTTTGAGAGACAGGATCTACAGGCATTTAGAGACGCAAGGACTGATTAGGGACAGTCAGCATGGCTTTGTGAGTGGAAAATCATGTCTCACAATTTTAATTGAGTTTTATGAAGGGGTTACCAAGAAGGTAGATGAGGGCAGTGCAGTTGATGTTGTCTACATGGACTTTGGCAAGGCATTTGACATTATTGGAGAAAATTCTCAGGGACTTGGTAAAGTACAGTAAAGGTAGGTTGTTGCATAAAGTTTAATTTCACGGGATCCAGAGTGAGGGATCTAAATAGATACATAATTGGCTGAGGATGGTTGTAGAGAGTTGTTTTCCAAACTGGAGGCCTGTGACCAGCGGTGTGCCTCAGGGATCAGTGCTGGGCCCACTGTTATTTGTCATTTATATTAATGTTTGCATGAGAATAGAGGGGGCATGGTTAGTAAGTTTGCAGATGACACCAAGATTGGTGGCATAGTGGACATCAGGCACTGTGAGCTGGCCCTCCCTCCGCCGACTCCATACTGCCGCTCCCCACTGTACAGACACGCAGTGCCACAAGCACCATGGGTAATGTTGTTCTGAACAGCGATTAGGAAATTGCTGCCCCCTCCCTCCTCTGTGATTGGCTCAGCAAAGTGAGGTAAATCCTGGGGGGGATTTCAAAGTCGTTCTGACCTTGATTGACGGTGAGAGACTCACTCATCATTCTGGGCCCCCTATCGTTCAGGACCCTGTGTCGATGCATGGTGCGTTTCATTGTAAATCCACCCCTGCCAATGTCCCATGTGACAGGATGAGTCTGTTGCTCACTGTGTGACTCCGGGGTGAGTTATGTCGACACAAAAGCTGGCACAAAGAAACATCAATCACATCCTGTCCCAGCAATCCCTGTTCAGCAGGGAGGGTCAAAGTGCAGAAGTGCAATAGTCATAGGGGACTCCATAGTCAGATAGGTGCTTCTGTGTTCGTGAAAAAGACTCCAGGATGGAGTGTTACCCCCCTGGTGCCAGGGTCCGGGATGTCACTGAACAGCTGCAGGGCATCCTGACGGGGAGGGTGATAATGCAGAGGTCATGGTACATGTTGGTACCAATGACATGGGTAGAAAGAATTCAGGGAGTTAGGCAATAGAGTAAAGAGCAAGACCTGTCGGTTTATAATCTCTGGATTACTCCCAGTGCCATGAGCGAGGGAGTACAGCAATAGGAGAATAGCACAGATGAATGCATTGCTTAAGAGTTGGTGCAAGAGGGAGGGTTTTAGATTCCTGGACCACTGGGACTGTTTTTGGGGAACGTGGGACCTGTACAAGCGGGACGGTCTACACTTGAACCAGAGCGGAACTAACATCCTTGCTGGTGGGTTTGCTAGTGCTGCTGGGAAGAGTTTAAACTAGTTTGGCAGGGGGAGGAAACCCAGACTGTTAGCAAAACAGTATAACATAGAAAGGCAATCAGGTCAGAAGGAATACAGTGGGAGTAAGTTTCAAGGAAGTAAGACAAGGCTGGAGGGCCTCTACTTTAATGCCAGCAGTATTAAAGTTAAAACGGATGAGCTATGGGCGAGGATTGACACGTGTAATTATGGTATAATAGCCATCAGAGAGACGTGGCTGAGTAAGGGGCAGGATTGGCAGCTCAACGTCCCGGGATATAGAATCTTCAGGCGAGACAGAGGAGGGGGTAAAAGAAGAGGAGTCTCTCCATTATTAGTTTAGGATGCAGTTACTGCAGTCAGGAGAGATGATATCTTGGAGAGGGCATCACTTGAAGCTTTGTGGGTAGAGTTTAAGAATAAAAAAGGACAGCGATGTTGCTCGGTGTTTATTATAGACCCCCAGGTAGTCAGCGGGAAATTGAAGAGCAAATATTTGCGCAATTCACAGAGGGATGTAAAAATAATAAGAGGGTAATTATATTAGGTGATTTCAACTTTCCCAACATTAATTGGGATAACCATCGTGTTAAGGGCTTAGTTGGAGTCGAGTTCTTAAAATGTGCAGGAAAACTTATTAGGTCAATATGTTGAGGATCCAACAAGGAAGGGAGCTGTGCTGGTCCTAATTCTGGGGAATGAAACCAGACAGGTGGTTGATGTGTTGGTGGGGGAGCATTTTGGTGATAGCGACCACAACATGGCTCAATTCAAATTTGTTATGGACAAAGAAATTGGGTAAAAGTAAAGAAAAGCAAAGTTTATTTATTAGTCACAAGTAGTCTTACATTAACACTGCAATGAAATTACTGTGAAAATCCCCTGACAAGTTGCAGAAAAAGGTTTTGGATTGGGGGAGAGTAGATATTAACAAAAATAGGATCTGGCCAAGGTAGACTGGGATGGGTTACTTGTAGGGAAATCTACAGGGGAGCATTGGCGGGTGTTCAAAGATGAAATGGGGAGAGTATCGTCCCAATATGTTCCCTCTCGGGGAATAGGAGGATGTAATAAACCCAGAGGAACATGGATGACCAGAGACATTCAGGATACGATGAGAAGGAAAAGTGAGGGTTTTAACAAGTATAAGGGAAGTAAGTCTGCGGAGGCATTAGTGGAGTACAGAAAGTGCAGGATGGAGCTGAAGAAATCAATTAGGAGAGCAAAGAGGGGATATGAGAAAGCTCTGGCTGGTAAAAGTAGGGAAAATCCTAAGATATTCTATAAGTATATCAATGGGAAGAGGATAACCAGGGAAAGAATAGGGCCTATTAGGGACCAAGGGGGAAATCTGTGGGTGGAGGCAGAAGACATCGGTAGGGTATTAAACAAAGATTTCACATCCGTCTTCACCCATGAGAATGAAGAGGTAGTTATGGAACTTGGGGAGAGACTGTGAGGCTCTAGAGAAAATTAACACAGGGAATGACAAGATATTGGAGGTATTGGCAGGCTTAAAAGTGGACAAATCTCCAGGTTCGGATGAATTGCGTCCTAGGTTGTTGTGGGAGGCAAGGGAGGAAATTGCAGGGGCTCTGAACCAAATCCTCCCTGGCCACCGGGGAGATGTGATGTGGAGATGTCGGCGTTGGACTGGGATAAGCACAGTAAGAAGTCTCACACACCAGATTAAAGGCCAACAGGCTTATTTGATAGCAAAAGCCACAAGCTTTCGGAGCACTGCTCCTTCATCAGGTGAGTGGAATTTGTGTGGAGAATAGCATGTGGTCCCACAATTTAAGAAAGGTTGTAGAGACAAACCAGGGAACTACAGACCAGTGAGTCTCATGTCTGTTGTTGGGAAACCACTGGAGTATTCATGCTTCTGATGTAAAGCCATAAACTGATTCTTGAGAAGATCAGTTCCTTCCTGCTTCACCTCTTCCTGTAACACTGTGGAGTGTTGTCTGATCGAGTTTCTGATGAGGACCATGATTGCTTCTTTGTCATACTGGAGAAAATTCTGAAGGAGAGAATCTATCTCCATTTGGAGAGGCAAGGTTTGATCAGGGATAGTCAGCATGGTTTTGTCAGAGCGAGGTCATGCCTAACAAATTTGGTTGAATTTTTTGATCATGTAACCAAGTGTGTGGATGAGGGAGCAGCTGTTCCCCTTAGTTGGAGGGTCAGTTAGGAGGGGACACAAGTTAAAAGTGAGGGTGGGAGGGTGGGGGGATTTGAGGAAACATTTTTACCCAGAGGGTGGTGACGGTCTGGAATGCGCTGCCTGGGAGGTTGTGGAGGCGGGATGCCTCACATCCTTTAAAAAGTACCTGGACGAGTACTTGGCACGCCATAACATTCAAGGCTGCGGGCCAAATGCTGGCAAGTGGGACTGGTGGGTAGGACAGGGCCTTACATGTGTCGGTAGAGACTCGGTGGGTCGAAGGTCCTCTTCTGCACTGTAGTATTCTGTGATTCTGTGAATATATCAGGAACTAAACTCACCTGACAAAGTACCAACATGCATCCATTGATCCCAAACGAACTTCTTGATTTGTCGGTTCAGGGGGGTTGTTGACTTCAGGAGCTATTGGAATATATACTCTGAATCCTGTTGACAGTTTGCCACTATCCAATGTTCCAGAAATTCCCCAAGGTGCAGCGAGAGGAACAATTGTATCTGTGGACAGAGAAACACACTGTTACAGCATTTAATCAGGTGATATCTGTGGCATTGCTTATGATGAGTCAGAAGACTTTCTCAGAAGATTAAGGAAATTTGGCATGTCAGCTACGACGCTCACCAACTTTATTTCCATAGTTATCCAAGGCTGGTTATCCCTTTTCTTACATTCCTTCTTTTTCACTGGAATTTATTTTTGCTGAGTACTGAGAAAAATCTCCTTAAAAATCCTCACTGTTCCTCAACTGTCCCACCAATTAGTTCCACCAACAAGAAGCTGGCGAATCCAAAGATGACATTGCAAAAGACTGGTGTACATAACCGACTAGTCTTATACATAGAGAAAATTCCCAGTCTACATTAGCCAACTCCGCCCTCATCCTATTGTAATCCCCCTTGTTCAAGCAGAGGACACTGGTTTGGGACCCTACTTTCTCACCCTCCATCTGTATTAGAAATTCAACCATATTGTGATCACTCATTCCAAGAGGATCCCTCACAAGGAGGTCATTAATTTTACCTGTCTCATTACACAGGACCAGATCCAAGATAGCTTGCTCCCTCGTAGGTTCTGTAACATACCGTTCGAGGAAACTATCGCGACAGCATTCTAAGAACTCTTCCTCAAGTCCACCGCGTCCGACTTGAGTTGACCAGTTTCTAACACATGCCCTGCTCCTCCAAACCATACCATCAGCACCTGCAGGCTGTCTGACCTGATGGTGAAGGGAACAAGGGTGCAACGAGCCCAGTTCTTTAAGAACTGGACTGATTTACCAGGATGTTGCCTGGTATGGAGGGCATTAACTATGAGAAAAGTTTGGAGAAACTTGGTTTGTTCTCACTGGACTGACAGAGGGGCAACCTGATAAAAGTCTGCAAGATTATGAGGGGCATGGTCAAAGTGGATAGTCAGAAGCTTTGTCCCAGAGTGGAAGAGTCAATTACTGGAATGATCTCCCCTCATTCTTCTGAATTCCAATGAGTACAGTCCTAGTCTACTCAGTCTCTCCTCATAAGCCAACCCTCTTAACTCCGGAATCAACGAGTAAATATCCTCTGCACCCCCTCCAGTGCCAGTATATCTTTTCTCAAGTAAGGAGACCAAAACTGTACACAGTACTCCAGGTGTGACCTCACCAGCACCTTATACAGCTGCAACATAACCTTGCTGTTTTTAAACTCCATCCCTCTCGTAATGAAGGACAAAATTCCATTTGCCTTCTTAATTACCTGCTGCACCTGCAAACCAACTTTTTATGAGTCATGCACAAGGACACCCAGGTCCCTCTGAACAGCAGCATGCTGCAATTTTTAGCCATTTAAATAATAGTCCATTTTGCTGTTATTCCTATCAAAATGGATGACCTCACATCATCAGGGATGAGGCGTACTCAGTACATGGCACAGATTTACTGCTGAGTAAAATAAGGGCCCATGGTATTTGAGGCAAGGTACTAACATGGATTGACGATTGGCTGTCAGACAGAAGGCAGAGAGTTGGGATAAAAGGTTCTTTCTCAGAATGGCAACCGGTGACAAGTGGTGTCCCGCAGGGTTCAGTGTTGGGGCCACAGCTGTTCTCTTTATATATTAACGATCTAGATGACGGGACTGGGGGCATTCTGGCCAAGTTTGCCGATGATACAAAGATAGGTGGAGGGGCAGGTAGTATTGAGGAGGTGGGGAGGCTGCAGAAAGATTTAGGCAGTTTAGGAGAGTGGTCCAAGAAGTGGCTGATGAAATTCAACATGGGCAAGTGCGAGGTCTTGCACTTTGGAAAAAAGAATAGAGGCATGGACTATTTTCTAAACGGTGACAAAATTCATAATGCTAAAGTGCAAAGGGACTTGGGAGTCCTAGTCCAGGATTCTCTAAAGGTAAACTTGCAGGTTGAGTCCGTAATTAAGAAAGCAAATGTAATGTTGTCATTTATCTCAAGAGGCTTGGAATACAAAAGCAGGGATGTACTTCTGAGGCTTTATAAAGCACTGGTTAGGCCCCATTTGGAGTACTGTGAGCAATTTTGGGCCCCACACCTCAGGAAGGACATACTGGCACTGGAGCGGGTCCAGCGGAGATTCACACGGATGATCCCAGGAATGGTAGGCCTGACATACGATGAACGTCTGAGGATCGTGGGATTATATTCATTGGAGTTTAGGAGGTTGAGGGGAGATCTAATAGAAACTTACAAGATAATGAACGGCTTAGATAGGATGGACGTAGGGAAGTTGTTTCCATTAGCAGGGGAGACTAGGACGCGGGGGCACAGCCTTAGAATAAAAGGGAGTCACTTTAGAACAGAGATGAGGAGAAATTTCTTCAGCCAGAGAGTGGTAGGTCTGTGGAATTCATTGCCACAGAGGGCTGTGGAGGCCGAGACGTTGAGCGTCTTCAAGACAGAAATTGATAAATTCTTGATTTCTCGAGGAATTAAGGGCTATGGGGAGAGAGCGGGTAAATGGAGTTGAAATCAACCATGATTGAATGGTGGAGTGGACTCGATGGGCCGAATGGCCTTACTTCCGCTCCTATGTCTTATGGTCTTATGGTCTTATGATTTGGTCCATTCCTCACTGCTGCGCTGTAGCAATCACCTGTGCTGTTTTCTCTCACTTTAAACGTCGCTGTTTTACAGCAGCCAGTGCAGTGAAAAAATGAGGCGCGGTCCCCTTGAATCTGACGCCTGTGGGAACATGTTTCCTGCTGGCCCCAAGCACCTCCAGTCATTTTATCTTATTGAATGGCGGGGCAGGCTCGAGGGGCGAGATGGCCTACTCCTGCTCCTATTTCTTATGTTCTTATGTTCTTATTTTCTATCCCAGGATTCTGTACGGTTCTTTAAAATCACCCGCTCAATTTGGACTTCCAGATTGCAACGAAAGACAGACAATTCTGGAAATAATCAGAGGTCTGGCAGCATCGGAGTGAAGAGGAAGAGAGTTAATGGGCGGGATTTTCCGGCCCCACTGGCCACAAGGCCGGAAATACCCTGCCCCAGGTCAAGGGACCTTTCCATGGCCTGTATCGCTCCCGCTACAATTCCCGTGTCGGGCGGAATGGAAAAATTCCGCCCAATGTCTCAGATCAATGGGCAGCACAATGGCACAGTGGTTAGCACCGTTGCCTCACAGCTCGAGGGACCTGGGTTCAATTCCCGGCTTGGGTCGCTGTCTGTGTGGAGTTTGCACGTTCTCCCCGTGTCTGTGTGGGTTTTCTCTATACGCTCCAGTTTCTTCCCACAGTCCAAAGATGTGCAGGCGAGGTTGATTGGCCATGCTAAATTGTCCCTGAGTGTCAGGGGACTAGTGAGGGTAAATGCATGGGATTACGGAGATTGGGCCTGGGTTGGATTGTGCTCATTGTAGACTCGATGGGCCGAATGGCCTCCTTTTGCACTGTAGGATTTTATGATTCAATGAATGTCTATGTGTCTGCATGGGTTTCCTCTGGGTGCTCCGGTTTCCTCCCACAGTCCAGAGATGTGCGGGTTAGGTTTATTGGCCATGCTAAATTGCCTCTAATGTTATGGGAATTAGCAGGGTAAATGTGTGGGGTTACGGGAATAGGGCCTGG
This sequence comes from Mustelus asterias, assembly GCF_964213995.1. NCBI lineage: Eukaryota > Metazoa > Chordata > Chondrichthyes > Carcharhiniformes > Triakidae > Mustelus > Mustelus asterias. Next base: position 17,564,161 of record NC_135805.1, on the reverse strand, counting down.
TGGGATTGTGGTCAGTACAGATTCGATGGGCCGAATGGCTTCCTTCTGTACTGTCGGGATTCTATGGAAAACTGGGCCATGTTAGAAATGGAATGAGTTTTAAATAATGTGATGGGGTTCGAGTGGGAAAAAGAACAAAGGGGAAGGGCTGAGAGTGGGTGGAAGACAGGAAATTTTAAATGGCCAAAGAGTTGATGGAGCAAAACCAATGAGAGAGGAATGGAATGTAATTTGAATTTTTTTCATGGACCTGGGTGTTGGTGATGCGATCAGATGTGCCACCCATTCCTGATTGGTCTTGGGAGGGGAGTGGAAAGCCACCATCTTGATCCGCGGTGGTCAATGTGGTGTAGGTACACCCACACGGCTATTAGGAAAGGAATCTCATGAATTTCAACCAGCAACACTGAAGGAAAGGTGATATTGTTCCAAAATAGGATGGTGTGTGTATTGGAAGGGAGCTTGCTGGTGGTGGGTGTAAGCTGGCCAAGGTTTTAAATTTTATCTGAGTCAGCGTTCGTGTACTTGCTTAACTTGGCCATTTTATAGTGGCATCACGGGAACAGAAAAGGAATCCATGTTGAAGTTGTTAACCGTTTACAACAAAACTATCCGAATACTCTATTCAGAAGCAGTCACTGACTTCCAACAGGAGATTTCACGAGAAGGAAGTCGCTCCATTACTCTGGTCATTGAAGGATAAATAATTCATCATCAGTATTAGAAGTTGCTTCATATTATTTCTCTATTTCTCCATCAGCATTTCTCATCAGAGAAATAAGGTGTTGTAATAGCTGGAAAAGAAATGGCAATAAGCCTTGGACTCACACCCTATCAGGAACACATAGGGCCTTATTTTACCATTTTGGTTCCAAGAGTTGGGCAGACTTGAAACTGGGAGTGTTTCAGATCCGACTTTTAGACCCGTTTTCAGGCGCCCCCATACACACTCTGCCTGAAAAAATAGCAGCGATTCTGAATCACGCTGCACAGGCCTGTGGGTGGGGCTTAATGCACCCGAAATCCTGCAGCTCCGATTGGCACCTCCCGCTGCGCCTTCCCCCAAAAAAATAGAAAAACGCTCCCCTGCCACATCACTCTCCGGCCGGATAGTACCTCCCCTCTGGCCCCCACAGATATTGCCTCACCTCCACAACATAACTGACCCCCTTATCCCCCACTCCCCGCAACCCAGACTGATCGCAGCCCCCTACCCCCCTTTTCCCCCAGCAATCGCACCCAATCGCACCCAGAATGGCGGCAGAACCCCCTTCCCCCTCACTGAGCATCGAGTGTGGTCAGCACTGGGATTGGTTTGCTGATGGAGTCTCTCATAGAATCCCTATAGTGGAGAAAGAGGCCATTTGGCCCATCGAGTCAGCACCGACCACAATCCCGCCCACCCCTAACCCCGTAGCCTCACGTGTTTTCCCTGCTGGTCCCCCTGACACTAAGGGGAAATTTAGCATGGCCAATCAACCTAAACCGCACATCTTTGGACTGTGGGAGGAAACCGGAGCACTTGGAGGAAACCCACGCAGACACGGGGAGAATGTGACAACTCCACACAGACAGTGCCCCGAGTCCAGGAATCGAACCTGTCCCTGGCACTGTGAGGCAGCAGTGATAAGCACTGTGCCACCGTGCCGCTCTATCAGTAGAAATCCCAGGAATGTGTGGTGCTTCTCGGAGGCAGTGACGGTTTCTCTGTCAGTGCGAGGAGTTCAAGGTGTTGTCCATTTCTCTTGGATTGATCACCCATTTGGAAGCATGAACTTGGGAGAGTTTTATTGGGAAGAAAACTTTCACTAAATTCCTCCCCTCTTAGTTGATAAGTTTTGTAAAATTTGCTTATCCACAAACCTTGTTACCGCTTCCTAATTTGTTCTCGAAGTCTTTGCCAGAGTGGGAGTAATTACATGGGGAAAGCCAACTTCAGTGGGGTTCCAATCCAGATCAATTGAAATCCCAGGTTACCAGGCAAATCTATAATTGAGCGATGGCTGGGGTAATTTGGGTACAGAGGAGGTAAATTCCCACAGAGGGGAAAGGTACGACAAATAAACCCAGAGATAGTCAAGTTAGTGGCACACGGTTTCTCTTGAACACGGCAGAATTTGCTGCCACTGAGCCTCAGTCAGGAGGCCGTGTTCCAGCAGCATCCAGGAAGCTGACAGAGATGCAGTGTATCAGCTTCCACAAGGGGACATGTCCACTCCAATAGTGGCATTCATGCCTGGAAAAGAGCCCTGATTACACTGGGAAAATGCAGCAGGCACAGCTGGAGTCAGGACATGAGTTTGGAATCCCATTCCCTGCACACGTGGGAAACCTTCCCAGACTCTGGGAGCATAAAGCCTGCAAGGAGCAAAGAAGTTACCCAAGTGGCCCTTCAACCCACTGGTAACGTGTGAACAAGGAACGCTCTGGGATTGACGATAGCGGAATTCTTTGGTCAGTGTGTCAGTCTGTACAGAAAGTTTCAAACGTGACAGGTTAAAGAACGAATGGTTGTTTATATTCTGTTGTTACTTTGAAGGAACATCTGACATACCTGCATCATTGCCAAAATATGAATAGTTGAAAAGTTTCCCCAGGCCGGTCTGCAAATCATCCATTGATTCAACCTGAGTTTCAACCCATTGCATAGGATCGAATTTGACTTTAGCGTAAGTCTAAAAGAAGAAAATAAAATCAATGACCACATGACACAACTGAACTCGCACCAAAATACATCCGTGTTGAGAGGACTGTCCTTGGTTCCCCGGTGTGGGAGCAGTCGCCATGTCCTGGATGGACTGGGTTTGAAAGCGGGTCGGGTTTGGAGTTTTTGATGGAATTCTCAGCATCACTATTTCCAGATTCATTTTCCTTCCCCTCTCATGCACTCGTTTAACTTTAGTGTTGTTGCTGAAAGCCATCGACACTGAATCATGTCCAGGTATTGTGTCTCCCTTTGGGTGTTTTACCTCATTCTTGAAACAGAGAAGTTTCAATGGGTTAGAAATTGGTCCCTTGTTTCCAGGCACTAATCCAAGATGAAAGGAGTTAAAATGTCATGAGACTATAAGAAATAGGAGCTGGAGTAGGCCTTACAACCCCTTGCGCCTGCTCCACCAATCAACAAGATCATGTCTCACCTTTAACCTCAACTCTAGTTTCCCATGCAATCCCCACCAGTTGCATCGTGTTGTTGGGTTGGGGAAGTTTCAAGGACTCCCAAAGCCTGCTGATTGCAGACATTCTAATTCTATTGTAACACATTTGCAGATTTGAATACATTCCCCATACCAGTTTCTTGTCAAGCTGCTTCCTCCTGGACTCTCAGATCATGAGGAAATGTCACTTCCTTCTATCACAACGCAGGGTATTGCAGTTAACCCTTTATGGGATGTATCCTGATACACTCCATTTTACTCCAGCTGTGATGAACCTCGAATTCAAAAATCTAGCTATCTGAGCCTTGAATATACTCAACGATTCAATATCCAAAACCCTTTGGTGTTACAAGTTAAAGCATCACCCAACTCCATCATATCTGGGAGTGACCATAGATAGACCACTGACTTTCCAGCAACATCTGAAAACAACTGCAGCCAAGGTTAAGTCCTGAGTCCATTATCAAGTATTTCATAACTCGGCATTTGGAAGCCAGTGATATAATAAGACAGAGTCAGCATGGATTTACAAAAGGGAAATCATGCTTGACGAATCTATTGGAATTTTTTGAGGATGTAAAACTTGTCAAGTTGACCAAGGAGAACCAGTGTATATGATTTATTTCGACTTTCAAAAGGCTTTCGGCAAGGTCTCACATAACAGACTACTATGTAAAGTTAAAGCACTTGGGATTGCAGGCAATGCCTTGAGACGGATAGAAAGCTGGTTAGCTGATAGGAAGCAAAGAGTTGGGATAAATGGTTCTTTTTCTGATTGGCAGTCAGTGACTAGTGGGGTTCCACAGGAATCTGTGCTCGAACCTCAACTGTTCACATGACATATTAATGATTTGGAAGAGGGAACTAAATGTATTATCTCCAAATTTGCAGTTGATAAAAAGTTGGGTGGGAGGGTGAGCTGTGATGAGGATGCAGATGCTTCAGTGTGATTTGAACAGGTTGAGTGAGTGGGCATGTGCATGACAGATGCAGTATAATGCAGATAAATGTGAGGATATCCACTTTGGTCGCAATAATAGGAAGACAGATTACTACTTGGTGTAAATTGAGAGAGATGGATACTCAATGAAACCTTGGAGTCCTCGTGCATCAGTCACTGAAAGTAAGCACGCTGGTACAGCAAGCAGTTAAAAACGGCAAATGGTATGTTGGCCTTCATAGCGAGAGGATTTGAGTATAGGGATAGGGATGTTTGCTGCAATTATATAGGGCATTAGTGAGGCCATAGCTGGAGTATTGTGTGCAGTTTCAGTGTACTTTTCTGAGGAAGGAGATCCTTGCTATAGAGGGAGTACAGCGAAGATTTACCAGGTTGATTCCTGGGATGGCACGTCTGTCATATGAGGTAAAACAAAGTTGATTAGGATTATATTCACTGAAGTTCAGAAGACTGAGAGGGGATCTCATAGAAACATATACATTTCTAACAGGGTTAGAGAGGGTAGATTCAGAAAGAATGTTCCCAATGGTGGGGGAGTCCAGAACTAGGGGTCATAGTTTGAGGATAAGGGGTGAAAATGTTCGGAAATCTCGCACCCGCAGCACCTTCACACACCTCCAATTGTGACAAAATTAAAGGGGGAAAATACAGAGAGATCGCAGTGTAATAGATTTTGTACCAATCTGGATTAATCGAGGCTTTGTGTCCACTGATAATAAACCAGTCCCATCAGCCCCCTGATATTAAACATGATTTTAGGGAAACTTGAAGGTCTTCAGTCTGAGATCAATCAGCTACGGGAAATATTCCTCCGCCATACAACAAATGGAAAGAAAAGATTCAGAGAAAGAATGGTTTAGTTATAGAAGGTGATAAATATGTATATAGTCCGCACAGAAAAACCAAAACCAAATTAAAAATCAATTCCACAATTTGCAGGGTTACCAGGGAATTGAAACCCGTGTTGATAAGGAGACTTGAGTTGCTGTCTCTGTGCTGCAGTGTGTGTGATGTATTCTTGTTTGAGTCACGGTTAACTCTGTGTTTTTGCAGTTGCTTGTTCAATGTGTGTAGAATTGAGAATGTATTCGATTGAGAAGAGAAGTTGTTGAAGAAATTGTTTTGTTATGGAGAGAGAGAGGTGATTGTGGGATAATAAAATGTGATGCTTTGCACTTTGCTTTAACTTCAAACATTGTCTGGCTGTGAGAGAGTGTTAAACTTAAGTTTAAAACAATTTTCTTGAGAATTTTACCTTTTCCTTTAAGTTTTGATGACAGTTTTTGAAGAGAAGAATGAAGTCTAATTCTATTCCCTTTATTTTCTTTGAATATTTCATTTTCACTCCAGTTTAAATTGTTAAAGTACAAAAGGTCGTGAATGTAGCCCAATCCATCACGCAAACCAACCTCTCATCCATCGACTCTGTCTACACTTCCCGCTGCCTCAGAAAAGCAGCCAACATAATTAAGGACCCCACGCACCCCGAACATTCTCTCTTCCACCTTCTTCCATCGGGAAAAAAGTTACAAAAGTCTGAGGTCATGTACTAACCAACTCAAGGACAGTTTCTTCCCTGCTGCCATCAAACTTTTGAAAGGACCTACCTTGCATTAAGTTGATCTTTCTCCAGACCCTAGCTATGACTGTAAACCTACATTCTGCACCCTCTATTTCCTTCTCTATGAGCGGTATGCTTTGACTGTATAGCCTGCAAGAAACAATGCTTTTCACTGTCTACTAATACATGTGACAATAATAAATCAAATCAAAAAGTTGAACGAAAGCAAAATGCTGTGGAGATTCTGTTTGCTGGGAACTTCCATGAGAGAATGTGTACATGTCCAATAAAAGATTTGTGTGGATTTTCTTTGTTGTGTCGCTTGCTTTAATGTTTTTCCCCGAACTTGTGATGTTACAATCGTTAGTTTCAATTCTGAGTTTAAAATCAAATGGGAGTTGTGAGCTGGATCAAAAGTATAATTTGGAATAAGGAAAGTATTTGAATTTCTCAATCTTGGCTATAAGTGATGGCCACAATTACTATTCGATATAGGATATAAATGAAATTACTTTGAATACAAGTTTCGGAAAGCAAATTGAAAGTCTGTAAAATTCGAAGTATATAAATTGGAATTTGAAAATAGCCAGTTTGAGCTTGGAGCAATCCTGGGTTCAAATTGTGAAAGAAAAGGACTTAAACTTGACAGGAAATCATTCACTCTCCCCTTTGTGCTGAGAGCTTTTCAGTAGAAGTGGTTAAAATCTATGTTTGTAAACTTCTTACAGTAGATTTATAGGGGAATAGACGCATTTAATTGTGATACAGGTCAAGAGAGGCAGTCTGGTAAGCAGTCATAATTCTTTAAAGTTTTGTCACATTCTCCGAATACCGATGTAATTTGATTTAAAGACAAAGTTTTTGTATCTATCAATTAACAGGATCCATCAGATCTTCTCCCTCCCCCCACTGTAACTTCCAATCCAGGTGTGATGAGATATCCTTCAACCTGACACAGGGCAGACAACAGAACCTTTCGGAAACCCAGTCGTGACTGCAGAATATAGTATCTCTCCACTGGACTGTATTATCCCTCAACACTATTACATTCCCTTTTCCTCCTTCCCCACCTGGGGAGGGAGATAAGTATGGATCTCGTCAGAGACTGGTGTGGGGAGGAGGTTGGGGTGTCAGATACTGGGGACATTGAATAACAGGGATTGAGGGACAGGATGGTTCAGGAGTTTGGAGGTTGGGGGGAGAGGGTCGGAGGTTGGGAGGGGGGGATCGGCTGTCCCCCGGGAGTGATGGGAGATCAGAATGGTGCAGTGAGTCGGAGGTCAGGGAGATGTGGTAGGTGGAGAGTACCAGTTCGGTGGTGGTGGGGGGTCCTCTCATGTTGGGAGTTGGGTCAGGGATGAGAGTTGGGATGAAGTTTCAAAGTTTAAAACTTATTTATTAGTGTCACAAGTAGGCTTACATTAACACTGCAATGAAGTTACTGTGGAAATCCCCGAGTCGCCACATTGCACACTGTTCGGGTACACTGAGGGAGAATTTAGCATGGCCAATGCACCTAACCAGCATGTCTTTCAGACTGTGGGAGGAAACCGGAGACCCCAGTGGAAACCCACGCAGACATGGGGAGAACATGGAGACTCTGCACAGACAGTGACCCAAGCCAGGGATCGAACCCGGGTCCCTGGTGCTGAGAGGCAGCAGTGCCAACCACTGTGCTGCCCACTGGTTGGGTGGGGGTTGACCCCCAAGGGTGGGGGATATGTGGAATTGTCTGGATATTGAAAATAATTACACGGATGATAGAAAAGGTTTGATGTGTTCAATCTTTATCTGAGGAACCATGGCTGGAACTTTACCGCCTCGTCCACCAGGGCAAACGGAGCAGGCGGGGGGGGGCCGACCATGGAAAGGTTCAATGACCTCGGCTGGGATTTTACAGTTTCGGGATGAGTGAGGTGATAAAATCCCTGTGTCTTTACAATTTGCTTCCTCTTGATTCTATATTTTTCTGAGCTCAATTTCTAAACGGCGAACAGATCCTTTTGTTATTTTCCTCCGTTTAACTTTTCCTTTTCCAGTCGCTATTTATATTCCCCACCAGTTTGTTCTCATTCTTTTCTTTCCCTCGAAACCAATTTTTTGGCATCCTTTGCTGTTTAATAAAATCTCCCGAAGATTTATAACAACTCGCACAACTTTTCATTGCATCGAATACTATCCTGAATTTACTGGGGAATCCATGGATAGGTCAGTTTTCCCTGGAGTTTTGTACTTCTCAATAGAAGGTCTTTCAACTGAGAATATTGGACAATTTCTTTAAATATTTGCCATTGTTTATCAAGCTCCATACCTTTTCCTGTCTATTAACCAATCCATTATTCATGTTAATATATTTCCCCAACAAGGATGGAGTGTAATTCTCACACCCGCACTGTGTCTGTCGGCTGTATTGATCTGACTTTACAGCTATCCATGGTGTGGGGTGTGCTGCCGAAGGCGAGACTTGGCTTCTTACAGATCTAACATGGTGACCTTAACTCTGTTATAAACTGCCTTTCAGAAACTGGGTTAGATTCAGTGAATACAGCAGGAGCAGGAATGGTTCCCAATTGTACAGTCCTTCACATTGTCCCACTAACTCCTCTCTGTCCCCACATCGACCCCTCTCTCTGAGCCAGTGCTGGAGTCGGAAGCCCTGATATTCCTCTTACTTCACTCACAGGCAGTGGAGAGCAATCAGGTGATGGCAGCTCCTGGATAAAATGTTAATGAGTCAGGGGCCAATTTCAGTGCAGCCTCATGTTTCAGGGTTGGGTGTGAGATGTCAGTGCACCGCAGGCTATGGATCCCCAAAAAACAGACAGTAAATAATTTCAAATCAAATGGAAAATACAGCATAGGCTGGAAATCTGAATTAAAAACAGAAAATGCTGGAAAACCCGGCAGGTCTGGCAGTATCTGTGGAGAGAGAAACACAGTTCATGTTTGCAGTCGGAGCTCTGAACAAGAGCCGTATGAACTCAAACCATTAACTGTGTTTCTCTCTCCACAGATACTGCCAGACCTGCTGAGCTTTTCCAGTATTTTCTACTTTATTTTATGAAATAATTTCCAGTGATACAAACACGACAGAACACAGTAAACCCGGAACTATAATTACCTCGTGCTGAATGATTTTCCTGGACATATGGCAGCCATTTTGATAACAGAAGTGGTACAGTTCTTGATTCTGTGCAGCGAGTTGGTTCCAGAAGAGGACAGACACAGTTAAGAAGAGTGTCAGCATCTTGGTGTTGGTTCAGATCACTGGTGAACGCACTGAATGATTCTCAGCACCTTCAGCTCGATCTGCAGTTTGAGCAGAGAGCTCAGAGATTTTTATACTGTTTTACCAAGATGATTTTGAATAACGTTTACCTCGGCAGGAACATCTCGTGTTGAAGAAGTGCACGATCTAATTTACTATGGAAATGTGACTCGGTTCCAACATTGAATTTAGAAATTATTAACTCTGTGAGTGCCGGTTCCCGGGAAGTCTGAGCAACCCGGAGCAGCTATTTTCCAATTGATTCCAGTTCACACACTCAGGATTGTTCCCCGTCCCTGTTTGGGAGTTGACTGGAATGGAAGATTGATCTGTCGCTCGCTGGTGTTAGTGACCCAGCAGAAAACAATTTCACATTCTCCTTTCATGTCTGCACAATCTCATTGAGAAACATAGAAACATAGAAAACTACAGCACAAAACAGGCCCTTCGGCCCCACAAGTTGTGCCGAACATATCCCTACCTTTTAGGCCTACCTACAACCCTCCATCCTATTCAGTCCCATGTACTCATCCAGGAGTCTCTTAAAAGACCCGATTGAGTTTGCCTCCACCACCACTGACGGCAGCCGATTCCACTTGCCCACCACCCTCTGTGTGAAAAACTTCCCCCTAACATTTCCCCTGTACCTATCCCCCAGCACCTTAAACCTGTGTCCTCTCGTAGCAGCCATTTCCACCCTGGGAAAAAGCCTCTGAGAGTCCACCCGATCCATGCCTCTCAACATCTTATACACCTCTATTAGGTCTCCTCTCATCCTACGTCTCTCCAAGGAGAAAAGACCGAGCTCCCTCAGCCTATCCTCATAAGGCATGCCATTCAATCCAGGCAACATCCTTGTAAATCTCCTCTGCACCCTTTCAAAATTTTCCACATCCTTGCTGTAATGAGGCGACCAGAACTGAGCACAATACTCCAAGTGGGGTCTGATGACGGTCTTATATAGCTGCATCATTATCCCCGGACTCTTAAACTCGATCCCTCGATTGATAAAGGCCAGCACACCATACGCCTTCTTAACCACCTCCTCCACCTGCGGGGCCGATTTTAGAGTTCTATGGACCCAGACCCCAAGGTCCTTCTGATCCTCTACCGTACTAAGCCTCTTTCCCTTTATATTGTACTCCTTCATCCCATTTGACCTGCCAAAATGGACCACTACGTATTTCTTGGGTTCCCTGTGCCGGCAGTAAGTGGGAACTCAGTGACCATGCTGCACTCCAACCGCGGGTCACACCATTATTTCCTCAGCGAGTCGCTGAGGCTGGCGTGGGTCCCACTGCCCAATGGCTTGAACAATTCACATTCATTTTCTCCTGTACTGAGATAACTGAAACCAGTTAAGGGTACATTATCCTTGTACATTACCTTTAGAGCACATTACATACCTCTCACTAATTACTAGCTATGGGCGGCACGGTGGCACAGTGGTTAGCACTGTTGCCTTACAGCACCTGGGACCTGGGTTCAATTCCCAGCTTGGGTCACTGTCTGTGTGGAGTTTGCACATTCCCCCTGTGTCTGCGTGGGTTTCCTCCGGGTGCTCCAGTTTCCTCCCACATTCCAAAGATGTGCGGGTTAGGTTGATTGACCCTTAGTGTCAGGGGGTTAGTATGGTATATAAGTACAGTGATGGGGATAGGGCCTGGGTGGGACTGTACCTGGTGGTTGGTACAGATTCGATGGGCCAAATGGCCTCCTTCTGCACTGTAGGGAGTCCATGATTCTATGATAACACTGGCCATCGCACGGTAAACTATCTGCCACTGTCTCCCATTTGGTTACTGTTTCCCTGGCACTGACTGTAAATTGCTGTAAATTGGGAGAGGGGAGTGTGCAGCGGGACCTGGGTGTCCTTGTGCACCAGTCGCTGAAGGTAAGCATGCAGATGCAGCAGGTGGTAAAGGAGGCAAATGGTATGTTGGCCTTCATTGTGAGAGGTTTCGAGTACAGGAGCGGGGATGTGTTGTTGCAATTATACAGGGCCTTGGTGAGGCCACACCTAGAGTATTGTCTGCAGTTTTGGTCTCCTTTTCTGAGGAAGGATGTTCTTGCTCTCAAGAGTGTGCAGCGAAGGTTTACCAGGCTGATTCCGGGGATGGCGGGACTCATGTATGAGGAGAGATTGACTAGGTTAGGATTGTTTTCGCTGGAGTTCAGATGAATGAGGGATGACCTCATAGAAACTTATAAAACTTGAACAGGACTGGACAGGGTAGATGCAGGGAGGATGTTCCCGATGGTGGGGGAGTCCAGAACCAGGGGTCACAGTCTGAGGATTCAGGGTAGACCATTTAGGACGGAGATGAGGAGACATTTCTTCACCCAAAGAGCGGTGAGCTTGTGGGATTCATTACCACAGGAAGTAGTTGATGCCAAACATTGAATGTATTCAAGAGGTGGCTGGATATAGCACTTGGAGCAAATGGGATCAAAGGTTATGGGGAAAAACAGGATTGGGTGATTGAGTTGGACGATCAGCCATGATCGTGATGAATGGTGGAGCAGGCTCGAAGGGCCAAATGGCCTCCTCCTGTTCCTATCTTCTATGTTTCTATGACACTCACTGGGTTACAGTTTCCCTGGCACTGTCTCTCACTGGGTGACAGTTTAATTGGCAATGGCTCTCACTGGGTTACTGTTTCCCTGGCACTGACTATCACTGGGTTAGTGTTTCCCTGGCACTGTCTCTCACTGGGTTACAGTTTAATTGGCACTGACTCTCACTGGGTTCCAGTCTAATTGGCACTGGCTCTCACTGGGTTGTCCTTTCCCTGGCACTGACTCTCACTGGGTTACTGTTTCTCTGGCGCTGACTCTCTTTGGGTTAGTGTTTCCCTGGCACTGTCTCTCACTGGGTTACTGTTTCCCTGGCACTGTCTCTCACTGGGTTACTGTTTCCCTGGCACTGTGTTTCACTGGGTTACGTTTCCCTGGCACTGTCTCTCACTGGGTTACTGTTCACCTGGCACTGACTCTCTTTGGGTTAGTGTTTCCCTGGCACTGTCTCTCACTGGGTTACAGTTTAATTGGCACTGGCACTCACTGGGTTACTCTTTCCCTGGCACTGTCTCTCACTGGGTAACTCTTTCCCTGGCACTGTCTCTCACTGGGTTACTGTTTCCCTGGCACTGTGTTTCACTGGGTTACTCTTTCCCTGGCACTGTCTCTCACTGGGTTACTGTTTCCCTGGCACTGTCTCTCACTGGGTTACTGTTTCCCTGGCACTGACTCTCACCGGGTTACTGTTTCCCTGGCACTGTGTTTCACTGGGTTACTCTTTCCCTGGCACTGTCTCTCACTGGGTTACTGTTTCCCTGGCACTGTCTCTCACTGGGTTACTGTTTCCCTGGCACTGTCTCTCACTGGGTTACTGTTTCCCTGGCACTGACTCTCACCGGGTTACTGTTTCCCTGGCACTGTCTTTCACTGGGTTAGTGTTTCCCTGGCACTGTCTCTCACTGGGTTACTCTTTCCCTTGCACTGTCTCTCACTGGGTTACTGTTTCCCTGGCACTGTCTCTCACTGGGTTAGTGTTTCCCTGGCACTGTCTCTCACTGGGTTACTCTTTCCCTGGCACTGTCTCTCACTGGGTTACTGTTTCCCTGGCACTGTCTCTCACTGGGTTACTGTTTCCCTGGCACTGTCTCTCACTGGGTTACTGTTTCCCTGGCACTGTCTCTCACTGGGTTACTGTTTCCCTGGCACTGTCTCTCACTGGGTTACTGTTTCCCTGGCACTGTCTCTCACTGGGTTAGTGTTTCCCTGGCACTGTCTCTCACTGGGTTACTCTTTCCCTTGCACTGTCTCTCACTGGGTTACTGTTTCCCGGGCACTGTCTCTCAATGGATTACTGTTTCCCTGGCACTGTCTCTCACTGGGTTACTCTTTCCCTGGCACTGACTCTCACTGGGTTACTGTTTCCCGGGCACTGACTCTCAATGGATTACTGTTTAATTGGCACTGACTCAAAGGAGATAGTCATCAACCTCAGAAAATGTTGTGGATGATATGCCCTGTCTGCATCAGCAGAGATGAAGTGGAAATGGTCGGGTACTTCAAGTCTATAAGTGTCCAGATCACTGTTTTGGTCCCTCCACACTGATGCTATAGTTAAGTAAGCCCACCAACACATCTGCTCTCTCAGGAGCCCTGGAAATTTGACATGCCCATTATGACTTTCACCACGTTTTACATGGGCACCATAGAAAGCATTCTTCCTGGTTGTTACACAGCTTGGTCTGGCTCCTGCTCTGTCCGAGGCTGCAAAAAACCACAAAGGGTCATGAACGAAGCCAGTACATCTCACAAACCAGCCTCACATCGATTAACCCCATCTACCCTTCCCACTGTCTCAGAAAAGCAGCCAGCATAATCAAAGACACAACACACCCCAGACATACTCTCTTCCACCTTCTTCCATTGGGAAATAGATACAAAGTTCTGACGTCATCTACCAACCACCTCAAGAACAGTTTCTCCCCTGCTGCAATCAGACTTTTGAATGGAACTAACTCACATTAAGTTGGTCTTTCTCTACACCTTAGCTATGACTGTAACATTACATTCTGCACCCTCTCCTTTCCTTCTCTATGTACGGTATGCTTTGTCTCCATAGCATGCAAGATACAGTTCTCCAGTCTGAAAAAGAACCCTCTACCACCACCCTCTGAGTCCTAACGACAAGCCAATTTTGTATCCAATTGACTGGTCCTCCCTGGATCCCATTTGATCGAACCTTACTGACTAGTCTACCATACCTTGTCGAAGGCCTTGTTGAATTCCAAGTAGACAATGTCTACCGCACTGCCCTCATCTATTTTCTTGATTACCCCTTCAAAAACTCTATCAAATTTGTAAGACACAGACCTGCCATTGGAGGCAGCTTTACTTCAGTGATCATTGGGTGGACCCGACCTCACCCACATTTCCAATGAGCCTGTTTCTGAGTGAGGCACTCAGCTGATTTTATTACTTTGCATTGCGAGAGCCACAAGTCATCTCTTGGCCTCTCTTCACAGTGACATTTACATGGGGCTTTGCATCTTTTGCTGTTGAATTCATGAGAGATGAAGATAAACATTGTCACAAGATCTAAAGATTCACCAGCACCTGGACAAAAAAAACCACAGACTTGAATTTTAATAATTGTACATTTTAGGACGAGAGACAAAATGTAGCTGTAATTCTCTCAGACTCTTTATTCCCTGGATTCATTACACGGATTGTAGTCAAACCCAAGCCTAACAAGATGAGGAGGTGGGAGGTGAGTGTGAATCTACACAACATGGGGGCAGCACGGTGGCACAATGGTTAGCACTCCTGCCTCACCGTGTCGGGGACCCAGATCCATTTCTGGCCTTGGGTGACTGTGTTCAGTTTGCACATTCTCCCCATGTCTACGTGGGTTTCCGCTGGGTGCTCCGGTTTCCTCCCACAGTCCCTTTGTCTTATTATGCAGCCTTTTGTGCAGTACCTGATCGAATTTGTTTGGAAATCCAATTATAAACAAATAACAGAGTGAAGAGAAAAGAACAAAGAAAATTACAGCACAGGAACAGGCCCTTCGGCCCCTCCAAACCTGCATCGACCATGCTGCCCGTGTGAACTAAACCCCCGACCCTCCCATGGGCCACATCCCTCTATTCCCATCCTATTCATGTATTTGTCCAGATGTCCCTTAAAATCATTATCGTATCTGCTTCCACTAACTCCCCCGGCAGCGAGTTCCAGGCACCCACCATCCTCTATGCAAAAAACTTGCCTCGTACATCTCCTTTAAACATTACCCCTCGCACCTTAAACCTATGACCCCTAGTAATTGACTCTTCCCCCTGGGAAAAAGCTTCTGACAATCCACTCTGTCCATGCCCCTCATAATCTTGTAGACTTCAATTATATTACATCTACTGGTTCCCCCTCATCCATCCTGCTCGCTACTATCTCAAAGAATTCTAATAAATTTTTCTGGCATGATTTCACCTTCATGAAGCCATGCTGAGTCTGCCTGATTATATTACGCATTTCTAAATGCTCTGCTGTTACATCCTTTCTGGGCGGCACGGTGGCACAGTGGTTAGCACTGCTGCCTCACAGCGCCAGGGACCTGGCTTCGATTCCCGGCTTGGGTCACTGTCTGTTTGGAATCTGCATGTTCTCCCCGTGTCTGCGTGGGTTTCCTCTGGGTGCTCCGGTTTCCTCCCACAGTCCAAAAGACGTGCTGGTTAGGTGCATTGGCCATGCTAAATTCTCCCTCAGTGTACCCAACAGGTGCTGGAGTGTGGCGACTCGGGAATTTTCACAGTAACTTCATTGCAGCGTTAATGTAAGCCTAATTGTGACTAATAAATTAAATTTATAATGGACTCTGTCATTTTCCTAATGACAGATGTTAAGCTAACTCATCTAAAGTTACTCATTGTCATAGGATCGTAGAAACACAGTTCAGAAGGAGGCCATTCAGCCCATTGAGCCTGCACTGACAAAAATCCTACACAGGCCCTGTAAACCTTTCCCTGTAACCCCACATATTTACCTGCTAATCCCCCTGACACTGAGGGGAATTTCAGCATGGTAAATCAACCTAACCCACACATCTTTGGACTGTAGGAGGAAACTGGAGCACCCGGAGGAAACCCACGCAGACACGGGGAGAACATGTAACCTCCACACAGGCAGTGACCCAAGCCAGGAATCAAACTCGGGTCCCTGGAGCAGAGATTTGATTTGATTTGATTTGATTTAATTTAATATTGTCACATGTATTAGTCTACAATGAAAAGGATTGTTTCTTGCACGCTATACAGACAAAGCATCCTGTTTATAGAGAAGGAAACGAGAGAGTGCAGAATGTAGAGTTACAGTTCTAGCTCGGGTGCTGAGAAAGATCAATTTAGCACGAGGTAGGTCCATTTAAAACTCTGACAGCAGCAGGGAAGAAGCAGTTCTTGATTTAGTTGGTACGTGACCTCAGACTTTTGTATCTTTTTCCCGATGGAAGAAGGTGGAAGAGAGAATGTCTGGGGTGCGTGGGTTTCTTGATTGTGCTGGCTGCTTTGCCGAGGCAATGGCAAGTCTAGACAGAGTCAATGGATGGGAGACTGGTGAGGCAGCATTGCTAACCACTGTGCCACCGTGCCATCCCAAGGGTTTGATTTATTGGTTCAGGTGGGTGGAAATAAAACAAAAAATTGAATTTGTTTTGTAATTCACCATTTTCCAAGTATCCACAAACTGCCCAAGGTGCAGAGACAGAAACAACTGTACCTATGGCCAGAAAAACACACTGTTCATAGAATCCCTACAGTGCAGAAGGGGGCCATTTAGCCCATCGCGTCTGCACCAACCACAATCCCAACCAGGCCATATTTCCGTCACCTCATATATTTACCCTGTTAGCCCCCGACATGGAGGGTCAATTTAGCACGGCCAATGCACCTAACCTGTACATCTTTGGACTGTGGGAGGAAACCGGAGCACCCGGAGGAAACCCACACAGACATGGGGAGAAAGTGCAAACTCCACACAGACAGTGAACCGAGGCTGGAATTGAACCCAGGTCCTTGGCGCTGTGAGGCAGCAGTGCCACCCTGTGCCACCCTGTTACAGCATTTAACTAGGTGATATCTGTGGCATTGCTTTTAGTGAATCAGAAGATACAGGTTGAGATGTAGTGGATTGAATCATAATGTCACAGAGTGTTGCAGCACTGAGTGAGTCTAGTCCTCTGCTGTCTGGTTGACAGAGTTTGTTAATTAATCCCACTGACCTGCATGTTTCCCATAGGCCTGCAGATCTTCAATCAATTATCTTTTGTATATTACTCTTGAATCTGCTTCCAATATCCCTACAGGCATTTCAGATCCCAATGACTTGCTACTTAAATGTTTCTTTATGTTGCCTCAGGTTCTCCAGTCAGTCACCTTAATCGTGTGTCCTCTGGTAATGAACTCCTCTGCCGTTTCTCCTTATTTACTCTGCTCAAACATTTCACGACTCAGAATCACAGAATCAGAATCACAAAGATGTGCGGGTTAGGTGGATTGGCCATATTAAATTAACCCTAGTGTCAGGGGGATTAGCAGGGTAAATGCGAGGGGTTACAGGAATAGGGCCTGGGTGGTATTGTGTTTTGGAGCAGACCCGATGGGCCAAATGGCCTCCTTCTGCTGTGTGGGAATTCTATGATTCCCTTGCCTGTAACAGAAAGCCCTCATATCATTCGAGTAAATACTCGCTCATGGAGCCTCTAAAACCCTTTTGGAGTGAAGGATTCCAATAGATCCCAATCCTTTGAGTGCAGAGCTTTCTCCTCAGTGTTGTCCAAAATGGTCAACCCCTTCCAATCTAGATCCTCTTGTGGATCTAAAATCTGAGTAACTCTGCCTTGAAGATACTCGATTGGCCTTTGATCTCTGGGATAGAGAATTTTAAATGACCCTTTGAGAGAAGAAAAGCCTCCTCCTTAAATCTCTGTCTTCAATGGTAGACCACTTACTCTGAAACTGTGCTCCCTAGTTTTATATACTCATTAAAACATCGACAACCTGGAAATCTAACTCTCATATTCCATTTCTTAAATTGTCCTTAACTTTCTGGTCAGCCTCTGCTGGTTTATTATCTGCACCAATCCAGGCAAGTGAAGAGTATTCCATCATACCCCTGACTTGTGTCTTGTAGATGGTGGACGGGCTTTGGAGAGTCAGGAGATGAGTTATCTGCTGTAGGATTCTTGACCTGCTCTGGTAGCTACAGTCAATGTCAAGGGGTGATGGTTGGATTTTCCCCTGTTGGAGATGGTCATTGCCTGGCACTTGTGTGGCATGAATGGTACTAGCCATCTGTCAGCCCAAACCTGGGAATTGCCCAGGTCTTGCTGCATTGCTGCACCTACGTGCTTTCTGGAAGATTCCTTTTTTGGAAACTGCATCCTCCAGTTTCAGATTCCCTCACGATGGGAAAAATCCTCACAGAGCCACATTGTCAGGTTTCTCCAAATCTTACATGTTTCAATAAGTTCACATCTCATCTTTCTAATCTCCTATGTGTTTAGGCCCAAGCTGCCCAATGTTTCCTCAGAAGACAACCCTTTCAACACAGGAATCAACATCTCTGAATTGCTTCCAATGTGAGTATATCCCTCAAGTAATAAGGGACATGGTCACATTGGAGTTCTTCACCACCTAGAAGGACAAAAGCAGTTAGTGCATGAGATTAAAACCCCATTCAGCAATAGTAGAGAAATGGTTTTGGGGAAATTGATGTGATTGAAGGTGGATACATCTCCAGGTCCTGATCATCTTCATCCCAGAGTACTTAAGGAAGTGGTCCTGGAAATAGTAGATCCATTGGTGGTTATTTTCCAAAATTCTTTGGACTCTGGACTGGTTCCTACAGATTGGAGGATAGTTAATGTAAGCCTGCTATTCAGAAAAGGAGGTCGGGAGAAAACAGGGAACTATAGACCAGTGAGCCTAACGTCGGGACTGGGGTTGTTGCTAGAATCTATTATCACACCGCAGCATTTGGAAGGCAGTGGAATAATCAGATAAAGTCAGCATGGATTTACAAAAGGGAAATCATGCTTCACAAATCTATTGGAATTCTTTGAGAATGTAACTAGTAGAGTTGACTGAGGAGAGCCAGTGGGCAGGCACGGTGACACAGTGGTTAGCTCTGCTGCCTCGCAGCGCCAGGGACCCGGGTTCGATTCCTGGCTTGGGTCACTGTCTGTGAGTTTGCATGTTCTGCCCATGTCGGTGTGGATTTCCTCCGGGTGCTCCAGTTCCCTCCCACAGTCCAAAGGATGTGCTGGTTAGGTGCATTGGCCGTGCTAAATTCTCCCTCAGTGTCCCAAACAGGCACTGGAGTGTGGAGACTTGGGGAATTTTCACAGTACTGTCAATGTAAGCATACTTGTGACAGTAATAAATAAACTTTAAATTTTGGATGTGATTTATTTCGACTTTCAAAAGGCTTTTGACAAGGTCTCACATAATAGACTACTATGTAAAGTTAAAGCACTTGGGATTGCAGGTAATGTCTTGAGACAGATAGAAAGCTGGTTAGCTGATAGGAAGCAAAGTGTTAGCATAAATGGGTCTTTTTCTGATTGGCAGTCAGTGACTAGTAGGGTTCTACAGGGATCTGTGCTGTGGCCCCAACTATTCACATTATATATTAATGATTTGGAAGAGGGAACTGAATGTATTTATCTCCAAATTTGCAGATGATACAAAGTTGTGTGGGAGGGTGAGCTGTGAGGAGGATGCAGAGATGCTTCAACATGATTTGGACAGGTTGAGTGTGTGGGCATGTGCATGGCAGATGCAGTATAATGTGGATAAATGAGAGGTTATCCACTTTGGTAGCAGTAATAGGAAGACAGATTGTTACTTGAATGAGTGTAAATTTAGAGAGATGGATCCTCAACGAGACCTTGGATTCTTCATGCATTAATCGCAGAAAGTAAGCGCCCAGGTATAGCAGGCAGTAAAGAAGGGAAATGGTATGTTGGCCTTCATAGCGAGAGGATTTGAGTACAGGGCGGGGGATGTTTTGCTGCAATTATATCGGGCATTGGTGAAGCCACACATGGAGTATTGTGTGCAGTTTTGGTGTCCTTATCTGAGGAAGGATGTCCTTGCTATAGCAGGAGTACAGCGATGGTTAACCAGACTGATTCCTGGGATGGCAGGTCTGTCACATGAGGAGAGACTAAGTCGGTTAGGATTGTATTCACTGGAGTTTCGAAGAATGAGAGGGAATCTCAGAGAAACTTACCAATTCCTAACAGGGTTAGACAGGATAGATTCAGAAAGAATGTTCCCACTGGTGGGGGAGTCCAGAACTCGGGGTCATAGTTTGAGGATAAGGGATAATCCTTTTAGAACTGAAGTGAGGAGAAATTTCTTCACTGAGAGGGTGATGAATGTGTGGAATTCACTATCACAGAATGTAGTTGAGGCCAAAACGTTGTCTGATTTCAAGAAGAAAATAGATATAGCTCTTGGGCTAAAGGGACCAAGGGATATTAGGAGGAAAGGGGGATCAGGATATTGAATTCGATGATCAGCCATGATCAAAATGAATGGCAGAGCAGGCTCGAAGGGCCGAATGGCCTCCTCCTGCTTCTAGTTTCTATGTTTCAAAGATACATAATCGATAGTTCTTCACCTTCACTGCGCCAGGAACTTGGATCTCCCGATGCAACTGCAGGCTGGGTGCTGTTCATGGCACAGACCGCAGCAATCCAAGTAATCTTCCCAAGGGCACTAAGTGATGGGTAGGAAATGGCAGCCTTGCCACCGATGATTACAATCTGAAGAAGAAATGAGAAAGCTTTGTGAGCAGAATGCACATTGATCTGTTCAAATTTTTCCTGGACATCAAAATTGCAATGTCCATCTATTTCCCTGAGAGACAGATCCTGTAAGTGTTCGATGGATAAAGGAAATGTGGCTTCAGAGCTGTCCTTGGAGGTTGATTTTATTTCAGTGATCATTGGGTGGGACTGACCTCACCCACATTTCCAATGAGCCTGTTTCTGAGTGAGGCACTCAGCTGATTTTATTACTTTGCATTGCGAGAGCCCCAAGTCAGCTCTCGGCCTCTCTTCACAGTGACATTTACATGGGGCTTTGCATCTTTTGATGTTGAACTCATGAGAGATGAAGATAAACATTGTCACAAGATCTAAAGATTCATCAGCACCTGGACAGAATCCAGATACCTGAATTTTACTAATTGTAGATTTTCTAACACGATACCCAAAATGTAGCTGTAATTCTCGCAGACTCTTTATTCCCCGGATTAGCTACACAGATTGTAGTCAAACCCAAACCTAACAGGAATGAGGAGGTGGGAGGTGATTGTGAGTGTGACACAACATGGGGGGCGGCACGGTGGCACAATGATTAGCACTGCTGCCTCACAGCGTCGGGGACCCAGGTTCAATTCTGGCATTGGGTGGCTATGTGGAGCTTGCACGTTCTCCTCGTGTCTGCGTGGGTTTCCTCCGGGTGCCCTGGATTCCTCCCACAGTCCAAAGATGTGCAGCCGAAAGAGAAAATGCTGGAAAATCTCAGCAGGTCTGGCAGATTCTGTAAGGAGAGAAAAGAGCTGATGTTTCGAGTCCAGACGACCCTTTGTCAAAGCAAAGATGTGCAGGTTGAGTGGATTGGCCATGCTAAATTGCCCCTCATTGTCTCAGGATTAGTGGGGTAAATACGTGAGGATAGGACCTGTAGGGTTGGTGCAGACTCAGTGGGCCAAAAGGCCTCTTTCTGCACTGGAGGGTGTCTCTGATTTATGATCCTATGATTTGCTGGATGTTCCCTCGACCAGGCCCACTCCAAACTGGTCACTGAGTGGAATGGGAAACAATTGAGTGGCCTCAATTGTTTACCATTTACATAGATGATCTGGAGGAGGGGACTGAATCTAGGGTATTCAAGTTTGCTGATGACACGAAGGTGAGTGGGAAAGCAAATTGCGTGGAGCATGCGGAAAGTCTGCAGAGAGATTTGGATAGGCTGAGCGAGTGGGCGAGGATCTGGCAGATGGAATATAACGTTAGCAAATGTGAGGTTATCCACTTTGGAAGAAATAATAGGAAATTGGAATATTATTTAAATGGAGAAAAATTACATCGTGCGACTGTGCAGAGGGACCTGGGGGTCCTTGTGCACGAATCGCAAAAACTCAGTCTGCAGGTGCAGCAGGTGATCAAGAAGGCGAATGGAATGTTGGCCTTTATCGCGAGGGGGATAGAATATAAAAGCAGGGAGGTCTTGCTGCAACTGTACAAGGCACTGGTGAGGCCGCAACTGGAGTACTGTGTGCAGTTTTGGTCCCCTTATTTGCGAAAGGATATATTGGCCTTGGAGGGAGTGCAGAGAAGGCTCACCAGGTTGATACCGGAGATGAGGGGTGTAGCTTATGAGGAGAGATTAAACAGATTGGGTCTGTACTCGTTGGAGTTTAGAAGAATGAGGGGTGATCTTATAGAGACATATAAGATAATGAAGGGGCTGGATAGGGTTGAGGTGGAGAGATTCTTTCCACTTAGAAGGGAAACCAGAACTAGAGGGCACAGCCTCAAAATAAGGGGGGGCCGGTTCAGAACAGAGTTGAGGGGGAACTTCTTCTCTCAGAGGGTAGTGAATCTCTGGAATTCTCTGCCCATTGAAGTGGTGGAGGCTTCCTAGTTGAATATGTTTAAATCACGGGTAGATAGTTTCCTGATCGATAAGGGAATTAGGGGTTATGGGGAGCAGGCGGGTAAGTGGAACTGATTCGCTTCAGATCAGCCATGATCTTGTTGAATGGCAGGGCAGGCTCGAAGGGCCAGATGGCCTACTCCCGCTCCTATTTCTTATGTTCTTATAAAGCATCCTGTTTATAGAGAAGGAAACGAGAGAGTGCAGAATGTAGAGTTACAGTTCTAGCTCGGGTGCCGAGAAAGATCAATTTAGCACGAGGTAGGTCCATTTAAAAGTCAGATGGCAGCAGGGAAGAAGCTGTCCTTGATTTAGTTGGTACGTAACCTCAGACTTTTGTATCTTTTTCCCGATGGAAGAAGGTGGAAGAGAGAATGTCTGGGGTGCGTGGGTTTCTTGATTGTGCTGGCTGCTTTGCCGAGGCAATGGCAAGTCTAGACAGAGTCAATGGATGGGAGACTGGTGAGGCAGCATTGCTAACCACTGTGCCACCGTGCCATCCCAAGGGTTTGATTTATTGGTTCAGGTGGGTGGAAATAAAACAAAACCTTGAATTTGTTTTGTAATTCACCATTTTCCAAGTATCCACAAACTGCCCAAGGTGCAGAGACAGAAACAACTGTACCTATGGCCAGAAAAACACACTGTTCATAGAATCCCTACAGTGCAGAAGGGGGCCATTTAGCCCATCGCGTCTGCACCAACCACAATCCCAACCAGGCCATATTTCCGTCACCTCATATATTTACCCTGTTAGCCCCCGACATGGAGGGTCAATTTAGCACGGCCAATGCACCTAATCTGTACATCTTTGGCCTGTGGGAGGAAACCGGAGCACCCGGAGGAAACCCACACAGACATGGGGAGAACGTGCAAACTCCACACAGACAGTGAACCGAGGCTGGAATTGAACCCAGGTCCTTGGCGCTGTGAGGCAGCAGTGCCACCCTGTGCCACCCTGTTACAGCATTTAACTAGGTGATATCTGTGGCATTGCTTTTAGTGAATCAGAAGATACAGGTTGAGATGTAGTGGATTGAATCATAATGTCACAGAGTGTTGCAGCACTGAGTGAGTCTAGTCCTCTGCTGTCTGGTTGACAGAGTTTGTTAATTAATCCCACTGACCTGCATGTTTCCCATAGGCCTGCAGATCTTCAAACAATTATCTTTTGTATATTACTCTTGAATCTGCTTCCAATATCCCTACAGGCATTTCAGATCCCAATGACTTGCTACTTAAATGTTTCTTTCTGTTGCCTCAGGTTCTCCAGTCAGTCACCTTAATCGTGTGTCCTCTGGTAATGAACTCCTCTGCCGTTTCTCCTTATTTACTCTGCTCAAACATTTCACGACTCAGAATCACAGAATCAGAATCACAAAGATGTGCGGGTAAGGTGGATTGGCCATATTAAATTAACCCTAGTGTCAGGGGGATTAGCAGGGTAAATGCGAGGGGTTACAGGAATAGGGCCTGGGTGGTATTGTGTTTTGGAGCAGACTCGATGGGCCAAATGGCCTCTTTCTGCTGTGTGGGAATTCTATGATTCCCTTGCCTGTAACAGAAAGCCCTCATATCATTCGAGTAAATACTCGCTCATGGAGCCTCTAAAACCCTTTTGGAGTGAAGGATTCCAATAGATCCCAATCCTTTGAGTGCAGAGCTTTCTCCTCAGTGTTGTCCAAAATGGTCAACCCCTTCCAATCTAGATCCTCTTGTGGATCTAAAATCTGAGTAACTCTGCCTTGAAGATATTCGATTGGCCTTTGATCTCTGGGATAGAGAATTTTAAATGACCCTTTGAGAGAAGAAAAGCCTCCTCCTTAAATCTCTGTCTTCAATGGTAGACCACTTACTCTGAAACTGTGCTCCCTAGTTTTATATACTCATTAAAACATCGACAACCTGGAAATCTAACTCTCATATTCCATTTCTTAAATTGTCCATAACTTTCTGGTCAGCCTTTGCTGGTTTATTATCTGCACCAATCCAGGCAAGTGAAGAGTATTCCATCATACCCCTGACTTGTGTCTTGTAGATGGTGGACGGGCTTTGGAGAGTCAGGAGATGAGTTATCTGCTGTAGGATTCTTGACCTGCTCTGGTAGCTACAGTCAATGTCAAGGGGTGATGGTTGGATTTTCCCCTGTTGGAGATGGTCATTGCCTGGCACTTGTGTGGCATGAATGGTACTAGCCATCTGTCAGCCCAAACCTGGGTATTGCCCAGGTCTTGCTGCATTGCTGCACCTACGTGCTTTCTGGAAGATTCCTTTTTTGGAAACTGCATCCTCCAGTTTCAGATTCCCTCACGATGGGAAAGATCCTCACAGAGCCACATTGTCAGGTTTCTCCAAATCTTACATGTTTCAATAAGTTCACATCTCATCTTTCTAATCTCCTATGTGTTTAGGCCCAAGCTGCCCAATGTTTCCTCAGAAGACAACCCTTTCAACACAGGAATCAACATCTCTGAATTGCTTCCAATGTGAGTATATCCCTCAAGTAATAAGGGACATGGTCACATTGGAGTTCTTCACCACCTAGAAGGACAAAAGCAGTTAGTGCATGAGAATAAAACCCCATTCAGCAATAGTAGAGAAATGGTTTTGGGGAAATTGATGTGATTGAAGGTGGATACTTCTCCAGGTCCTGATAATCTTCATCCCAGAGTACTTAAGGAAGTGGTCCTGGAAATAGTAGATCCATTGGTGGTTATTTTCCAAAATTCTTTGGACTCTGGACTGGTTCCTACAGATTGGAGGATAGTTAATGTTAGCCTACTATTCAGAAAAGGAGGTAGGGAGAAAACAGGGAACTATAGACCAGTGAGCCTAACGTCGGGACTGGGGAAGTTGCTAGAATCTATTATCATACCGCAACATTTGGAAGGCAGTGGTATAATCAGATAAAGTCAGCATGGATTTACAAAAGGGAAATCATGCTTCACAAATCTATTGGAATTCTTTGAGAATGTAACTAGTAGAGTTGACTGAGGAGAGCCAGTGGGCAGGCACGGTGGCACAGTGGTTAGCACTGCTTCCTCGCAGCGCCAAGGATCCGGGTTCGATTCCTGGCTTGGGTCACTGTCTGTGAGTTTGCATGTTCTGCCCATGTCGGTGTGGATTTCCTCTGGGTGCTCCAGTTCCCTCCCACAGTCCAAAGGATGTGCTGGTTAGGTGCATTGGCCGTGTTAAATTCTCCCTCAGTGTCCCAAACAGGCACTGGAGTGTGGAGACTTGGGGAATTTTCACAGTACTGTCAATGTAAGCATACTTGTGACAGTAATAAATAAACTTTAAATTTTGGATGTGATTTATTTCGACTTTCAAAAGGCTTTTGACAAGGTCTCACATAATAGACTACGATGTAAAGTTAAAGCACTTGGGATTGCAGGTAATGTCTTGAGACAGATAGAAAGCTGGTTAGCTGATAGGAAGCAAAGTGTTAGCATAAATGGGTCTTTTTCTGATTGGCAGTCAGTGACTAGTAGGGTTCTGCAGGGATCTGTGCTGTGGCCCCAACTGTTCACATTATATATTAATGATTTGGAAGAGGGAACTGAATGTATTATCTCCAAATTTGCAGATGATACAAAGTTGTGTGGGAGGGTGAGCTGTGAGGAGGATGCAGAGATGCTTCAACATGATTTGGACAGGTTGAGTGTGTGGGCATGTGCATGGCAGATGCAGTATAATGTGGATAAATGAGAGGTTATCCACTTTGGTAGCAGTAATAGGAAGACAGATTGTTACTTGAATGAGTGTAAATTTAGAGAGATGGATCCTCAACGAGACCTTGGATTCTTCATGCATTAATCGCAGAAAGTAAGCGCCCAGGTATAGCAGGCAGTAAAGAAGGGAAATGGTATGTTGGCCTTCATAGCGAGAGGATTTGAGTACAGGGCGGGGGATGTTTTGCTGCAATTATATCGGGCATTGGTGAAGCCACACATGGAGTATTGTGTGCAGTTTTGGTGTCCTTATCTGAGGAAGGATGTCCTTGCTATAGCAGGAGTACAGCGATGGTTAACCAGACTGATTCCTAGGATGGCAGGTCTGTCATATGAGGAGAGACTAAGTCGGTTAGGATTGTATTCACTGGAGTTTCGAAGAATGAGAGGGAATCTCAGAGAAACTTACCAATTCCTAACAGGGTTAGACAGGATAGATTCAGAAAGAATGTTCCCACTGGTGGGGGAGTCCAGAACACGGGGTCATAGTTTGAGGATAAGGGATAAACCTTTTAGAACTGAAGTGAGGAGAAATTTCTTCACTGAGAGGGTGATGAATGTATGGAATTCACTATCACAGAATGTAGTTGAGGCCAGAACGTTGTCTGATTTCAAGAAGAAAATAGATATAGCTCTTGGGCTAAAGGGACCAAGGGATATTGGGAGGAAAGGGGGATCAGGATATTGAATTCGATGATCAGCCATGATCAAAATGAATGGCAGAGCAGGCTCGAAGGGCCGAATGGCCTCCTCCTGCTTCTAGTTTCTATGTTTCAAAGATACATAATCGATAGTTCTTCACCTTCACTGCGCCAGGAACTTGGATCTCCCGATGCAACTGCAGGCTGGGTGCTGTTCATGGCACAGACCGCAGCAATCCAAGTAATCTTCCCAAGGGCACTAAGTGATGGGTAGGAAATGGCAGCCTTGCCAACGATGATTACAATCTGATGAAGAAATGAGAAAGCTTTGTGAGCAGAATGCACATTGATCTGTTCAAATTTTTCCTGGACAACATCAAAATTGCAATGTCCATCTATTTCCCTGAGAGACAGATCCTGTAAGTGTTCGATGGATAAAGGAAATGTGGCTTCAGAGCTGTCCTTGGAGGTTGATTTTATTTCAGTGATCATTGGGTGGGACTGACCTCACCCACATTTCCAATGAGCCCGTTTCTGAGTGAGGCACTCAGCTGATTTTATTACTTTGCATTGAGGGAGCCCCAAGTCATCCCTCGGCCTCTCTTCACAGTGACATTTACATGGGGCTTTGCATCTTTTGATGTTGAACTCATGAGAGATGAAGATAAACATTGTCACAAGATCTAAAGATTCATCAGCACCTGGACAGAATCCAGATACCTGAATTTTACTCATTGTAGATTTTCTAACACGATACCCAAAATGTAGCTGTAATTCTCGCAGACTCTTTATTCCCCGGATTAGCTACACAGATTGTAGTCAAACCCAAACCTAACAGGAATGAGGAGGTGGGAGGTGATTGTGAGTGTGACACAACATGGGGGGCGGCACAGTGGCACAATGATTAGCACTGCTGCCTCACAGCGTCGCGGACCCAGGTTCAATTCTGGCATTGGGTGGCTATGTGGAGCTTGCACGTTGTCCTCGTGTCTGCGTGGGTTTCCTCCGGGTGCCCTGGATTCCTCCCACAGTCCAAAGATGTGCAGCCGAAAGAGAAAATGCTGGAAAATCTCAGCAGGTCTGGCAGATTCTGTAAGGAGAGAAAAGAGCTGATGTTTCGAGTCCAGACGACCCTTTGTCAAAGCAAAGATGTGCAGGTTGAGTGGATTGGCCATGCTAAATTGCCCCTCATTGTCTCAGGATTAGTGGGGTAAATACGTGAGGATAGGACCTGTAGGGTTGGTGCAGACTCGGTGGGTTAAAAGACCTCTTTCTGCACTGGAGGGTGTCTCTGATTTATGATCCTATGATTTGCTGGATGTTCCCTCGACCAGGCCCACTCCAAACTGGTCACTGAGTGGAATGGGAAACAATTGAGTGGCCTCAATTGTTTACCATTTACATAGATGATCTGGAGGAGGGGACTGAATCTAGGGTATTCAAGTTTGCTGATGACACGAAGGTGAGTGGGAAAGCGAATTGCGTGGAGGACGCGGAAAGTCTGCAGAGAGATTTGGATAGGCTGAGCGAGTGGGTGAGGATCTGGCAGATGGAATATAACGTTAGCAAATGTGAGGTTATCCACTTTGGAAGAAATAATAGGAAATTGGAATATTATTTAAATGGAGAAAAATTACATCGTGCGACTGTGCAGAGGGACCTGGGGGTCCTTGTGCACGAATCGCAAAAACTCAGTCTGCAGGTGCAGCAGGTGATCAAGAAGGCGAATGGAATGTTGGCCTTTATCGCGAGGGGGATAGAATATAAAAGCAGGGAGGTCTTGCTGCAACTATACAAGGCACTGGTGAGGCCGCAACTGGAGTACTGTGTGCAGTTTTGGTCCCCTTATTTGCGAAAGGATATATTGGCCTTGGAGGGAGTACAGAGAAGGTTCACCAGGATGATACCGGAGATGAGGGGTGTAGCTTATGAGGAGAGATTAAACAGATTGGGTCTGTACTCGTTGGAGTTTAGAAGGATGAGGGGTGATCTTATAGAGACATATAAGATAATGAAGGGGCTGGATAGGGTAGAGGTGGAGAGATTCTTTCCACTTAGAAGGGAAACCAGAAATAGAGGGCACAGCCTCAAAATAAGGGGGGCCGGTTCAGAACAGAGTTGAGGGGGAACTTCTTCTCTCAGAGGGTAGTGAATCTCTGGAATTCTCTGCCCATTGAAGTGGTGGAGGCTTCCTCGTTGAATATGTTTAAATCACGGGTAGATAGTTTCCTGATCGATAAGGGAATTAGGGGTTATGGGGAGCAGGCGGGTAAGTGGAACTGATTCGCTTCAGATCAGCCATGATCTTGTTGAATGGCGGGGCAGGCTCGAAGGGCCAGATGGCCTACTCCCGCTCCTATTTCTTATGTTCTTATAAAGCATCCTGTTTATAGAGAAGGAAACGAGAGAGTGCAGAATGTAGAGTTACCGTTCTAGCTCGGGTGCTGAGAAAGATCAATTTAGCACGAGGTAGGTCCATTTAAAAGTCTGATGGCAGCAGGGAAGAAGCAGTTCTTGATTTAGTTGGTACGTGACCTCAGACTTTTGTATCTTTTTCCCGATGGAAGAAGGTGGAAGAGAGAATGTCTGGGGTGCGTGGTTTTCTTTATTATGCTGGCTCCTTTGCCGAGGCAATGGCAAGTCTCGACAGAGTCAATGGATGGGAGACTGGTGAGGCAGCATTGCTAACCACTGTGCCACCGTGCCATCCCAAGGGTTTGATTTATTGGTTCAGGTGGGTGGAAATAAAACAAAACCTTGAATTTGTTTTGTAATTCACCATTTTCCAAATATCCACAAACTGCCCAAGGTGCAGAGACAGAAACAACTGTACCTATGGCCAGAAAAACACACTGTTCATAGAATCCCTACAGTGCAGAAGGGGGCCATTTAGCCCATCGAGTCTGCACCAACCACAATCCCAACCAGGCCATATTTCCGTCACCTCATATATTTACCCTGTTAGCCCCCGACATGGAGGGTCAATTTAGCATGGCCAATGCACCTAATCTGTACATCTTTGGCCTGTGGGAGGAAACCGGAGCACCCGGAGGAAACCCACACAGACATGGGGAGTACGTGCAAACTCCACACAGACAGTGAACCGAGGCTGGAATTGAACCCAGGTCCTTGGCGCTGTGAGGCAGCAGTGCCACCCTGTGCCACCCTGTTACAGCATTTAACTAGGTGATATCTGTGGCATTGCTTTTAGTGAATCAGAAGATACAGGTTGAGATGTAGTGGATTGAATCATAATGTCACAGAGTGTTGCAGCACTGAGTGAGTCTAGTCCTCTGCTGTCTGGTTGACAGAGTTTGTTAATTAATCCCACTGACCTGCATGTTTCCCATAGGCCTGCAGATCTTTAAACAATTATCTTTTGTATATTACTCTTGAATCTGCTTCCAATATCCCTACAGGCATTTCAGATCCCAATGACTTGCTACTTAAATGTTTCTTTATGTTGCCTCAGGTTCTCCAGTCAGTCACCTTAATCGTGTGTCCTCTGGTAATGAACTCCTCTGCCGTTTCTCCTTATTTACTCTGCTCAAACATTTCACGACTCAGAATCACAGAATCAGAATCACAAAGATGTGCGGGTTAGGTGGATTGGCCATATTAATTTATCCCTAGTGTCAGGGGGATTAGCAGGGTAAATGCGAGGGGTTACAGGAACAGGACCTGGGTGGTTTTGTGTTTTGGAGCAGACTCAATGGGCCAAATGGCCTCCTTCTGCTGTGTGGGAATTCTATGATTCCCTTGCCTGTAACAGAAAGCCCTCATATCATTCGAGTAAATACTCGCTCATGGAGCCTCTAAAACCCTTTTGGAGTGAAGGATTCCAATAGATCCCAATCCTTTGAGTGCAGAGCTTTCTCCTCAGTGTTGTCCAAAATGGTCAACCCCTTCCAATCTAGATCCTCTTGTGGATCTAAAATCTGAGTAACTCTGCCTTGAAGATATTCGATTGGCCTTTGATCTCTGGGATAGAGAATTTTAAATGACCCTTTGAGAGAAGAAAAGCCTCCTCCTTAAATCTCTGTCTTCAATGGTAGACCACTTACTCTGAAACTGTGCTCCCTAGTTTTATATACTCATTAAAACATCGACAACCTGGAAATCTAACTCTCATATTCCATTTCTTAAATTGTCCTTACCTTTCTGGTCAGCCTTTGCTGGTTTATTATCTGCACCAATCCAGGCAAATGAAGAGTATTCCATCATACCCCTGACTTGTGTCTTGTAGATGGTGGACGGGCTTTGGAGAGTCAGGAAATGAGCTATCTGCTGTAGGATTCTTGACCTGCTCTGGTAGCTACAGTCAATGTCAAGGGGTGATGGTTGGATTTTCCCCTGTTGGAGATGGTCATTGCCTGGCACTTGTGTGGCATGAATGGTACTAGCCATCTGTCAGCCCAAACCTGGGTATTGTCCAGGTCTTGCTGCATTGCTGCACCTACGTGCTTTCTGGAAGATTCCTTTTTTGGAAACTGCATCCTCCAGTTTCAGATTCCCTCACGATGGGAAAGATCCTCACAGAGCCACATTGTCAGGTTTCTCCAAATCTTACATGTTTCAATAAGTTCACATCTCATCTTTCTAATCTCCTATGTGTTTAGGCCCAAGCTGCCCAATGTTTCCTCAGAAGACAACCCTTTCAACACAGGAATCAACATCTCTGAATTGCTTCCAATGTGAGTATATCCCTCAAGTAATAAGGGACATAGTCACATTGGAGTTCTTCACCACCTAGAAGGACAAAAGCAGTAAGTGCATGAGATTAAAACCCCATTCAGCAATAGTAGAGAAATGGTTTTGGGGAAATTGATGTGATTGAAGGTGGATACATCTCCAGGTCCTGATCATCTTCATCCCAGAGTACTTAAGGAAGTGGTCCTGGAAATAGTAGATCCATTGGTGGTTATTTTCCAAAATTCTTTGGACTCTGGACTGGTTCCTACAGATTGGAGGATAGTTAATGTAAGCCTGCTATTCAGAAAAGGAGGTCGGGAGAAAACAGGGAACTATAGACCAGTGAGCCTAAGGTCGGGACTGGGGAAGTTGCTAGAATCTATTATCATACCGCAGCATTTGGAAGGCAGTGGTATAATCAGATAAAGTCAGCATGGATTTACAAAAGGGAAATCATGCTTCACAAATCTATTGGAATTCTTTGAGAATGTAACTAGTAGAGTTGACTGAGGAGAGCCAGTGGGCAGGCACGGTGGCACAGTGGTTAGCTCTGCTGCCTCGCAGCGCCAGGGACCCGGGTTCGATTCCTGGCTTGGGTCACTGTCTGTGAGTTTGCATGTTCTGCCCATGTCGGTGTGGATTTCCTCCGGGTGCTCCAGTTCCCTCCCACAGTCCAAAGGATGTGCTGGTTAGGTGCATTGGCCGTGCTAAATTCTCCCTCAGTGTCCCAAACAGGCACTGGAGTGTGGAGACTTGGGGAATTTTCACAGTACTGTCAATGTAAGCATACTTGTGACAGTAATAAACAAACTTTAAATTTTGGATGTGATTTATTTCGACTTTCAAATGGCTTTTGACAAGGTCTCACATAATAGACTACTATGTAAAGTTAAAGCACTTGGGATTGCAGGTAATGTCTTGAGACAGATAGAAAGCTGGTTAGCTGATAGGAAGCAAAGTGTTAGCATAAATGGGTCTTTTTCTGATTGGCAGTCAGTGACTAGTAGGGTTCTGCAGGGATCTGTGCTGGGGCCCCAACTGTTCACATTATATATTAATGATTTGGAAGAGGGAACTGAATGTAATATCTCCAAATTTGCAGATGATACAAAGTTGTGTGGGAGGGTGAGCTGTGAGGAGGATGCAGAGATGCTTCAGCATGATTTGGACAGGTTGAGTGTGTGGGCATGTGCATGGCAGATGCAGTATAATGTGGATAAATGTGAGGTTATCCACTTTGGTAGCAGTAATAGGAAGACAGATTGTTACTTGAATGAGTGTAAATTGAGAGAGATGGATCCTCAACGAGACCTTGGATTCTTCATGCATTAATCGCAGAAAGTAAGCGCCCAGGTATAGCAGGCAGTAAAGAAGGGAAATGGTATGTTGGCCTTCATAGTGAGAGGATTTGAGTACAGGGCGAGGGACGTTTTGCTGCAATTATATCGGGCATTGGTGAAGCCACACATGGAGTATAGTGTGCAGTTTTGGTGTCCTTGTCTGAGGAAGGATGTCCTTGCTATAGCAGGAGTACAGCGATGGTTAACCAGACTGATTCCTAGGATGGCAGGTCTGTCACATGAGGAGAGACTAAGTCGGTTAGGATTGTATTCACTGGAGTTTCGAAGAATGAGAGGGAATGTCAGAGAAACTTACCAATTCCTAACAGGGTTAGACAGGATAGATTCAGAAAGAATGTTCCCACTGGTGGGGGAGTCCAGAACTCGGGGTCATAGTTTGAGGATAAGGGATAAACCTTTTAGAACTGAAGTGAGGAGAAGTTTCTTCACTGAGAGGGTGATGAATGTATGGAATTCACTATCACAGAATGTAGTTGAGGCCAAAACGTTGTCTGATTTCAAGAAGAAAATAGATATAGCTCTTGGGCTAAAGGGACCAAGGGATATTGGGGGGAAAGGGGGATCAGGATATTGAATTCGATGATCAGCCATGATCAAAATGAATGGCAGAGCAGGCTCGAAGGGCCGAATGGCCTCCTCCTGCTTCTAGTTTCTATGTTTCAAAGATACATAATCGATAGTTCTTCACCTTCACTGCGCCAGGAACTTGGATCTCCCGATGCAACTGCAGGCTGGGTGATGTTCATGGCACAGACCACAGCAATCCAAGTAATCTTCCCAAGGGCACTAAGTGATGGGTAGGAAATGGCAGCCTTGCCAACGATGATTACAATCTGATGAAGAAATGAGAAAGCTTTGTGAGCAGAATGCACATTGATCTGTTCAAATTTTTCCTGGACAACATCAAAATTGCAATGTCCATCTATTTCCCTGAGAGACAGATCCTGTAAGTGTTCGATGGATAATGGAAATGTGGCTTCAGAGCTGTCCTTGGAGGTTGATTTTATTTCAGTGATCATTGGGTGGGACTGACCTCACCCACATTTCCAATGAGCCCGTTTCTGAGTGAGGCACTCAGCTGATTTTATTACTTTGCATTGAGGGAGCCCCAAGTCATCCCTCGGCCTCTCTTCACAGTGACATTTACATGGGGCTTTGCATCTTTTGATGTTGAACTCATGAGAGATGAAGATAAACATGGTCACAAACTCTAAAGATTCATCAGCACCTGGACAGAATCCAGATACCTGAATTTTACTAATTGTAGATTTTCTAACACGATACCCAAAATGTAGCTGTAATTCTCGCAGACTCTTTATTCCCCGGATTAGCTACACAGATTGCAGTCAAACCCAAACCTAACAGGAATGAGGAGGTGGGAGGTGATTGTGAGTGTGACACAATATGGGGGGCGGCACGGTGGCACAATGATTAGCACTGCTGCCTCACAGCGTCGGGGACCCAGGTTCAATTCTGGCATTGGGTGGCTATGTGGAGCTTGCACGTTCTCCTCGTGTCTGCGTGGGTTTCCTCCGGGTGCCCTGGATTCCTCCCACAGTCCAAAGATGTGCAGCCGAAAGAGAAAATGCTGGAAAATCTCAGCAGGTCTGGCAGATTCTGTAAGGAGAGAAAAGAGCTGATGTTTCGAGTCCAGACGACCCTTTGTCAAAGCAAAGATGTGCAGGTTGAGTGGATTGGCCATGCTAAATTGCCCCTCATTGTCTCAGGATTAGTGGGGTAAATACGTGAGGATAGGACCTGTAGGGTTGGTGCAGACTCAGTGGGCCAAAAGACCTCTTTCTGCACTGGAGGGTGTCTCTGATTTATGATCCTATGATTTGCTGGATGTTCCCTCGACCAGGCCCACTCCAAACTGGTCATTGTGTGGAATGGGAAACAATTGAGTGGCCTCAATTGTTTACCATTTACATAGATGATCTGGAGGAGGGGACTGAATCTAGGGTATTCAAGTTTGCTGATGACACGAAGGTGAGTGGGAAAGCGAATTGCGTGGAAGACGCGGAAAGTCTGCAGAGAGATTTGGATAGGCTGAGCGAGTGGGCGAGGATCTGGCAGATGGAATATAACGTTAGCAAATGTGAGGTTATCCACTTTGGAAGAAATAATAGTAAATTGGAATATTATTTAAATGGAGAAAAATTACATCGTGCGACTGTGCAGAGGGACCTGTGGGTCCTTGTGCACGAATCGCAAAAACTCAGTCTGCAGGTGCAGCAGGTGATCAAGAAGGCGAATGGAATGTTGGCCTTTATCGCGAGGGGGATAGAATATAAAAGCAGGGAGGTCTTGCTGCAACTGTACAAGGCACTGGTGAGGCCGCAACTGGAGTACTGTGTGCAGTTTTGGTCCCCTTATTTGCGAAAGGATATATTGGCCTTGGAGGAAGTGCAGAGAAGGTTCACCAGGATGATACCGGAGATGAGGGGTGTAGCTTATGAGGACAGATTAAACAGATTGGGTCTGTACTCGTTGGAGTTTAGAAGGATGAGGAGTGATCTTATAGAGACATACAAGATAATGCAGGGGCTGGATAGGGTAGAGGTGGAGAGATTCTTTCCACTTAGAAGGGAAACCAGAACTAGAGGGCACAGCCTCAAAATACGGGGGGGCCGGTTCAGAACAGAGTTGAGGGGGAACTGCTTCTCTCAGAGGGTAGTGAATCTCTGGAATTCTCTGCCCATTGAAGTGGTGGAGGCTTCCTCGTTGAATATGTTTAAATCACGGGTAGATAGTTTTCTGATCGATAAGGGAATTAGGGGTTATGGGGAGCAGGCGGGTCAGTGGAACTGATTCGCTTCAGATCAGCCATGATCTTGTTGAATGGCGGGGCAGGCTCGAAGGGCCAGATGGCCTACTCCCGCTCCTATTTCTTATGTTCTTATG
The DNA here is from genome assembly GCF_964213995.1 of Mustelus asterias. Taxonomy (NCBI): domain Eukaryota; kingdom Metazoa; phylum Chordata; class Chondrichthyes; order Carcharhiniformes; family Triakidae; genus Mustelus; species Mustelus asterias. The sequence goes on along the minus strand of NC_135805.1, from coordinate 17,528,646 downwards.
TTCTTATAAAGCATCCTGTTTATAGAGAAGGAAACGAGAGAGTGCAGAATGTAGAGTTACAGTTCTAGCTCGGGTGCTGAGAAAGATCAATTTAGCACGAGGTAGGTCCATTTAAAAGTCTGATGGCAGCAGGGAAGAAGCAGTTCTTGATTTAGTTGGCACGTGACCTCAGACTTTTGTATCTTTTTCCCGATGGAAGAAGGTGGAAGAGAGAATGTCTGGGGTGCGTGGGTTTCTTGATTGTGCTGGCTGCTTTGCCGAGGCAATGGCAAGTCTCGACAGAGTCAATGGATGGGAGACTGGTGAGGCAGCATTGCTAACCACTGTGCCACCGTGCCATCCCAAGGGTTTGATTTATTGGTTCAGGTGGGTGGAAATAAAACAAAACCTTGAATTTGTTTTGTAATTCACCATTTTCCAAGTATCCACAAACTGCCCAAGGTGCAGAGACAGAAACAACTGTACCTATGGCCAGAAAAACACACTGTTCATAGAATCCCTACAGTGCAGAAGGGGGCCATTTAGCCCATCGAGTCTGCACCAAACACAATCCCAACCAGGACATATTTCCGTCACCTCATATATTTACCCTGTTAGCCCCCGACATGGAGGGTCAATTTAGCATGGCCAATGCACCTAATCTGTACATCTTTGGCCTGTGGGAGGAAACCGGAGCACCCAGAGGAAACCCACACAGACATGGGGAGAACGTGCAAACTCCACACAGACAGTGAACCGAGGCTGGAATTGAACCCAGGTCCTTGGCGCTGTGAGGCAGCAGTACCACCCTGTGCCACCCTGTTACAGCATTTAACTAGGTGATATCTGTGGCATTGCTTTTAGTGAATCAGAAGATACAGGTTGAGATGTAGTGGATTGAATCATAATGTCACAGAGTGTTGCAGCACTGAGTGAGTCTAGTCCTCTGCTGTCTGGTTGACAGAGTTTGTTAATTAATCCCACTGACCTGCATGTTTCCCATAGGCCTGCAGATCTTCAAACAATTATCTTTTGTATATTACTCTTGAATCTGCTTCCAATATCCCTACAGGCATTCCAGATCCCAATGACTTGCTACTTAAATGTTTCTTTATGTTGCCTCAGGTTCTCCAGTCAGTCACCTTAATCGTGTGTCCTCTGGTAATGAACTCCTCTGCCGTTTCTCCTTATTTACTCTGCTCAAACATTTCACGACTCAGAATCACAGAATCAGAATCACAAAGATGTGCGGGTTAGGTGGATTGGCCATATTAAATTAACCCTAGTGTCAGGGGGATTAGCAGGGTAAATGCGAGGAGTTACAGGAATAGGGCCTGGGTGGTTTTGTGTTTTGGAGCAGACTCGATGGGCCAAATGGCCTCCTTCTGCTGTGTGGGAATTCTATGATTCCCTTGCCTGTAACAGAAAGCCCTCATATCATTCGAGTAAATACTCGCTCATGGTGCCTCTAAAACCCTTTTGGAGTGAAGGATTCCAATAGATCCCAATCCTTTGAGTGCAGAGCTTTCTCCTCAGTGTTGTCCAAAATGGTCAACCCCTTCCAATCTAGATCCTCTTGTGGATCTAAAATCTGAGTAACTCTGCCTTGAAGATATTCGATTGGCCTTTGATCTCTGGGATAGAGAATTTTAAATGACCCTTTGAGAGAAGAAAAGCCTCCTCCTTAAATCTCTGTCTTCAATGGTAGACCACTTACTCTGAAACTGTGCTCCCTAGTTTTATATACTCATTAAAACATCGACAACCTGGAAATCTAACTCTCATATTCCATTTCTTAAATTGTCCTTAACTTTCTGGTCAGCCTTTGCTGGTTTATTATCTGCACCAATCCAGGCAAGTGAAGAGTATTCCATCATACCCCTGACTTGTGTCTTGTAGATGGTGGACGGGCTTTGGAGAGTCAGGAGATGAGTTATCTGCTGTAGGATTCTTGACCTGCTCTGGTAGCTACAGTCAATGTCAAGGGGTGATGGTTGGATTTTCCCCTGTTGGAGATGGTCATTGCCTGGCACTTGTGTGGCATGAATGGTACTAGCCATCTGTCAGCCCAAACCTGGGTATTGTCCAGGTCTTGCTGCATTGCTGCACCTACGTGCTTTCTGGAAGATTCCTTTTTTGGAAACTGCATCCTCCAGTTTCAGATTCCCTCACGATGGGAAAGATCCTCACAGAGCCACATTGTCAGGTTTCTCCAAATCGTACATGTTTCAATAAGTTCACATCTCATCTTTCTAATCTCCTATGTGTTTAGGCCCAAGCTGCCCAATGTTTCCTCAGAAGACAACCCTTTCAACACAGGAATCAACATCTCTGAATTGCTTCCAATGTGAGTATATCCCTCAAGTAATAAGGGACATGGTCACATTGGAGTTCTTCACCACCTAGAAGGACAAAAGCAGTTAGTGCATGAGAATAAAACCCCATTCAGCAATAGTAGAGAAATGGTTTTGGGGAAATTGATGTGATTGAAGGTGGATACATCTCCAGGTCCTGATCATCTTCATCCCAGAGTACTTAAGGAAGTGGTCCTGGAAATAGTAGATCCATTGGTGGTTATTTTCCAAAATTCTTTGGACTCTGGACTGGTTCCTACAGATTGGAGGATAGTTAATGTAAGCCTACTATTCAGAAAAGGAGGTAGGGAGAAAACAGGGAACTATAGACCAGTGAGCCTAACGTCGGGACTGGGGAAGTTGCTAGAATCTATTATCATACCGCAGCATTTGGAAGGCAGTGGAATAATCAGATAAAGTCAGCATGGATTTACAAAAGGGAAATCATGCTTCACAAATCTATTGGAATTCTTTGAGAATGTAACTCGTAGAGTTGATTGAGGAGAGCCAGTGGGCAGGAAAGGTGACACAGTGGTTAGCACTGCTGCCTCGCAGCGCCAAGGATCCGGGTTCGATTCCTGGCTTGGGTCACTGTCTGTGAGTTTGCATGTTCTGCCCATGTCGGTGTGGATTTCCTCCGGGTGCTCCAGTTCCCTCCCACAGTCCAAAGGATGTGCTGGTTAGGTGCATTGGCCGTGTTAAATTCTCCCTCAGTGTCCCAAACAGGCACTGGAGTGTGGAGACTTGGGGAATTTTCACAGTACTGTCAATGTAAGCATACTTGTGACAGTAATGAACAAACTTTAAATTTTGGATGTGATTTATTTCGACTTTCAAATGGCTTTTGACAAGGTCTCACATAATAGACTACTATGTAAAGTTAAAGCACTTGGGATTGCAGGTAATGTCTTGAGACAGATAGAAAGCTGGTTAGCTGATAGGAAGCAAAGTGTTAGCATAAATGGGTCTTTTTCTGATTGGCAGTCAGTGACTAGTAGGGTTCTGCAGGGATCTGTGCTGGGGCCCCAACTGTTCACATTATATATTAATGATTTGGAAGAGGGAACTGAATGTATTATCTCCAAATTTGCAGATGATACAAAGTTGGGTGGGAGGGTGAGCTGTGAGGAGGATGCAGAGATGCTTCAACATGATTTGGACAGGTTGAGTGTGTGGGCATGTGCATGGCAGATGCAGTATAATGTGGATAAATGTGAGGTTATCCACTTTGGTAGCAGTAATAGGAAGACAGATTGTTACTTGAATGAGTGTAAATTGAGAGAGATGGATCCTCAACGAGACCTTGGATTCTTCATGCATTAATCGCAGAAAGTAAGCGCCCAGGTATAGCAGGCAGTAAAGAAGGGAAATGGTACGTTGGCCTTCATAGTGAGAGGATTTGAGAACAGGGCGAGGGATGTTTTGCTGCAATTATATCGGGCATTGGTGAAGCCACACATGGAGTATAGTGTGCAGTTTTGGTGTCCTTGTCTGAGGAAGGATGTCCTTGCTATAGCAGGAGTACAGCGATGGTTAACCGGACTGATTCCTAGGATGGCAGGTCTGTCACATGAGGAGAGACTAAGTCGGTTAGGATTGTATTCACTGGAGTTTCGAAGAATGAGAGGGAATGTCAGAGAAACTTACCAATTCCTAACAGGGTTAGACAGGATAGATTCAGAAAGAATGTTCCCACTGGTGGGGGAGTCCAGAACTCGGGGTCATAGTTTGAGGATAAGGGATAAACCTTTTAGAACTGAAGTGAGGAGAAATTTCTTCACTGAGAGGGTGATGAATGTATGGAATTCACTATCACAGAATGTAGTTGAGGCCAAAACGTTGTCTGATTTCAAGAAGAAAATAGATATAGCTCTTGGGCTAAAGGGACCAAGGGATATTGGGGGGAAAGGGGGATCAGGATATTGAATTCGATGATCAGCCATGATCAAAATGAATGGCAGAGCAGGCTCGAAGGGCCGAATGGCCTCCTCCTGCTTCTAGTTTCTATGTTTCAAAGATACATAATCGATAGTTCTTCACCTTCACTGCGCCAGGAACTTGGATCTCCCGATGCAACTGCAGGCTGGGTGCTGTTCATGGCACAGACCGCAGCAATCCAAGTAATCTTCCCAAGGGCACTAAGTGATGGGTAGGAAATGGCAGCCTTGCCAACGATGATTACAATCTGAAGAAGAAATGAGAAAGCTTTGTGAGCAGAATGCACATTGATCTGTTCAAATTTTTCCTGGACAACATCAAAATTGCAATGTCCATCTATTTCCCTGAGAGACAGATCCTGTAAGTGTTCGATGGATAAAGGAAATGTGGCTTCAGAGCTGTCCTTGGAGGTTGATTTTATTTCAGTGATCATTGGGTGGGACTGACCTCACCCACATTTCCAATGAGCCCGTTTCTGAGTGAGGCACTCAGCTGATTTTATTACTTTGCATTGAGGGAGCCCCAAGTCATCCCTCGGCCTCTCTTCACAGTGACATTTACATGGGGCTTTGCATCTTTTGATGTTGAACTCATGAGAGATGAAGATAAACATTGTCACAAGATCTAAAGATTCATCAGCACCTGGACAGAATCCAGATACCTGAATTTTACTAATTGTAGATTTTCTAACACGATACCCAAAATGTAGCTGTAATTCTCGCAGACTCTTTATTCCCCGGATTAGCTACACAGATTGCAGTCAAACCCAAACCTAACAGGAATGAGGAGGTGGGAGGTGATTGTGAGTGTGACACAACATGGGGGGCGGCACGGTGGCACAATGATTAGCACTGCTGCCTCACAGCGTCGGGGACCCAGGTTCAATTCTGGCATTGGGTGGCTATGTGGAGCTTGCACGTTCTCCTCGTGTCTGCGTGGGTTTCCTCCGGGTGCCCTGGATTCCTCCCACAGTCCAAAGATGTGCAGCCGAAAGAGAAAATGCTGGAAAATCTCAGCAGGTCTGGCAGATTCTGTAAGGAGAGAAAAGAGCTGATGTTTCGAGTCCAGACGACCCTTTGTCAAAGCAAAGATGTGCAGGTTGAGTGGATTGGCCATGCTAAATTGCCCCTCATTGTCTCAGGATTATTGGGGTAAATACGTGAGGATAGGACCTGTAGGGTTGGTGCAGACTCGGTGGGCCAAAAGGCCTCTTTCTGCACTGGAGGGTGTCTCTGATTTATGATCCTATGATTTGCTGGATGTTCCCACGACCAGGCCCACTCCAATCTGGTCACTGAGTGGGATTATTCTGGACCCTGAGTCACTTTAATATAAAACAAACCTTCAAGGGACTGATGCTCATTTCTCAAGAGCTGTCGCAATTGTGAAAATAATTATAGTCTGGAGGCAGTGACCTTCACTGAACTTTACCATCCTATGGGTAGAACTGAATATTGGTAGAACTGAATATGGGTAGAACTGAATATGGGTAGAACTGAATATGGGTAGAACTGAATATGGGTAGAACTGAATATGGGTAGAACTGAATACTTTACCATGATATGGGTAGCCAAAAAACATATACCTGAACTTTCCTTCTTTGAGATTTTCGAACACGATACTCAAAAGTTAAAGTTTTAAATTTTATTTATTAGTCACGAGTCGGCTTACATTAACGCTGCAACAAAGTGACTGTGAAATCCCCCTAGTTTCCACACTCCAGTGCCTGGCCAATGCACCTAACCAGCACATCTTTCAGACTGTGAGAGGAAACCGGAGCACCCGGAGGAAACCCGCGCAGTCTGGGCGGCAGGGGTGGGGGGGTGTGGGGGTGATATTTCCGGGCAGTGTGGGGTTTGCAATCTGCCGAGGGCCCCCGGGATAGCTGGTGGGTGACGGGGCGGGGGGGGGGGGGGAGGGGGTGTGGTTGCTGGGTCAAGGCCAACTCAACAACAGAGGCCTACACATGCGCAATGTCGCCCTCTGCTGCTATAGCAGGCTGGTTGGCGATTTATCCCTGCCCCCTTCCCCTGCAGGCGAGGAATTGGTTAGCCCATTTCTTCATGCACTAAGTGCATAAAATTCTGAATTTGAACTTGCCCAAGAAACAGGCGAGAATCTCTCCCGCTTCCCCGCTCATCCTGGACTGAGAATGTTTTTGGTAAGATTGCCCCCTTGGTCCACATTTACTTTATCAATCCCTTTTAAAATTTTATATACCTCGATCAGATCCCCTCTCATCCTTCTAAACTCCAGCGAGTATAAACCCAAACTGTTCAATCCCTCCTCATACGTCAACCCTTTCATCCCCGGAATCAATCAGGTGAACCTCCTCTGAACTGCCTCCAATGCCACCACATCCTTCCTCAAATAAGGAGACCAAAACTGGACATAATACTCCAGATGTGGTCTCACCAACACCCTATACAATTGCAACAACACTTCTCTACTTTTATACTCCAGTCCTTTTGCAATAAATGCCAACATCCCATTTGCCTTTTTTATTACAAGCTGCACCTGCATACCAACCTTCTGCGATTCATGAACACAGACACCCAGATCCCTCTGCCCGGATACATTTTGAATTTGCTTTCCATTTAGGTAATAATTTACCTTTCTATTTTTTCTGCCAAAATGTCTCACACATATTCCACATTAAACTCCATCTGCCAGATTTTGGCCAATTCTCTTCGCTTATCAATATTCATCCATAAAATCTTTATATCCTCTTCGCTTTCCCACCTACTTTATTTTCATCCTAAAATTTTGCTATGATAATCTTGGGTGATTTTAACAAGGATATTGACTGGATTAATCAAATTGGCAAAGTTTAAAGTTAATTTATTGGCATCACAAGTAGGCTTACATTAACACTGCAATGAAGTTACTGTGAAAGCCTCCTAGTCACCACACTCCAGTGCCTGTTCGGGTACACTGAGGGAGAATTTAGCATGGCCAATGCACCTAACCAGCACATCTTTCGGACTGTGGGAGGAAACCGGAGCACCCGGAGGAAACCCACGCAGACACGCTTGCAGATCATTTCATAGAAATCATAGAAACCCAACAGTGCAGAAGGAGGCCATTCGGCCCATCGAGTCTGCACCGACCACAATCCCACCCAGGCCCTACCCCCACATATTTACCTGCTAATCCCTCTAACCTACGCATCTCAGGACTCTAAGGGGCAATTTTTAACCTGGCCAATCAACCTAACCCGCACATCTTTGGACTGTGGGAGGAAACCGGAGCACCCGGAGGAAACCCACGCAGACACAAGGAGAATGTGCAAACTCCACACAGACGGTGACCCGAGCCGGGAATCGAACCCAGGACCCTGGAGCTGTGAAGCAGCAGTGCTAACCACTGTGCTACCGTGCCATTTATATAGATTGTAAACATTTGAGGTCCAAGGACTGACCCCTGCGGCACCCCACTAGCTACAGTTCGCCAGCCCGAGGAGGACTCATTTATCCCAACCCTCTGTTTTTTGTCAGTCAGCCAATCCCCAAATCAATCCAGAACTCTATTCCCAATCTCCTGTGATCTCACCTTCTGGATCAGTCTTTTATGCGGCACCTTGTCAAGCACCTTCTGGAAGTCCGGATATACCACATCCACAGATTCCCCATTATCCACCTTGCTGGTTATGTCCTCAAAGAACTCAAGCAACTTTGTCAAGCATGACTTTCCCCTCATAAAACCATGCTGACAATGGTGGATTGAGCTTTGTGCTTTGTCTTTACAAATGTTCAATCATCTCCTCAGTGGTTGATTCCAGCAACTGCCCCACCACAGAGGTCAAGTTACCTGGCTTATAGTTTCCTACTTTTTGCCTTTCTACCTTTTTGAATAGGGGCATCACGTCAGCGTGTTTCCAGTCCACCGGGACCTGAGCGGAATCCAAGGAATTTTGAAATATCACAATCAACGCATCCACTATCTCTGCTGCCACCTCCTTTTATACCCTCGGGTGCAGACCATCAGGTCGCGGAGACTTATCTATGTTTAATCCCATTAGTTTATTCAACACCCTCTCCCTCATGATAGTTATTGCATCAAGTTGCTCTGCATTAACCACAGTTTTGGAAATTTTTCATTATTCTCTACCATGAAAGCAGAGGCAAAATATTGGTTTAGTGTCTTTGCCATCTCTGTGTTCCCCTTAATATCTCACCAGTATCGATCTCTAAAGGGCTAACATTTATTTTAGTTATTCTCTTCCTCTTTATATATTTATAGATGCTTTTGGTGTTAATGTTTATGTTTTCTGCAAGTTTCCTTTCATAGTTGATTTTAACTCTTTGGATTCTATTTTTAGTAGCCTTTGGTGAACCTTAAAGTTCTCCCAATCCTCCAGTTTGCCACTAGCTTTTGCAGTTTGGTATGCCCTAGTTTTTGTCTTTATATCCTCTTTTGACTTCCTTGTCTAGCCATGGAAGATTGTTCTTCCTTTTACAGTTCCTCTTCCTCTCAGGAATATACTTTATTTGAGAGGTGTTCAATATCTCCCTGAATATCTGCCATTGTTCCTCAACTGTCCTGCCCTCAATTATTTGTGCCCAGTTTACTTGGGCCAACTCTTTCCTCAGGCCTGTATAGTTCTCTCTGCCCAACGCTAAAACTCTAGTATGGCATTCTGTCTTCTCTCGCTCAATCTGAATCTGAAATTCGAGCATGCTGTGATCACTCTTTCCAAGAGGATCTTCAACAACAAGACTATTTATCAACCCTTCTTCATTACATAACACTAAATCTAAAATAGCCTGCCCCCTGCCTGTTCCAGAACGTATTGTTCTGAAAAGCAATCCCTCATACACAATAAAATCTCCCTCGAGGGCGACACGATGGCAAGGACAGCACAGTGGTTAGCACTGCTGCCTCACAGCGCCAGGGACCCGGGTTCAATTCCCAGTTTGGGTCACTGTCTGTGCAGAGTCTCCCCGTGTCTGCGTGGGTTTCCTCCGGGCGCTCCGGTTTCCTCCCACAGTCCGAAAGATGTGCTGGTTAGGTGCATTGGCCGTGCTAAATTCTCCTTCAGTGTACCCAAACAGGTGCCGGAGTTTGGCGACTAGGGGACTTTCACAGTAACTTCATTGCAGTGTTAATGTAAGCCTACTTGTGACGCCAATAAATTAACTTTAAACTTTGCCAATTTGATTAATCCAGTCAATATCCTTGTTAAAACCACCCATGATTATCATTGTTCCCTACTCACAAGCCCTCATTATTCCTTAGCTTATACTATACCCCACTTTGGAAATATTGCTCGGGGGCCTGTAAATTAATCCAACCAAGATGTTTTTTCCTTTGTTTTTTATTTCCACCCAGATTGATTCCACATGTTGGCCCTTCGTGCCAATGGCGTTTCTTAATACAGCCTTGGTGTCATCTTTAACCAATACAGCAACTCCACCTCGTGTTCCATCCTGTCTATCCTTCCAGAATACTGGGTACCCTTGGACGTCCAACTCCCAGACCCGGTCCTCCTGTAAGCACGTTTCTGTAATCCCCACTAAATCATACCCATTTATTTATATTTGTGCTATCAGCTCATTGACCCTATTCCCAATCCTGCGTGCATTTAGGTGCAGGGTTTTTAAATATGTCCACTGGTCTGTCTTTCCCTCGCAGGATTTCCTTGTGCACTAGGTTTCTCACACATTTTGACCTCCTTTATTAATCTCCGACGGCCAATGGTGACGCGCCTCTGCCGTCGGAAAACCTGTCGGGGGAGTGGGAAGGAGAGCCGGAAAATTCAGGCCATGAAACCCTGTTGAGAGTAACACTGGTTCCAATGGTGATGAACACTGCCCTCTACTGGCAGTCGGCAGCTTTTGTTTCTGACTCGTGCTGCAGCATTTTGAGGTGGAGCTTCTTCGTACAGAATTATTCAGCTTCCTCAACTCCAACCGGACACTTTCAATCCCTGTTTTCCAGTTTGTATTGGACAGTCACTGCTCACATGAGTTACTTTTGTCCAATGGGTGTGAAGAATGGCTCTTCCTCAGCCTCGAGTTATAGATGTCACTACTTAAGGTCGTGTGGCAGATAATCCCAGCTTTTCAACTCACTTCCTCACCATTCCCCAGATCCTTCTCAGTAAAATACTGCTGGAATTCTGAAGGAGGAACAGGAAATGCTGGAGGTGCCGGTTAGACCGGGCAGCGTGACCGCTATTCCCAGCACTTTGCTTTTCAATCCGGACATTTTTACACCGCTTTCTTTCTTTATTAATTTAAGGGATGTGGGTGTCGCTGGCAAGGCCGGCACTTGTTGCCCATCCCTAATTGCCCTTCAGAAGGTGGTGGTGAGCTGCCCACATGAACCATTTGATGTAGGTACACCCACAGTGCTGTTAGGGAGGGAATTCCAGGATTTTGACCCAGCGACAGTGGAGGAACGGTGATATATTTCCGAGTCAGGATGGTGTGTGGCTTGGAGGGGAACTTGCAACTGAAGGTGCCTATCATTGACATCAAGGCGGCATTGGACTGAGTGTGGCACCCAGGAACTGGATAGGATGGCACTCACTTGTTTTTTAAAATTCATTCGTGGGACATGGGCATCGCTGACTGGCCAACATTTATTGCCCATCCCTAGTTGCCTGAGGGCAGATGGAAGTCAACCACATTGCGATGGTCCTGGAGTCACATGTAGGCCAGACCAGATATGGATGGCAGATTTCCTTCCCTAAAGGACATTACAGTGAAACAACCTTTATTTAATAATTTGTGATATATATAAATGACTTGGATGAAAACGTTGATTGATGGGTTAGTAAGTTTGCAGCTGAGACAAAGATAGGTGGAGTTGTGGAGAGTATAGAAGATTGTCAAATCATACAGTGGGATATAGATTAATTGCAGATCTGAGCAGAGAAATGGCAGGTGGGGTTTAATTCACGAGGTGCTGTACTCTGGGAGATCAAATGTTAAGTATAAGTATAAAGATAATGGCAGGACCTTGAACAGCATTGATGTACAGAGGGATCTTGGGGTTCAAGTCCATTAGCTCCCTGAAAGTGGCCACACATGTGGATAGGATAGTAAAGAAGGTGTATGGCATGCTTGCCTTTATTGGTCAGAGCAATGAGTACAAGAGTCAGGATGTCTTGTTGCAACTTTATAAAACTTAGGTTAGGTTGCACTGAGAGTATTGCGTTGAATTCTGGTTGCCACATTAGAGGAAGGATGTGGAGGTTTTTGGAGAGGGTGCAGAAGAGGTTTACCAGGATGCTGCCTGGATTAGAGGGTATGAGCTATGAGGAGAGGCTGGACAAACTCGGGTTGTTTTCTCTGGAGCGGCAGAGGCTGAGGGGAGACCTGATGGAAGTCTATAAAATGATGAGAGGCAGAGATAGGGTTGACAGTCAGAATCTTTCTCCCAGAGTTGAAATGTTTTATACGAGGGGACACGCATTTAAGGTGAGAGGGGGAAAGTTCAAAGGAGATGTGAGGGGCAGGTTTTTTCACACAGAGAGTGGTCAGTATCTGGAATGTGCTGCCGGGGCTGGTGGTGCAGGCCGTGAGACCATAAGACCATAAGACATAGGAGCAGAATTAGGCCGCTCGGCCCATCGAGTCTGCTCCGCCATTCAATCATGGCTGATATTTTTCACATCCCCATTCTCCTGCCTTTTCCCAATAACCCCTGATCTCCTTATTAATCAAGAACCTATCTAATTCTGTCTTAAAGACACTCAATGACCTGGCCTCCACAGCCTTCTGCGGCAACAAGTTACACAGATTCACCACTCTCTGGATGAAGAAATTCCTCCTCATCTCTGTTTTAAAGGATCATCCCTTTAGCCTGAGGTTGTGCCGTCTGGTTCTAGTTTTTCCTACTAGTGGAAACATCCTCTCCACATCCAGGCCTCGCAGTATCCTGTAAGTTTCAATAAGATCCCCCCTCATCCTTCTAAACTCCAATGAGTACAGACCCAGAGTCCTCAGCCGTTCCTCATACAACAAGCTCTTCATTCCAGGGGTCATTCTTGTGAACCTCCTCTGGACCCTTTCCAAGCCCAGCACATCCTTCCTTAGATACTGGGCCAAAAACTGCTCACAATACTCCAGATGGGGTCTGACCAGGGCCTTATACAGCTTCAGAAGTACATCCCTGCTCTCGTATTCTCGCCCTCTTGACATGAATGCTAACATTGCATTTGCCTTCCTAACTGCCAACTGAACCTGCACGTTATCCTTAAGAGAATCCTGAACAAGGACTCCCAAGTCCCTTTGTGTTTCTGATTTCTTAAGCATTTCCCCATTTAGAAAATAGTCTGTGCCTCTATTCCGCCTTCCAAAGTGCATAACCTCACACTTTTCCACATTGTATTCCATCTGCCACTTCTTTGCCCACTCTTCTAACCTGTCCAAGTCCTTCTGCAGCCACCCTGCTTCCTCAATACTACCTGTCCCTCTACATATCTTTGTATCATCTGCAAACTTAGCCACCCCGGTTCATGTTTTCTCCACTCACCGAGTGACTCGGTTCACCATTTCCCATCCATTGGTTAATGAGTTCCACGCCGGCTATAAACGGGTGAATGAGTTGTCACTGTGCCTTCAGTTCCTTCTTCCAAATCGCTAAGATATATTGTGAAAAGGTGTGATCCCAGCGCCGACCCCTGAGGCACACCACTAGTCACCGGCTGCCATCCTGAGAAAGACCCCTTTATCCCCACTCTCTGCCTTCTGCCAGTCACAGTAAGAAGTCTCACAACACCAGGTTAAAGTCCAACAGGTTTATTTGGTAGCACAAGCCACAAGCTTTCGGAGCGCTGCATTACCCGAGTCCAACGCCGGCATCTCCACATCATTTCTGCCAGTCAGCCAATTCTCTATCCATGCCAAGATCTTACCCTTAACACCTTGGGCACTTAACTTATTTAACAGTCTTCTATGCGGCACCTTGTCAAAGGCCTTCTGGAAATCTAAATAAATCACGTCCACTGGTTCTCCTTTATCTAACTTCCTTGTTACCTCCTCAAGGAACTCTAACAGATTTGTCAGACATGACTTCTCCTTGACAAAGCCATGCTGACTCAGTCCTACTTTATCATGCACTTCCAAGTACTATGTGATCTCAGGCAGGCAGATACAATAGGGTGTTTAAGGGACTTTTAGATAAGCAAGGAATAGCAGGATATGGACCAAGGGCAGGCAGTTCAATTTGGCGTCAATATATTGGGCTGAAGGGGCTGTTCCTGCACTATACTCTTCTATGTTCTAAAACAGTTTATGTATAACTCTAAGAAAATGAAGCAACACAACCATTAACAGTTGAACAATATTTAAAAAATAAAAGAAAACAACTTTAGTTTCTAACTTATCACCATTTCAGTTCCAAATAAGCAGCATTCTCTTACAGATTAACAATTCCACTTTAAATACAGTTAGCAACCTGTCACACTCACTGTACCTTTAGGAAATGTATTTTTTAAAATCATGTTCTCTGCAGTTTGTAAGCAGTTTTTTATACTGGCTGCCTGCTTAGATGTCTTTTTATTGCTGCTTAATGGTTTAACTGGAGTTTTGTTTATTGACGTGTCGTGTGAAGATTAATTAGCAAGTCAAAGTCAGGTGGTTCCAACATTGAGGAATCCAAGGATTTACTTTAAGTTTTGGTTAGAAGGGGTTTTACTTCAGGCTCGATGCAGTGTTCTGTCTCTCTCTCTCTCTCTCTCCCTGGTGTTTTGGGAAGCTGTTCTGACTTCAAGCTTGTCTGTGCGCGTGTCAAGAAAGCTGCAGAATCCGACCAAAGGACTAAGTTCCAGCATCACATGAACGTTCTTATTTATGTGCTAAACCTGTGGTATGTGTTTGTTTGGTATGATTTGGTATGATTTGTTTGGTTGGAACAGTATTTAGCTGCTTAGGTTTATACAATATCATGTTTTTTTTCTTGTTTGTAATTGATAAAAGTTATTGCTGTATGTTAGCTGTATTCTTAAATAAACTTTGTTTGATAAAAGCTCCCTCGTGGGTCATTTGAATCATCCCTGAAGGGAAACATCTCATGCTTATCCGAGCCAAAGTCAGATTGCAAAACGTATGGTCCAGGCTGACTTCATCAAACACTTTGCAGTTTCTGACCTGAATTATAACAAACCATAAATATACTTGTTATAAGGAGTATAGATTTGGTCTGAGAAGTAAATGTTAGGAGCATCTTAAAAAGGGAACAAAATTGAAAAACAGGCTTATTCAAAATTCAAATTGGCTATTTCAAACTTCAATTTATGTACTTCGATCTTGAAATTTCAATTTACTTTCCAATTTTATTTAAACTCTGTACCAAACCCACTATTGCAAAATCACAACTCGGGGAAAACACCAAAGCAAACAATTTTGTTAAACACACACATAGAAGCTTCCAACATTCATTCAAACTGAACATCTTAAACGGAGATGTAAATAAAACATTTAAAAGAATACAGAAAGTTGATTAAGACAGTCGCTTTTATTCTTCTTTCTTCCAAACTGTAATTAAACTCAAAACAGAAGTAAATTCAAGAAATCTTTTCACTTTAATCCTTAACAGTTTTAACACTTCCTCAGCCCCTCGAGGCTAAACTAAGGTACACAGCATTGCATGAATTACCCGCAATAAACACTCCACAAGAACATACAGGCTACAACCACTCCTGCTCTCAATCTAATACAACAACAACCACCTACATTCGACTCGCAACCAGCTCACACAAACACACTGAAATACAAAAACTAAGATTTCTCCGATCCACCTCCAGGTATGGCACTAGCCCACTCTACCAATTCATCATAATCCTGGGACATAATCACTCCCACTTTTAGGATGTTTTGGTGAACACTAAAGAATTCATCCTTAAAAGCCTGGATGAACGCTCGATCTCCTCGACCTGGGTTTTCTTGTCCTGAGCACTCCTGATATACCTGGAACAACCATCCCCCATATTCAGAAGCTCCTTCCCCTTTTAACTGTTGCGTTGTGGTTATTCTACTCCAGTTAGTAGGAGCATTCCCTTCCACTCTCAGAGTTTCAAACTGGGTGAAGGGTGTCTGCTGGGCATCAATCTCTGATGTTAGGGCGACTACATGTGTCCACCGTCCCCCACTATAATCCTGTGCTGGAGGAGCGGCGGGTCCACCTGCTACCTGCCTCCACTTACCCGCTGGACAGGCTGCCCTTACCAGCTGGTGTACGTCTCTCATGTGTAATAGGTATCCTACCCAGATTGTGTCTAATTCTTCCCAGAATTTAGTGTTTGTGCTTCTAGGTTGTAATTTATCCAGGGAAACCATTATCTGCTGTCTCTCCCCTGGGGTGAATGGTTCATAATTTACTTTTGGCTGCGCATCTGTTCCCCCTCGGATTACTGGCACTAAGTTGTGTTCTAGCGCTTCCCACTCCTCTGGAGGAGCGGTTGGTCCTGTTGTGTGGACTCATAAGGAGGTAGAGGAACAGTTTCCCCTGTCCATTGCTTTTCTTCTAATACTTGGTTTAGTTTCTCCAGTTCCCTTACTCTGGATTCTAACTCCCTAATCCTTTCTTTATCCTCACTCCACTTCTTACTGGAGATGACTACTTGCTCAATTAGTCCAGCGAACTGATGTATGAACAATACCCCTATTTTCTTTGTCTTGTTTCTCTTTTCTTTATCCAATCACTTTTGCAGTTGGCCCAGAGGGTAGGTTAAGTCCCACCCCCCTTTTCTCATCTGTTTAATGAATTTGTTCCTCTTAGTCATTTATTTGTCTATCAGGGATTCCGGGGGTCCCCACTGTCCTTGTCATCCTGCCATAGAAACCATAGAAACCCTATAGTGCAGAAAGAGGCCATTCGGCCCATCGAGTCTACACTGACAACAATCCCACCCAGGCCCTATCCCCGTATCCCTACATATTTACCCGCTAATCCCTCTAACCTACACATCCGGGAAATTTAGCTTGGCCAATCAACCTAACCAGCACATCTTTGGACGGTGGGAGGAAACCGGAGCACTGGAGGAAACCCACACAGACACAGGGAGAATGTGCAAACGCCGCACAGACAGTAAGCCGAGCCAGGAATCGAACCCAGGTCCCTGGAGCTGTGAAGCAGCAGTGCTAACCACTATGCTACCGTGCCGCCATAATACAGATACGTTTTATACTCACCACCTGGACTCTTCTATTCTCCCTTCTCACTCTCCCACTCTGAAACTGTTCTTATCGGAGCCTGGTGTTACCTGTCAGGGGTGATCAAATCCCTCCATACCACCGCTTACACTATTGAGCTTACACTATTCAGCTTACACCATTAAGCTGGCTTCTACTCCGGTGATCACTCGGACAGTCTCTCTCTCACTCACGTCTCAACATCACACCTCAGGCATCTCTTTTTCCAGTCTTTATACCCACTTCAAAACCCTGGCCTCAGCGTGGGGGATTTCCCCTCTTAATCTTCGGTCTTAGGCTGAGTATAAAAGACAAATGATGCCTCCTTGTCCATATGTGTTCAGTTCAGACGTCTTTCACTCTCACACTCTCTCATCACATGTGATCACCTCACTGTAGTTTGACTCACCCCATTAGAATTCTATTCCAGTACCCAGGTTGTGGCCATTCAGTCTGAATCCGCAGACAGATTCCTGGGTTTCGGCACCAAATTGTTGGAGGTAAAAAAATACGTCTGAGACTAGTCTGAGTCAAAATACAGTGAGTCTTTATTCTCAAAAGCCTTTGGGAGAGATCTGGCAACCTTAACAGCGATTCACCAGACTTCTCACTGAACACAAGTAGAGTGGACATTTATACATTATGGCTCCCAGCACCAGTCACGATGCAAACACAGGTCTGGTCATGAATCAAAGTTCATATAACAGTCCTTGATCGCGAAGCAGCAGTCCAAAGATGTGCGGGTTAGGTTGATTGGCCATGCTAAAAATTGCCCTTAGTGTCCTGGGATGCGTAGGTTAGAGGGATTAATGGGTAAATATGTAGGGATATGGGGATAGGGCCTGGGTGGGATTGTGGTCGGTGCAGACTCGATGGGCCAAATGGCAAGTCTCTGTGCTGTAGGGTTTCTAAGATTTCTTCTAAGTTCTCTGCCAGCTGCAGTCACGATGCAGTCTTAGGTTTCCTGCTCTTCCGTGGCTTTTCCTTTGAAGTTACTGGTGCAATTGCAGCTGTCCCAGCGGGAGTCTTCCTGTCAAACGGCCGCATCGCATTCTATCATCTGTAGCTGCTTCTTCCCTTTACATTTAACACACAAGCCTGTAGAAAAGGTAAGACTTGCAAGTCTGCAAACAACAACAGTCTGTCTTTATAAGATACCATGAATAAATCACGTATATTGATACCAGGAGCAGTATAAACAAGGGGAGATTAGCCATTATGAAGGGTTATGTTTGTGATACATTCGAGGTACAAAATCCATTAACCCTTTAGGTACAAAATACATTGAGTAGAAAAAAACATTCACCCTTTCCCTTCTTCAACAGTGACCTAGTGAGTGTCAGTGCCAGGGAAACAGTAACACAGTGAGTGTCAGTGCCAGGGAAACAGTAACACAGTGAGAGTCAGTGCCAGGGAAACAGTAACACAGTGAGTGTCAGTGCCAGGGAAACAGTAACACAGTGAGTGTCAGTGCCAGGGAAACAGTAACACAGTGAGAGTCAGTGCCAGGGAAACAGTAACACAGTGAGTGTCAGTGCCAGGGAAACAGTAACACAGTGAGTGTCAGTGCCAGAGAAACAGTAACACAGTGAGAGTCAGTGCCAGAGAAACAGTAACACAGTGAGTGTCAGTGCCAGGGAAACAGTAACATAGTGAGAGTCAGTGCCAGGGAAACCGTAACACAGTGAGAGTCAGTGCCAGGGAAACAGTAACACAGTGAGTGTCAGTGCCAGGGAAACAGTAACACAGTGAGCGTCAGTGCCAGGGAAACAGTAACACAGTGAGTGTCAGTGCCAGGGAAACAGTAACACAGTGAGAGTCAGTGCCAGGAAAACAGTAACACAGTGAGAGTCAGTGCCAGGGAAACAGTAACACAGTGAGAGTCAGTGCCAGGGAAACAGTAACACAGTGAGTGTCAGTGCCAGGGAAACAGTAACACAGTGAGAGTCAGTGCCAGGGAAACAGTAACACAGTGAGTGTCAGTGCCAGGGAAACAGTAACACAGTGAGAGTCAGTGCCAGGGAAACAGTAACACAGTGAGTGTCAGTGCCAGGAAAACAGTAACACAGTGAGAGTCAGTGCCAGGGAAACAGTAACACAGTGAGTGTCAGTGCCAGGGAAACAGTAACACAGTGAGTGTCAGTGCCAGGAAAACAGTAACACAGTGAGAGTCAGTGCCAGGGAAACCGTAACACAGTGAGAGTCAGTGCCAGGGAAAGAGTAACACAGTGAGAGTCAGTGCCAGGGAAACAGTAACACAGTGAGAGTCAGTGCCAGGGAAACAGTAACACAGTGAGTGTCAGTGCCAGGGAAACCGTAACACAGTGAGAGTCAGTGCCAGGGAAAGAGTAACACAGTGAGTGTCAGTGCCAGGGAAACAGTAACACAGTGAGTGTCAGTGCCAGGGAAACAGTAACACAGTGAGTGTCAGTGCCAGGGAAACAGTAACACAGTGAGTGTCAGTGCCAGGGAAACAGTAACACAGTGAGTGTCAGTGCCAGGGAAACAGTAACACAGTGAGTGTCAGTGCCAGGGAAACAGTAACACAGTGAGTGTCAGTGCCAGGGAAACAGTAACACAGTGAGAGACAGCGCCAGGGAAACAGTAACCCAGTGGAGTCAGTCTAAGTAGAAACAGTAACCCAGTGTGAGTCAGTGCCAGGGAAACAGTAACCCAGTGAGAGACAGTGCCAGTGAAACAGTAACCCAGTGAGAGACAGCGCCAGGTAAACAGTAACCCAGTGGAGTCAGTCCAAGTAGAAACAGTAACCCAGTGTGAGTCAGTGCCAGTGAAACAGTAACCCAGTGAGAGACAGTGCCAGTGAAACAGTAACCCAGTGTGAGTCAGTGCCAGGGAAACAGTAACCCAGTGAGAGACAGTGCCAGTGAAACAGTAACCCAGTGAGAGACAGCGCCAGGGAAACAGAAACCCAGTGGAGTCAGCCCAAGTAGAAACAGTAACCCAGTGTGAGTCAGTACCAGTGAAACAGTAACCCAGTGAGAGTCAGTGCCAGTGAAACAGTAACCCAGTGAGAGACAGCGCCAGGGAAACAATAACCCAGTGAGACAAAGTGCCAGGAATTCAGTAATCCAGTGAGAGTCAGTGCCAGTGAAACAGTAACCCAGTGATAGTCAGTGCCAGGGAGACAGTAACACAGTGAGAGTTAGTCCTAGTAGAAACAGTAACCCAGTGAGATGCAGTGCCAGGGGAACAGTTACCCAGTAAGAGACAGTGCCAGGGAAAGAGTGACCCAGTGAGAGACAGTGCCAGGGAAACTGTAACCCAGTGAGAGACAGTGCCAGTGAAACAGTAACCCAGTGAGAGTCTGTGCCAGGGAAACAGTAACCCAGTGAGAGACAGTGCCAGGGAAACAGTAACCCAGTGCGAGTCTGTGCCGGGGAGACAGTAACCCAGTGAGAGTCAGTACCAGGGAAATAGTAACACAGTGAGAGACAGTGCCAGGGAAACAGTAACCCAGTGAGAGTCTGTGCCGGGGAGACAGTAACCCAGTGAGAATCTGTGCCGGGGAAACAGTAACCCAGTGAGAGTCAGTGCCGGGGAGACAGTAACCCAGTGAGAGTCAGTGCCGGGGAGACAGCAACCCAGTGAGAGACAGTGCCAGGGAAACAGTAACCCAGTGAGAGACAGCGCCAGGCAAACAACAACCAAGTGAGACAAAGTGCCAGGAATTCAGTAATCCAGTGAGAGTCAGTGCCAGTGAAACAGTAACCCAGTGAGAGTCAGTGCCAGTGAAACAGTAACCCAGTGATAGTCAGTGCCAGGGAGACAGTAACACAGTGAGAGTCAGTCCTAGTAGAAACAGTAACCCAGTGAGATACAGTGCCAGGGGAACAGTTACCCAGTAAGAGACAGTGCCAGGGAAAGAGTGACCCAGTGAGAGTCAGTGCCAGGGAAACTGTAACCCAGTGAGAGACAGTGCCAGTGAAACTGTAAAACAGTGAGAGTGAGTGCCAGGGAAACAGTAACCCAGTGAGAGTCTGTGCCGGGGAAACAGTAACCCAGTGAGAGTCTGTGCCGGGGAGACAGTAACCCAGTGAGAGTCTGTGCCGGGGAGACAGTAACCCAGTGAGAGTCTGTGCCGGGGAGACAGTAACCCAGTGAGAGTCTGTGCCGGGGAAACAGTAACCCAGTGAGAATCTGTGCCGGGGAAACAGTAACCCAGTGAGAGTCTGTGCCGGGGAGACAGTAACCCAGTGAGAGTCTGTGCCGGGGAGACAGTAACCCAGTGAGAGTCTGTGCCGGGGAGACAGTAACCCAGTGAGAGTCAGTACCAGGGAAATAGTAACCCAGTGAGAGACAGTGCCAGGGAAACAGTAATCCAGTGAGAGTCTGTGCCGGGGAGACAGTAACCCAGTGAGAGTCTGTGCCGGGGAGACAGTAACCCAGTGAGAGTCTGTGCCGGGGAGACAGTAACCCACTGAGAGTCAGTTCCAGGCAAACAACAACCAAGTGAGAGACAGTGCCAGGAATTCAGTAATCCAGTGAGAGTCAGTGCCAGGGAAAGAGTAACCCAGTGAGAGAGAGTGCCAGGGAAACAATAAATCAGGGAGAGTCAGTGCCAGGCAACAGTAACACAGTGAAAAACAGTGCCAGGGAAACAGTAACCAAGTAAGAGACAGTGCCAGTGAAACAGTAACACACTGAGAGTCAGTGCCAGGGATACAGTAACACAGTGAGAGTCAGTGCCAGGGAAACGGCAACCCACTGAGAGTCAGTGCCAGGGAAACAGTAACACAGTGAGAGTCAGTGCCACAAAAACAGTAACCCAGTGAGAGTCAGTGGCTGGGAAGGAGTAACACAATTAGAGACAGTGCCAGGGAAACAGTAACACAGTGATAGACAGTGCCAAGGAAACAATAAATCAGAGAATGACATTGTCAGTGAAACAGTAACCCAGTGAGAGACAGTGCCAATGAAACAGTAACCCACTGGGAGTCCATGCCAGGGAAACAATAACGCAGTGAGAGACAGTGCCAGGGAAACTGCAACCTCATGAGAGACAGTGCCAGGGAAACTGCAACCTCGTGAGAGACAGTGCCAGGGAAAGAGTGACCCAGTGAGAGTCAGTGTCAGTGAAACAGTAACCCAGTGAGAGACAGTGCCAGGGAGACAGTAGCACAATGAGACCCAGTGCCAGTGGAACAGTAACCCAGTGAGAGTCAGTGCCAGGGAAACAATAACCCAGTGAGAGACAGCGCCAGGAATTCAGTCACCCAGCGAGACTCAGTGCAAGGGAAACAGTAACCCAGCGAGAGACAGTGCCAGGGAGACAGTAACCCAGTGAGAGACAGTGCCAGTGAAACAGTAACACAGTGAGTGTCAGTGCCTGGGAAACAGTAACCCAGTGAGAGACAGTGCTAGGGAAACAGGAATCCAGTGAAAGTCAGTGCCAGGGAAACAGTAACCCAGTGAGAGACAGTGCTAGGGAAACAGGAATCCAGTGAAAGTCAGTGCCAGGGAAACAGTAACCCAGTGAGAGACAGTGCCAGACATACAGTAACCCAGTGAGAGACAGTGCCAGACATACAGTAACCCAGTGAGAGTCAGCTCCAGGGAAACTGTCCTCATGTGAACGGCAGTATCAGAAACTAGACATCATTACGGGTTGTTTCCAATGATAATGATAGGGTTCATGGTGGGAGATATAGGAAGGATATCAGAGGTAGGTTCTTTACGCAGAGAGTGGTTGGGGTGTGGAATGGACTGCCTGCAGTGATAGTGGAGTCAGACACTTTAGGAACATTTAAGCGGTTATTGGATAGGCACATGGAGCACACCAGGATGGTAGGGAGTGGGATAGCTTGATCTTGGTTTCAGATGAAGGTCGGCACAACATCGTGGGCCGAAGGGCCTGTTCTGTGCTGTACTGTTCTATGTTCTATGTTCTATAATGAACCTCATCCAGTTTTGGAGAAGGGGAGATGAAACAAGCAAGAGGTTTGTGAAATACTCAGATTGTTCGACAGTGAGACCCACACCAGCCTCAGTGACTCACTGAGGAAATAATGGTGTGACCCGCGGTTGGAGTGCAGCATGGTCACTGTGTTCCCACTTACTGCCGGCACAGGGAACCCAAGAAATGAGATTGTGCAGACATGAAAGGAGAATGTGAGATTGTTTTCTGCTGGGTCACTCACACCAGCGAGCGACAGATCAATCTTCCATTCCAGTCAACTCCCAAACAGGGAAGGGGAACAATCCTGAGTGTGTGAACTGGAATCAATTGTAAAATAGCTGCTCCGGGTTGCTCAGACTTCCCGGGAACCGGCACTCACAGAGTTAATGATTTCTAAATTCAATGTTGGAACCAAGTCACATTTCCATAGTAAATTAGATCGTGCGTTTCTTCAACACGAGATGTTCCTGCCCAGGGAAACTTTATTCAAAATCATCTTGGTAAAGCAGTATAAAAATCTCTGAGCTCTCTGCTCAAACTGCAGATCGAGCTGAAGGTGCTGAGAATCATTCAGTGCGTTCACCAGTGATCTGAACCAACACCAAGATGCTGAGACTCTTCTTAACTGTGTCTGTCCTCTTCTGGAACCAACTCGCTGCACAGGATGAGGGTGAAGTGGTGAACCATTTCTGCAAGCATCTTCACTGCCTTGAGCCCCTGACGATCATTAAGGGCGAGGTAACTACAATTCAGAGTTTAAAAGCAAGATACTGCGTATGCTGGAATCTGAAACAAAAACAGAAAATACTGGAAAAGCTCAGCGGATCAGACATAAAACATCGGTGCAGAATTAGGCCACTCGGCCCATCGAGTCTGCTCCGCCATTCAATCATGGCTAATATGTATCTCATCCCCATTCTCCTGCTCTGACGAAGGGTCATCCAGACTCGAAACGTTGGCTCTATTCTCTCTCCACAGGTGCTGTCAGACCCGCTGATATTTTCCAGCTTTTTATTTTATAGTTCAGAATTTCTTGTGTTCTGTCATGTTTGTACCAGTGAAAAGTTCTGCAGAAACCCAGCAGGCCTGGCTGTATCTGTGGAGAGAAAATGGTTTGATGGCACAGAGGGTGACACGGTGGTTAGCACTGCTGCCTCACAGCATCACGGACCCAGGTTTGATTCTGGCCTCGGGTGACTGTGCGGAGTCTGCACTTTCTCCCCGTGTCTACGTTGGTTTCGTCCGGGTGCTCCGGTTTCCTCCCACAGTCCAAAGATGTGCAGGTTAGGTTGATTGGGTGTGCTAAATTGTCCCTTAGTATCTGGGGGAATAGCGGGGTGAATATGTGGGGTTACGGGGATAGAGTCCGGGATGGACTGTGATCGGTGCAGGCTCGATGAGCCGAATAGCCTCCTTCTGCACTGTTGGGATTCTATGGGTACATCTTTAGAGCTCTGGGCTTCAAATGTTTCTCTCTCTGCAGATACTGCCAGACCGGCCGGGTTTTCCTGCATTTTCTGCTTTTAATTCAGATTTCCAGCCTATGCTGTATTTTCCATGTGATTTGAAATTATTTACTGTCTGTTTTTTGGGGATCCATAGCCTGCGGTGCACTGACATTGGCCCCTGACTCTCATTAACATTTTATCCAGGATCTGCCATCACCTGATTGCTCTCCACTGCCTGCTAGTGAAGTAAGAAGAATATCAGGGCTTCCGACTCCAGCACTGGCTCAGAGAGAGGGGTCGATGTGGGGACAGAGAGGAGTTAGTGGGACAATGTGAAGGACTGTACAATTGGGAACCATTCCTGCTCCTGCTGTATTCACTGAATCTAACCCAGTTTCTGAAAGGCAGTTTATAACAGAGTTAAGGTCACCATGTTAGATCTGTAAGAAGCCAAGTCTCGCCTTCGGCAGCACACCCCACACCATGGATAGCTGTAAAGTCAGATCAATACAGCCGACAGACACAGTGCGGGTGTGAGAATTACACTCCATCCTTGTTGGGGAAATATGTTAACATGAATAATGGATTGGTTAATAGACAGGAAAAGGTTTGGACCTTGATGAACAATGGCAAATATTAATAAAAATATTCCAAAATTCTCAGTTGAAAGACTTTCTATTGAGAAGCACAAAACTCCAGGGAAAACTGACCTATCCATGGATTCCCCAGTAAATTAAGGATACTATTCGATGAAATGGAAAGTTGTGAGAATTATTGCAAGTCTGAGTCCAGAAATAAACTATTGAAAGGTCCCAAAAAAAAGTCTGCTGCCAGCTGTCTTTGGGAGTTCTTGAACCTTCCCCAACCCAACAACACGATGCAACTGGTGGGGATTGCATGGGAAACTAGAGTTGAGGTTAAAGGTGAGACATGATCTTGTTGATTGGTGGAGCAGGCTCAAGGGGTTGTAAGGCCTACTCCAGCTCCTATTTCTTATAGTCCCATGACATTTTAACTCCTTTCATCTTGGATTAGTGCCTGGAAACAAGGGACCAATTTCTAACCTGTTGAAGCTTCTGTTTAAGTAATGAGGTAAAACACAAAGGGAGACACAATACCTGGACATGATTCAGTGTCGATGGCTTTCAGCAACAACACTAAAGTTAAACGAGTGCATGAGAGGGAATATAAAAGGATGAAGAGCGAATAGTAATGAGGTGGTGAGGGCATGTCGGGCACTGCAGCTCTGGCAGCTGGTACTGAACCTCCAAGGGGGCAGAATGGTCAGGATTGCCCTGAATCGCCTCGAGGTGAGAAGATTCTGGGGAATCTGAGGCCTTTCAGATGGTGAACGGAATGGAGAGAGAGAGAGAACAGAGAAACTGACTGTCCTGAGAGGGGTGCGCAACATCGGGGAACCACCCGAAAATGCAGGCAGGCTGTCCGGGGGGGGGAGGGGGTTGGGGCCGGGCTGGCTGACGGCAGGGGGCGGGGGGGGGGGGGGGTGCCGGGCTGGCTGACGGCAGGGGGGGGGGGGGGGTGCCGGGCAGGCTGTCCGGGGAGGGAGGGAGGGAGGGAGAGGGGGGGGGGGGGTGCCGGGCTGGGTGGGGGGGGTTGGTGCCGGGCTGGCTGACGGCAGGGGGGGGGGGGTGCCGGGCTGGCTGTCCGGGAGGGGGGGGGGGGGGGGGTGCCGGGCTGGCTGTCGGGGGGGGGGGGGTGCCGGGCTGGCTGTCAGGGGAGGGAGGGAGGGGGGGGGGGGTGCCGGGCTGGGTGGGGGGGGTTGGTGCCGGGCTGGCTGACGGCAGGGGGGGGGGGGGGGTGCCGGGCTGGCTGTCCGGGAGGGGGGGGGGGGTGCCGGGCTGGCTGTCGGGGGGGGGGGGTGCCGGGCTGGCTGTCAGGGGAGGGAGGGGAGGGGGGTGCCGGGCAGGCTGTCCGGGGGGGGGGGGGGGGGTGGGTGCCGGGCTGGCTGGCCGGGGGGCGGGGTTGGGGCCGGGCTGGCTGACGGCAGGGGGGGGGGGGGGTGCCGGGCTGGCTGTCCGGGAGGGGGGGGGGGTGCCGGGCTGGCTGTCGGGGGGGGGGGGTGCCGGGCTGGCTGTCAGGGGAGGGAGGGGAGGGGGGTGCCGGGCAGGCTGTCCGGGGGGGGGGGGGGGTGGGTGCCGGGCTGGCTGGCCGGGGGGCGGGGTTGGGGCCGGGCTGGCTGACGGCAGGGGGGGGGGGGGGGGAGCGGTGCCGGGCAGGGGGGTGGACATCTGGAACACTCTCGCTCGGGTTTGGAGTGAATGCTATTAAATGTGTGTGTGAATGCAGAGCTTGCTGAGATCGCCCCCTCCACCCTGAAACCTCACTCATGGTGAGTGTCTGGAACAAGCTGCCAGAGGCAGTAGTAGAGGCGGCTACAATTTTGTCTTTTAAAAAGCATTTAGACAGTTACATGGGTACGATGGGTATAGAGGGATATGGGCCAAATGCGGGCAGTTGGGATTAGCTTAAGGGTTTAAAAAAAGAAGGGCGGCATGGACAAGTTGGGCCGAAGGGCCTGTTTCCATGCTGTAAATCTCTGTGACTAGGGGAAGGAAAATGAATCTGGAAATAGTGATGCTGAGAATTCCATCAAAAACTCCAAATCTGTTTATAAACTCAGTCAATCAGGCCATGAATACTGCTCCCAAACCGGGGAACCAAGGACAGTCCCCTCAACACGGATGTATTTTGATGTGACTTCAGTTGTGTCATGTGGTCATAGATTTTATTTCCTTCTATTAGAAATATGATACAGTGGAATTTGACGATCGCCAGTGGGTTGAAACCGTGGTTGATGGAAGGGATGATGATGCTTTCCAGGTCGGCCTGGAGAAACTTTTCAATTATTCACATTTTGGCAATGATGCAGGTATGTCAGGTGTTCCTTCAAAATAACAACAGAATATAAACAACCATTCGCTCTTTAACCTGTCACGTTTGAAACTTTCTGGACAGACTGACACACTGACCAAAGAATTCCGCTATCGTCAATCCCAGAGCGTTCCTCGTTCACACGTTACCAGTGGGTTGAAGGGACACTTGGGTGACTTCTTTGCTCCTTGCAGGCTTTATGCTCCCAGAGTCTGGGAAGGTTTCCCACGTGTGCAGGGAATGGGATTCCAAACTCATGTCCTGACTCCAGCTGTGCCTGCTGCATTTTCCCAGTGTAATCAGGGCTCTTTTCCAGGCATGAATGCCACTATTGGAGTGGACATGTCCCCTTGTGGAAGCTGATACACTGCATCTCTGTCAGATTCCTGGATGCTGCTGGAACACGGCCTCCTGACTGAGGCTCAGTGGCAGCAAATTCTGCCGTGTTCAAGAGAAACCGTGTGTGACTAACCTCATTCAGATATTTAATGGTTAATTGCGGATGAGGGCTGTACAGTTGATGTTATGTCTGCACTCTTTTAAAAGGTGTTTTACAAATTACTGTATAACATAGAAACATAAACATTATAGGTTTCCATCAGATCCCTCCTCATTCTTCTAAATTCCAGTGAATATAATCCTTATCGACTTAATCACTCCTCGTATGTCAGTCCCACCACCCCAGGAATCAGCCTGGTAAACCTTCTTTCACTCCCTCTGAAGCAAGAACATCCTTCCTCAGATACTGAGACCAAAACTGCACAAAATATTCCAGGTGTGGTCTCATCAAGGCCCCATGCAACTACAGCAAAATATCCCTGCTCCTGTACTCAAATCCTCTCGCTCTGAAGACCAACATACCTAACAAGAGGGATTCAGAACTGGCTTGGTTATAGAAGTGATGTGGAGATGCCGGCGTTGGACTGGGGTAAACACAGTAAGAAGTTTAACAACACCAGGTTAAAGTCCAACAGGTTTATTTGGTAGCAAAAGCCACACAAGCTTTCGGAGCTCTTAGCCCCTTCTTCAGGTGAGTGGGAATTCTGTTCACAAACAGAGCTTATAAAGACACAGACTCAATTTACATGAATAATGGTTGGAATACAAATACTTACAACTAATCAAGTCTTTAAGAGACGAAACAATGTGAGTGGAGAGAGCATCAAGACAGGCAAAAAATATGTGTATTGTCTCCAGACAAGACAGCCAGTGAAACTCTGCAGGTCCACGCAACTGTGGGAGTTACAAATAGTGTGACATGAACCCAATATCCCAGTTGAGGCCGTCCTCGTGTGTGCAGAACTTGGCTATCAGTTTCTGCTCAGCGACTCTGCGCTGTCGTGTGTCGCGAAGGCCGCCTTGGAGAACGCTTACCCGAATATCAGAGGCTGAATGCCCGTGACCGCTGAAGTGCTCCCCAACAGGAAGAGAACAGTCTTGCCTGGTGATTGTCGAGCGGTGTTCATTCATCCGTTGTCGCAGCGTCTGCATAGTTTCTCCAATGTACCATGCCTCGGGACATCCTTTCTTGCAGCGGACAATGGTCTGTTTGAGGTTGTGCGGTTGTTTGAAGGCAAGAAGTGGGGGTGTGGGGATGGCCTTGGCGAGATGTTCGTCTTCATCAATGACATGTTGAAGGCTCCGGAGGAGATGCCGTAGCTTCTCCGCTCCGGGGAAGTACTGGACAACGAAGGGTACTCTGTCCACTGTGTCCCGTGTTTGTCTTCTGAGGAGGTCGGTGCAGCAAACTACCCAGCCTTCAGGAGAACAGTGACCATGACACCACACAACCCTGCCACAGCAACCTCTGCAAGACGTGCCGGATCATCGACACAGATGCCATCATCTCACGTGAGAACACCATCCACCAGGTACACGGTACATACTCTTGCAATTCGGCCAACGTTGTCTACCTGATACGCTGCAAGAAAGGATGTCCCGAGGCATGGTACATTGGGGAAACTATGCAGACGCTGCGACAACGGATGAATGAACACCGCTCGACAATCACCAGGCAAGACTGTTCTCTTCCTGTTGGGGAGCACTTCAGCGGTCATGGGCATTCAGCCTCTGATATTCGGGTAAGCGTTCTCCAAGGCGGCCTTCGCGACACACGACAGCGCAGAGTCGCTGAGCAGAAACTGATAGCCAAGTTCCGCACACACGAGGACGGCCTCAACCGGGATATTGGGTTCATGTCACACTATTTGTAACTCCCAGAGTTGCGTGGACCTGCAGAGTTTCACTGGCTGTCTTGTCTGGAGACAATACACATTTTTTTGGCCTGTCTTGATGCTCTCTCCACTCACATTGTTTCGTCTCTTAAAGACTTGATTAGTTGTAAGTATTTGCATTCCAACCATTATTCATGTAAATTGAGTCTGTGTCTTTATAAGCTCTGTTTGTGAACAGAATTCCCACTCACCTGAAGAAGGGGCTAAGAGCTCCGAAAGCTTGTGTGGCTTTTGCTACCAAATAAACCTGTTGGACTTTAACCTGGTGTTGTTAAACTTCTTACTTGGTTATAGAAGACAGAGGGTAGCGGTGGAAGGGTGTTTTTTTGAATGGAGGTCTGTAATTAGTGGTGTTCCGCAGGGATCAGTGCTGGGACCTCTGGTGTTTGTAATATATATAAATGACTTGGAAAAAAACGTAGCTGGTCTGATTAGCAAGTTTGCGGATGATACTAAGATTGGTAGAGTTGCAGATAGTGATGAAGATTGTCAGAGAATACAGCAGGATATAGATAGGCTGGAAAATTGGGCGGAGAAATGGCAGATGGAATTTAATCCAGGCAAATGCGAGCTGTTTCATTTTGGTAGATCCAATTCAGGTGGGAGCTATAAAATAAATGGCAGAACCATCAACACACAGAGAGATCTGGGAGTACAGGTCCACAGATCCTTAAAAGTGGCAGCACAGGTGGAAAAGGTGGTGAAGAAAACATATGGCATGTTTACCTTCAGCAGTCAGGGCATCCTTTAAAACTGAGATGAGGAGGAATTTCTTCAGCCAGAGGCTGGTGAATCTGTGGAACTCATTGCCACAGAGAGCTGTGGAGGCCGGGTCATTTAGTGTCTTTAAGACAGAGATAGATGTGTTCTTGATCAATAAGGTGATCAATGGTTTCAGGGAGAAGGAAGGAGAATGGGGATGAGAATCATATCAGCCATGATTGAATGGCGGAACAGACCCGATGGGCTGAATGGCCGAATCCAGCTCCTATATCTTATGGTCTTCTGGTCTTATGGCAAGTTCTGGAGCACAAGCCTCCAGTACTACAGAGCAAAACAATTGTGCTGGGACAGTATTTAAATATGATGCTGGGTCCTTCAAACCCGTCAGCTGACGAAGGGCGGACGAACAAATCAGCCGTTGGCCCACCAGGAGATGTGGAGGGGAACTCGCCCGTGCATAATTAATGAGATTCCAAACACTGAATCTGGTACGGGAATCTGCCATTGAGGGCCCGGCGCTGCCAGACCCGCTCACCATCACACTTACTCTCAAAATGAGAGAACTCTGCCCTCAATGTAGGTTTGGTTTATTGGAAGATACGAGACAGGATGGCACAACACACAGGACAACTTTCTGAACCCAGCTAGCACTACTCACAGGGACAGCACAGCTCCCGTTCTACACACACTAATGGCTGCTGGTCACATGCTCTACATCCTGGCTACTTGCTCATTTGCATATTCCCTTACCGTCATATCACATTTTCCACATCTCAGTAAAGTCCACCTGTGACCTCACCTGTATCTTCTGACTCACGATGAGCAATGTCACAGATATCACCTGGTTAAATGCTGTAACAGTGTGTTTCTCTGTCCACAGGTACAGCTGTTCCTGTCTCTGCACCTTGGGGAATTCTTGGGACATTGAAAAATGGTGAACTACAACCAAGATTCAGTGTATTTCTTCTTTTAGTTCCTGAACTCAAATGTATACCTGAACCATTGGATGAAACAGTTAGAATAGGAGGAAGCCGTCCTGAATGGTTCTATATCAAGTGAGTTTAGTGACTGATAAATTGTGATTAATGTTTCTTGATGTCAACTCCTGTGTCAACATCACTCAACCTGGGGTGGAATTCTCCCTTTTTGGGACACAGCGCCCTGGCTGGGGTCAGTCCAGAAAACACGCCAAGTTTTCTGGTCCCAGATGCATTAGGGGTGGCGCAGTGGTTAGCACTGCTGCCTCACAACACCAGGGACCCAGGTTAAATTTCCCGGCTTGGCTCACTGTCTGTGCGGTGTCTGCCTGTCCTCCCCGTGTCTGCGAGGGTTTCCTCCATGTGCTCCGGTTTCCTCCCACAGTCCAAAGATATGCAGGTTAGGTGGAGTGGCCATGCTAAATTCTCCCTCAGTGTCCCCGAACAGGCGCTGGAGTGTGGCGACTAGTGGATTTTCACAGTAAGTTCATTGCTGTGTTAATGTAAGCCTACTTGTGACGAATAAATAAACTTTAATTATTCACCAGGGTGTTTTACACCATATTCAGTAGTGGGTTAGGCCGCGATACCGTGTAGTCTGTCATCTTGTCCTAATGCCAGATTGAAAAGATGTCCAACACCACTGACCCACTGTTGAAGAAAGAATGCGGACCTCCTGAGAATGAATATAGATCTCCGGGAGCCCTCTGAGACTGGGAGGCCTACCTCCTGAGAACCTCCTTAGATCTCCCAGAACAATCTGAGGCTGGACGATGGAGTCCCCTCCAGGACACCTAATCTGGAAGGTCCAAGTGCACGTCTTTCCCCACCCCACTGCTGTGGTGGTCCAGGGTTGTAGACGGCCTCCATCCTGGACTCCGTAACAGTCACAGGCATCCCGACATTGGGACAATACATTATTCATCATGTTTTTCACACTGGTGTGTTTTCCTGCCAGAGCTGCGGGGAATCTGGCATTGGGGGTGGTAGGACCTACACCCCATTAACAGATAAGAACATAAGAACATCAGAACATATCAGGTAGGTAGGGTCGTAAAGAGTGCTTTTGATACATTGGCCTTTATGAATCAAAGTATTGAGTATAAGAGTTGGAATGTTATTGTGAGGTTGTATAAGACATTGGTGAGGCCGAATTTAGAGTATTGTGTGCAGTTTTGGTCACCTAATTACAGGAAGGATATTAATAAGGTTGAAAGAGTGCAGAGAAGGTTTACAAGGATGTTGCCGGGACTTGAGAAGCTGAGTTACAGAGAAAGGTTGAATAGGTTGGGACTTTATTCCCTGGAGCGTAGAAGAATGAGGGGAGATTTGATAGAGGTGTATAAAATTATGATGGGTATAGATAGAGTGAATGCAAGTAGGCTTTTTCCACTGAGGCTCGGGGAGAAAAAAACTAGAGGACATGGGTTAAGGGTGAAGGGGGAAAAGTTTAAAGGGAATATTAGGGGGGTTTCTTCACACAGAGAGTGGTGGGAGTGTGGAATGAGCTGCCAGATGAAGTGGTGAATGCGGGCTCACTTTTAACATTAAAGAAAAACTTGGACAGGTACATAGATAAGAGGGGTGTGGAGGGATATGGTCCAGGTGCAGGTCAGTGGGACCAGGCAGAAAAATGGTTCGGCACAGCCAAGAAGGGCCAAAAGGCCTGTTTCTGTGCTGTAATGTTCTATGGTTCTATAAGAACATAAGAACTAGGAGCAGGAGTAGGCCATCTGGCCCCTCGAGCCTGCCCCGCCATTCAATAAGATCATGGCTGATCTTTTCGTGGACTCAGCTGCACTTACCGGCCAATGAGGCTCACGCCAGCCTCTGGTGGGTTTTTGTGATCTGCCATGGGGGGCACTAACGGAAGATCCTGCTGTAAATTCACGCCGGCATGAAACTGATTTCTGGGCCTCTGGTATTTCCCCCCACCCAGCTCCCCACCGCACCCCCCCCCCACCCAAAGCCCACCATCGAACACGCCAGCAGGGTCTCGGGAGAATTCTGCCACGAGAGTCAGACAGTGATTAACAGACTCATCCTGTCACATGGGGATATTGGTCAATATTAATGGTGTCATGGAGCGGTTCTTGTCTCACAATCTGCAGCTCCTGCTTCTGAGGTGACAGTCAGACCTCCACATTCACATTCCCAGGTTCATATGGAGTCGGTTCCCTCTATAAACTGGGAAGACGCCGGTGATCCCTTCAGGACACCTATTTGTCTCACTCACTGTCCCAAATTTACTTTTGAAAATCGGACCTTGTGGAAGGAAGGATGTGGCTGAGGGACTTTTCTCCAAAAGGCAGGGCTAAAGTGAGTAGAGTAGAGGATCATTGAACTCAGTGAGTCATTCCTGCACAGAAAGAGGCAGTTTGCCCCAGTGAGACCAGCCCTGCTGGAGAGCAATCCAGTCCATCCCATAACCTTCATTCATCCCTGCAGCCCAGATTTGGGGAAGGTCTCAGTTGATTGGAGAAATGCAAATCTCGGTCCATTTTTTCTAACAGGGAGGGTGATTGGAAACAGGGAACGACAGGTCAGTTTACTGAACATCTGTTGCGGGGAAATTGTTAGAAGCTGTTATTAAAGAAGTTATAGCAGGGCAGTTAGATAAACCCAATGTAATCGGGAAAAGGTAACATTGTTTTGTCCAATGGAAATTGTGTTTGACAAGTAATTGGAGTTCTTTGAGGAGGTAACATGTGCTGTGGATAAAGGGGAACCAGTGGATGTACTGCACTTAGATTTGCAGAAAGCATTTGGTGAAATGCTGCATCAAACGTTATTGTGTAAAATAAAAGCTCATGGAATAGGAGGTGGAACATATTGAAATGAATGGAAATGTATCTGGCTAACAGGGAGCAGAGCAGGGGCATCAATGGCTCTGCTTCAAGATATAACGAGTGCTGTGCTACAGGACTCAGTGCTGGGACCACAACTGTTTACAATTTATATCAATGACTTGGTTGAGGGGATTTAAGGGATGGTTATCGATTGAAGAAATAAAGATAGGTAGGAAAGTAAGTTGTGAAGAGGATGTAAGGAGGCTGCAAAAAGATTATGGGCGGGATTTTCCAGTCGCGCTGACGCGATCTCACGAGCACTGGCGAGCCACCCTCCACCGCTGTAGAACACACCGTGGAGAGGGAGGAAAATCCCACCCATAGATCGGATAGGGGGTGAGCTGAACAACACTGTATGATGTGGGGAAAATGTGGAATTGTCCATCTTGGCAGGAAGAATAAAAAAGAAGTGGAATATTTAAATGGTGAGAGATTACGGAGCTCAGAGGTGCAGAAGGATCTGGGTGTCCTAGTGCAAGAATCACAAAGATTGAGTATGCCGCTACGGCAAGTATTTAGGAAAGCTCAGAGAATGTGATCATTTATTGCAAAGGGAATTGGAGACAAAAGTAGGGACATTATGCTTCAAATATATTAGTTCGAGCACATCTGGAGTAGTGTGTACCGCTTTGGTCACCTTATTTACGGAAGGGTGTAAATGTGGAGGAAGCAGTTCAGAGGAAGTTTACTAGGTTGGTATCTGGAATGGGTGAGTTGTGCAGTGAGGAAAGTTTGGACAGACTTGTATCCATCCACTGGAATTCAGAAGCGTAAGAGGCAACTTGATAGAAACATATAAAATCCTGTGAGGTATTGACAGGCTGGATGTGGAAAGAATATTTCCTCTGATGGAGAATCTCGGGATCACTGTTTAAAAATAAGGGGTCGCCCAGTTAAAACAGAAAAGGGGCAAAATACTTCAGCCAGAGGATCGTGCGTCTCCGAAAATCATTCCTGAATAGAAGGTGGAAAGAGAGTCTTTGAATATTTTTACCTCAGTGCTGGATAGTTTATTGGTAAGCAAGGGTGGGGTTTAGATTATCGCGTGAGGACAGGATGCAGATTGGGGTTACTGTATGCCAGCAAAATGATAGTATTAAATGGCGGAACAGGCTCGAGGGGCTGAATGGCCTCCCCTGTTCCTTGTTTATATGTTCAGCATCCCCGTAAGCAGCAAGTTGCAGATCATTACCATGTGCTGCATAACAAGATTCTTCCTCATTTACCCCCTGAATCTCTGATGCAAAGTCTTCAATCTGTATCCCCCAGGTTTTGTTCCATCAGCCAATGGGAACTGCTTTTCTTTGTCTATCTTATCTAACCCCTGTATAACTCTATCCAATCACTTCTCAACCTCCTTTACTTTCACGTTTCTCCAACTAAACCTTGTAGTTAAAATTCCTCATCCCTGGAACAATTCGAGTCAATCCCCTCTGTGACCCCTCAAGCAGCCACAAATCCCTTCTGTAAAATGCCTCTGCTCCCATTTCATAACTTCATAAGTTCATAAGATATAGAAGTAGAATTGGCTATTCGGCCCATCGATATGCTCCTCATTCCCATTTACCTGCCTTCCCCCCATAACCCTTCAACTCATTCCCAATTAAAAATCTGTCTCACTGTCCCAACATCCACCACACTTTGGAGGAGCGAATTCCACAGATTCACAACCCTTTGGGATAAGTAGTTTCTCCTCAACTCTGTTTTAAATTTGCTACCTCTTATCCTAAGACCTCTTGTCCTAGAATGCCTCACAAGAGGAAGCATCCGCTCCACGTCTACTTTATCCATACCTCTTATCATCTTGTATACCTCAATTTGATCTCCCCTCATTCTTCTAAATTCCAGAGAGTGTAGGCCTAAACTGTTCAATCTCTCTTCACACGACAAACCCTTCATCTAAACATAGAAACATAGAAAACTACAGCACAAAACAGGCCCTTCGGCCCCACAAGTTGTGCCGAACATATCCCTACCTTTTAGGCCTACCTATAACCCTCCATCCTACTAAGCTCCATGTACTCATCCAGGAGTCTCTTAAAAGACCCGATTGAGTTTGCCTCCACCACCACTGACGGCAGCCAATTCCACTCGCCCACCACCCTCTGTGTGAAAAACTTCCCCCTAACATTTCCCCTGTACCTACCCCCCAGCACATTAAACCTGTGTCCTCTCATAGCAGCCATTTCCACCCTGGGAAAAAGCCTCTGAGAGTCCACCCGATCCATGCCTCTCAACATCTTATATACCTCTATTAGGTCTCCTCTCATCCTACGTCTCTCCAAGGAGAAAAGACCGAGCTCCCTCAGCCTATCATCTCTGGAATCAATCTAGTGAACCTCCTCTGAACTGTCTCCAATGTCACTACATCTTTCCTCAAATAAGGAGACGAAAACTGTGCACAATACTCCAGGTGCGGCCTTACCAATACCTTGTATAGTTGCAACAATACTTCCTTACCTTTATATTCTATTCCTTTAGCTGGACGAGAGGGGGGAGTTAATAGTGGGAAATGAGGATATGGCTGAGTCTTTAAATACGTTTTTTGTGTCGGTCTTCACGGTGGAGGACACAAATAGTTTGCCAAATATTGACGATAGAGGGTTGGCAGCAGGAGAAATACTTAATACGATTAATGTTACCAGAGAGGCAGTGCTGGGTAGACTAATGGGACTGAAGGTGGACAAGTCCCCGGGTCCGGATGGAATGCATCCCAGGGTATTGAAAGAAATGTCAGAGGTAGTAGTGGATGCGTTAGTGATTATTTATCAAAACTCGTTGCATTCTGGGGTAGTGCCGGTTGATTGGAAAACGGCTAATGTTACGCCGCTGTTTAAAAAAGGAAGGAGACAAAAGGCGGGTAACTATAGGCCGGTCAGCTTAACGTCTGTAGTAGGGAAAATGCTGGAATCCATTATTAAGGAGGAGATAGCAGGGCATCTGGATAGAAATGGTTCGATCAATCAGACGCAGCATGGATTCATGAGGGGAAAGTCGTGCTTGACGAACATGTTGGATTTTTATGAAGATGTGACGAGGGCGGTTGATGGAGGAGAACCGGTGGATGCGGTGTTTTTGGATTTCCAAAAGGCGTTTGATAAGGTGCCCCATAAAAGGCTGCTGAAGAAGATTAGGGCACACGGAGTTGGGGGTAGTGTGTTAAAGTGGATTGGGGACTGGCTATCTGACAGGAAGCAAAGAGTCGGAATAAATGGGTGTTTTTCCGGTTGGAGGAAGGTAACTAGTGGCGTGCCGCAGGGATCGGTACTCGGGCCGCAACTGTTTACCATTTATATAGATGATCTGGAGGAGGGGACGGAGTGTAGGGTAACGAAGTTTGCAGACGACACAAAGATAAGTGGAAAAGTGAATCGTGTGGAGGACGGAGAAGATCTGCAGAGAGATTTGGACAGGCTGAGTGAGTGGGCGAGGATATGGCAAATGGAGTATAACGTTGAGAAATGCGAGGTTATACACTTTGGAGGAAATAATAACAAATGGGATTACTATCTCAATGGAAACAAATTAAAACATGCTACCGTGCAAAGGGACCTGGGGGTCCTTGTGCATGAGACGCAAAAGCCCAGTCTGCAGGTACAACAGGTGATCAAGAAGGCAAATGGGATGTTGGCCTATATTGCGAGGGGGATAGAATATAAAAGCAGGGATGTCTTGATGCACCTGTACAGGGCATTGGTGAGGCCGCAGCTGGAATACTGTGTGCAGTATTGGTCCCCTTATATGAGGAAGGATATATTGGCATTGGAGGGAGTGCAGAGAAGGTTCACCAGGTTGATACCGGAGATGAGGGGTTTGGATTATGAGGAGAGGCTGAGGAGATTGGGTTTGTACTCGTTGGAGTTTAGAAGGATGAGGGGGGATCTTATGGAGACTTATAAGATAATGCGGGGGCTGGATAGGGTGGAGGCGGAGAGATTCTTTCCACTTAGTAAGGAAGTTAAAACTAGAGGACACAGCCTCAAAATAAAGGGGGGTCGGTTTAAGACAGAGTTGAGGAGGAACTTCTTCTCCCAGAGGGTGGTGAATCTCTGGAATTCTCTGCCCACTGAGGTGGTGGAGGCTACCTCGCTGAATATGTTTAAAGCGCGGATGGATGGATTCCTGAGCGGTAAGGGAATTAAGGGTTATGGGGATCAGGCGGGTAAGTGGTACTGATCCACGTCAGATCAGCCATGATCTTATTGAATGGCGGGGCAGGCTCGAGGGGCTAGATGGCCTACTCCTGCTCCTATTTCTTATGTTCTTATGTTCTTATGTTCTTAAATGCCAACATTCCATTCACTTTCTTTATTATCTGCTGTACCTGCATGTTAGTTTTCTGTGACTCATGGACGAGGACACCCAGATCCCTCTGCATCAGAGGCTCTCCCCATTTAGATAATAAGTCACTTTCCCATTTTTCCAACCAAAATGCACGACCTCATACTTATCCGCGTTAAACTCCATCTGCCATGTTTTGGCCCACTTTCCTAATCTACATATATATCCATTTGTAAGGTTCTTATTTCCTCATTGCAACTTACTATCCCGCATAGTTGCGTGTCATTTCTGTGCATTAAACTCCATCCGCCGCTTGTCTGCCCATTCGGCTCGCTTCTCTATGATGTTACTGCAGCTGGGGACTAACTGAATGCTGGAGGCTGCTCAATGGGCTGAATGACCAACTCCTGGTCCCATCGTCCTGCCAACCTACTTGCTTTCCAAACAGGTTTTGTCAGGAGAAAGAAAATTAATATTTGATCCTCTTCACTCTGTTGCAGGGTTTTTGAACAGAAAATTGAGATGGAACAATATCCAGAACTTGTGACTGAATTCCTGAAGGACTTGGAACAAGACAATCAGAAATTTTATGAGGAGTTTATTGTTATCGCTATTTATAGCAGATATGGGCTAATGGAAATAGGATTTCTCAAAACAGAAGAATGATGGTTTTCTGGAAGGTTCTGCTACCTTTGCAGACATTGAACAGTGAGATGTGCTTAACTCGATTCTAAAACTGTCTAACTTTCCGCTAAGTACACATTGGGTTTAAGCTGGAATATTGAGGGTAGTTTTGGTCTCCTTACCTGAGACAGGATAGACTGAGGGAATGCAATGAATGTTCATCAGACAGATTATGGAGGGAATGCAATGAATGTTCATCAGACAGATTATGTCAATGTATCAGAATTGGGATTTTGTACAATTCCACCAATGTCCCATCTCCAAATCTCTGTGAGTCTGTTTAGAAATATTGCCCTCGACTGGAGGTTCGTAATTTCTGACTCCCACACACACTGCAGCATTTAGACTTTATTCCAAATTATTCAGCTCCATTATCATCAACAGGGAACATTTCTTCCTCATTTACAGACACTGTTCCCATTGTTTGTTTAGTTCAGTCATTCGAAACAATGGTTCTTTCCAGATGTCCAGTTCAGTTTGTCTCCACGTGCTCCTGTGACAGACACATCTTGGTTTTCACCAGGGGCTGGAGCTCCTTGTCTTTCCCAAAATTAAATAAAAACAGAGGCTCTTCAAACCTGCTCCGCCATTCCGTCAGATCACGGCTGATCTTCACCCTAAACCCTACCTTCCCACACTGTCCCTCCAATGTATAATCTGTCTGGTAAACAGGCATTGCTGTCCCTCTAAACTAGGTTCATCCATTCTGAAGTCAGGAGGCCACACATCACGACATCATATTCTACCTGCCATGTTCTTACCCACTCAATTAACCAACCAAATATGGAGAGATCACATGACCTTCCACCCACACACTGACCAAACATGTGACTCCAGCCCTGGCAGACTTGAGTCTTCCCGAATCTCAGCTGCTGTTTTTAATTTGATATTATTTAGAATGAGGGTTCTCTTCAATTCCAAATTATTTTCCAATCTCTCAAACTCATTGCTAACCAACACCTCAGATCAGCAGCAATGTTGAGATTGGTCAAACACGATGGCACAGTGAATAGTACTGCTGCCTCACAGCGCCAGGGACCCGGGTTCAATTCCTGGCTTAGGTCACTGTCTGTGTGGAGTCTGCACGTTCTCCTCATGTCTGTGTGGGTTTCCTCCGGGTGCTCCGGTTTCCTCCCACAGTCCGAAAGACGTGCTGGTTAGGTGCATTGGCCATGCTAAATTCTCCCTCAGTGTACCCGAACAGGTGGCAACTCGGGGAATTTCACAGTAAGTTCATTGCAGTGTTAATATAAGCCTTACTTGTGACTAATCAATAAACTTTAAATCTCCACATTGCACACACACACATTAAACTCAATTGTACAGGGTGCTGGGTCCTTCATTGGGGAACAGGGATTAATCACGGCAGTAATTTGCTTTCTCTGTAATTTCTGTGTAACTGGTGTAATCAGCAAGTTTGCGGATGACACGAAGATGGCTGGAATTGCAGATAGCGAAGAGCATTGTCGGGCAATACAGCAGGATATAGATAGGCTGGAAAATTGGGCGGAGAGGTGGCAGATGGAGTTTAATCCGGATA
This sequence comes from Mustelus asterias, assembly GCF_964213995.1. Lineage (NCBI taxonomy): Eukaryota > Metazoa > Chordata > Chondrichthyes > Carcharhiniformes > Triakidae > Mustelus > Mustelus asterias. The sequence continues at coordinate 17,488,687 of NC_135805.1, read as the reverse complement.
AATGCGAAGTGATGCATTTTGGAAGAAATAATGTAGGGAGGAGTTATACAATAAATGGCAGAGTCATCAGGAGTATAGAAACACAGAGGGACCTAGGTGTGCAAGTCCACAAATCCTTGAAGGTGGCAACACAGGTGGAGAAGGTGGTGAAGAAGGCATATGGTATGCTTGCCTTTATAGGACGGGGTATAGAGTATAAAAGCTGGAGTCTGATGATGCAGCTGTATAGAACGCTGGTTAGGCCACATTTGGAGTACTGCGTCCAGTTCTGGTCGCCGCATTACCAGAAGGACGTGGAGGCATTGGAGAGAGTGCAGAGAAGGTTTACCAGGATGTTGCCTGGTATGGAGGGTCTTAGCTATGAGGAGAGATTGGGTAGACTGGGGTTGTTCTCCTTGGAAAGACGGAGAATGAGGGGAGATCTAATAGAGGTATACAAGATTATGAAGGGTATAGATAGGGTGAACAGTGGGAAGCTTTTTCCCAGGTCGGAGGTGACGATCACGAGGGGTCACGGGCTCAAGCTGAGAGGGGCGAAGTATAACTCAGACATCAGAGGGACGTTTTTTACACAGAGGGGGGTGGGGGCCTGGAATGCGCTGCCAAGTAGGGTGGTGGAGGCAGGCACGCTGACATCGTTTAAGACTTACCTGGATAGTCACATGAGCAGCCTGGGAATGGAGGGATACAAACGATTGGTCTAGTTGGACCAAGGAGCGGCACAGGCTTGGAGGGCCGAAGGGCCTGTTTCATGTGCTGTACTGTTCTTTGTTCTTTGTTCTTTGTTGATGGAAATAAATCATGCAAAGGCTGAGATTGAGATGGTCCTCGTGACAGGTACAGTTCCAGAATGTTCCATCTTCACACAGCGATGGATTATATTTATATTTTATCTCAGTCACACCAACCAGAGTGCTTCAAGTTGAAGTGAAAAGAGCTGATGGAAATTGGGATGTGTTACAGAGCACAGAGTATTGAAGTTGTTTCGTGTGAGATCAGGGAGTGGTCAGATATGGGATTGTTCCTGGGCTCACTCACTCAGAGTTAGTCCCAGATTGAATTATTGAATCACAACATCTGGAATAATTTCCTTCAATATTTGAATCGTTCTGTCTCCTGAGCTCTGAAATATGATGGGAATGGAAAACACAACAGACAGTGTGGAATACACACTGTACACTGTCGGAAGAACATGACACTCACTGGAGAAACCTGCTAATGGGGACTCCCCGTGTGGGGAGTAAAGTTTTCCCTTTTCCTGCCATTCCTGATAATCAAACACTGGAGATTGTGGCGGCGATGATTAAAAAGGTTGTTTCGCAATCCAGTTTGGTCTGACTCAGATCACTGCAAGTTCACACACAGATGGAGCTAGGTGAAGAAATTGTGACTCAGGTGTGAAGCAGCTTAATATTGGTAAGGTCATGGCTGATCTTACCAGGTCCAAAGATGTGCAGGTTAGGTTGATTGGCCATGTAAAATTTCCCCTTAGTGTCCCGGGATGTGTAGGCTAGAGGGATGTTTGGGGTAAATGTGTGGGGTTGTGGGGATAGGGCCTGGGGTGGGATTGTTGTCGGTGCAGGCTCGATGGGCCGAATGGCTTCTTCTCCTGCACTGTAGGGATTGTATAATTCCGTGATTCTATGATTCTGGTCCTTAAACTGGAGAAAGATTTCCAATCTAAAATTAGAATCCAGAGACTGAAGTTTCAATTCAGATCTCCTTAAAGACAGACTGGGAGCTGACATTGGGAATATCGACAGACTGAATCTGGTTTTGAGAAAATGATTGATTCAGACCTGACCTCTGTTAACTGGTGACCCTGTCACAGGTTTCTTTGTGGAGTAAATAAGACATTGTCTTCTCTTCTTTGTTTGTCTTTTGTTTCTCAAACTGCTGGGAATGTATTCTCGCTGTGAAATAAAGAGGGTGATGCATCACCACCTTTGGTCCCATGTTAGATTCTTACTCTGAAAATAAATCTGTGTCACTGGTCACATCACTAGTTTCATATCAGATAAACTCACTACATTTCAATGAATTGATTCTGTTAAAATATTGAGGTGTAAAAGTGAAGAATGAAAAAGAATGATTTGCTTTATTGTCACATGTATTAACAGACAGTGAAAAGTATTGTTTCTTGCGCGCTATACAGACAAAGCATACCATTCATAGAGAAGGAAACGAGAGAGTGCAGAATGTAGTGTTACAGTCATAGCCAGGGTGTAGAGAAAGATCAACTTAATGCAAGGTAAGTCCATTCAAAAGTCTGACAGCAGCAGGGAAGAAGCTGTTCTTGAGTCGGTTGGCATGTGATCTCAGACTTTTGTATCTTTTTCCCAGTGGAAGAAGGTGGAAGAGAGAATATCCGGGGTGTGTGGGGTCCTTAATTATGTTGGCTGCTTTGCCGAGGCAGTGGAAAGGGTAGACAGAGTCCATAGAAACCATAGAAACCTACAATGCAGAAGGAGGCCATTTGGCCCATCGAACCTGCACTGACAACAATCCCACCCAGGCCCCATCCCTGTAACCCCACATATTTACTGCTAATCCCATTAACCTACGCATCCCAGGATGCTAAGGGGCAATTTAGCACGGCTGATCAACCTGCACATCTTTGGAGTGTGGGAGGAAACCGGAGCACCCGGAGGAAACCCACACAGACACGGGGAGAACGTGCAGACTCCACACAGACAGTGACCTAAGCTGGGAATCGAACCTGGGTCCCTGGAACTGTGAGGCAGCAGTGCTAACCACTGTGCCACTGTGCCGAGTCAATGGATGGGAGGCTGGTTTGAAGAGACAGGGAGTAATTTATTGGGGGATGTAACACTTAGAGAGTGTGTCAGGTGACACCTCAAATCCCCGTGCAGCCTGACACTTCAAAGAACAAAAAGAAGAATAAATTACAGTACAGCAAAGGGACAGGCCCATCGGCCCTCCAAGCTCCTGCCGATCATGATGACCGAGGTTGTGAAGTTGAGTTGATGAAGATGTAAAGAATGTAAGGAAAATGCGAGAGGGGAAAAAAACATTGTGTGGTCCCTCTAAAAGCTGGTTTTGTTTCAGTGCTTGCAGGTTTAAAATGCAAAGTACATCCAAAGTCCCAGACTGAAACATTTGTATACAAAGCAAAACAGCAGGGTTGCTTTGGTAATAGGCTTCAGGCATTTGAATGTTTGAATTTTGCCCAATCAATTTAAAGCAGGCACTCAGCTACCAAGAACCTATAAGATTTGAATTTGATGAGGTGGAAAATATCAGACCAATCTTATTGTAGGAAAATTGATAGGTCATCAATTTACTTTGTTACTACGAGTGGGAAAAACAAGAACCAGAGGGCACAACCTCAGGCTGAAGGGACGATCCTTTAAAACAGAGATAAGGAGGAATTTCTTCAGCCAGTGAGTGGTGAATCTCTGGAACTCTTTGCCGCAGAAGGCTATGGAGGCCAGGTCATTGAGTGTCTTGAGATAGGTTCTCGATTGATAAGGAGATCAGGGGTTAAGGGGAAACGGCAGCAGAATGGGGATGAGAAAAAATTCAGCCATGATTGAATGGCTGATGAGCCATTCTGGCTTGATGGGCCGAATGGCCTAATTCTGCTCCTATGTCTTATGGCCTTCTGGTCTTCTCACAGATATATAAGAGAGTTCAAGAAAAAAAACAGTTAGTTCGTAACTGCCTCCTCTCAAATCGAGAGGGAGAGAACAGACTTCCACCCTACCAGCTGTATATATCTCTTAAGAGCACACACCATCTAACCAGTGAAAGGTACCAAATCAAAAAGAACTCACAGGCAGAGGGATCCACAGAAGAACTCCAACCATTTTCGAAAGCCACAAAACCTGGTTGCATTTGTTGCGATTGATGGAATTCTATTGTTCCCTTTTTCTTGTCAATGAATGGTCATTGTTTTTTTGTTTGAACAGCATTCCAGTAGAACCTTATTTTATTCAGTATGTGACTTGTTTAGTTAACGTTCCCGTTTAGTTTGATGAATAAATTGTTGTGTTCATTTTCAGGGGCATTTCAGGTATTTCTGTTAGTTAACCACTAAACGTTACTGAAGGTCAGTTCACATTCCCACACACTTTTAGCAAATTACAAGGTGAGGTATTTCCCTTTGGGGGATTCGGCGCTATGTCTCAAAAGGGGAACAACCTCCGTGTCGTAACACCTAACTAAACTAAAAAAACCCTTCTGCCCTTACTCGGTCCGTATCCCTCTATTTCCTTCCTATTCCTGCACCCATCCAGGTGCATCTTAAATGTTGCTAATGTGCCTGTTTCCACCATCTCCTCTGGCAGCGCGTTCCAGAAACCCACCACTTTCTGCGTGAAAAACCTCCCTCGCACATCCCTCTTAAACTTTTCATCTCTCACCTTGAACCTGTGCCCCCTTGTAATTGATACTACCATCCTGGGAAAAGCCTCTGACTATCCACCCTGTCTAAGCCTCTCATAATTTTGTAGAACTCTATCAGGTCTCCCCTCAGCCTCCATCATTCCAGTTTATTCACCTCTCCTCATAGCCAACACCCTCGAGACCAGACAACATCCTGGTGAACCTTCTTTGCACTCTCTCCCAAGCTTCCACGTCCTCCGGTAGTGTGGTGACCAGAACTGCATGCTATACTCCAAATGCGGCTGAACCAAGGCTTCATATAGCTGCAATATGATGTTCCAACTCTTATACTCAATGCCCCGGCTGATGAAGGCAAGCATGCCATATGCCTTCATAATTTCCTTTGCCACCTGTGTCACCACTTTTAGGAACTGTGGACGCCCAGATCCCTCTGTATGTTCATGTTCCCAAGGGTTCTGCCGTTTACAGTATAATTCACACCTAAATTTGATCCTCCAAAATGCATCACCTCGCATTTGTCTGGATTAAATCTCATCTTGGGACTTTCTGTGCCCAAGTCTCCAGTCTATCTATATCCTGTTGTATCCTCTGACAATCCCCGGAGCACTCAGAGGAAACCACACAGACATGAGGAGAATGTGCCAACGCCACACAGTCACCCAAGGCCGGAATTGAACCTGAGTCCCTGGCGCTGTGAGGCAGCAGTGCTAACCACTGTGCCTCCGTGCCGCCCCCATCATGAGGTTTAGAGCAGAACAACACCCCAGATTGTAGAGTAGTAAAAGCAAAGATGACAATGGCTTCAGTACATGGCTGGAATGTGACTGATGGACAGTTTAACAGTGGAGACAGGAGCATCAGCAGTAAATGATGTCCTGGGAGGTGTAGAAGAATGTGACACAGATTATGAACATGTCTTTAATAGATTTTTCTGAAGAGGTTCAGAAAGGAAACAGAGTTGGAGAAAGTCTGGAATAAGTTCGCCTACAGTACACCGTGTGCTTTGCATCGGAGTAAAAATTACAAAGAGTTAAGGGAGCTGGTAAATAAGCTGCAGAATGGAACTAATGGGGCGGCACGGTGGCACAGTGGTTAGCACTGCTGCTTCACAGCACCAGGGACCTGGATTCAATTCCCATCTTTCATTGGGAGCTGTCAACACTGCTCCCAATGTCAGGATAGGGTGTGAGGTGTTAAGAAAAAAACTACTGCTGTTGGACTAAAGTCTCCTGGTCCCCCCATGCCGACACTATAGTTAAGAAAGCCCACCAATGCTCTACTTTCTCAGAAGACGAAGGAAATTTGGTATGTCAGCTACGACTCTCATCAACTTTTACAGATGCATCATAGAAAGCATTCTTTCTGGTTGTATCACAGCTTGGTCTGGCTCCTGCTCTGCCCAAGACCACAAGAAACTACAAAAGGTTATGCATGTAGCCCAATCCATCACGCAAACCAGCTTCCCATTCGTTGACTCTGTCCACGCTTCCCACTGCCTCGGAAAAGCAGCCAGCATAAACAAGGACCCCACATACCCAGGACATTCTCTCTTCCACCTTCTCCCGTCGGGAAAAGATAAAAAAGTCTGAGGTCGCGTACCAACCGACTCAAGAACAGCTTCTTCCCTGCTGCTGTCAGACTTTTGACTGGACCTACCTCGCACTAAGTTGGTCTTTCTCTACACCCTAGCTATGACTGTAACACTACATTCTGCACTCTCTCCTTTCCTTCTCTATGAACGGTATGTTTTGTCTGTATAGCGCACAGGAAACAATACTTTTCACTGTATGTTAATACATGACAATAATAAATCAAATCAAATCAAATCAAAAAGATTGGAGTGAGATATTGATTTACAGTCAGAAAGTGCCAGACCAAGTGAGGAGTTAGAAGATGCAGTGGGGACTTTGAGGAAGTTAATTCAGCCACAAGGTGGCGCCTCCCCTGAAGCAGACCATTCCCCGTGTTTAGCTAAAATCAAACAACCCGAGACTCTAATCAGCGAGCTGCTGTCATTCCTGTCTCAAAAACCAGGACAGCTGAAAGCACTCCCCCTTCTCGTCCGCCTCTCCTGTGTGATAAGGGAAAGATCATAAAAGAAATTCTAACTGTGCCCGAAATCAAAATGATTGTGTTTGAATTTGAGATTAAACTGTACACGCAGAATTGTGAAGGCCGATTTGTTCCCAAAATATGAAGATAAGCCTGCAGTTTAGCAGCGTTTCAATGTGAACATTCCATAAGTTCACATTGGAAACTTATGTTCCCTGACAATTTTCCAGCAATGGTCCTGAAGACTTGTGCTCTAGAACTTGCCGTGCTGCTCGCCAAACTGTTCCAGTGCAGCTAAAACACTGGCATCTATCTGGCAATGTGGGAAATTGCCCATGTACGTCCCGTACAGAACGAAAGCAGAACAAATCCAAAGTGGCCAATTACTGCCCCATCAGTCTACTCTTGAACTGTAGAAACAACAGTGCAATCAAACAACTCTTGCTGAGCATCGACCCGCTCATTGATATTCAGTTTGGGTTCCGCCATGGCCACGCCTCACCTCATTACATGCTTGGTTCAAATTTGGACAAAAGAGCTGAATTCCAGAGGTGAGGTGAGCGACTGCCCTTGACATCAAAGCCACATTTGACCATGTGGGGCATCAAGGAGCCCCAGCAAAACTGGAGTTAGCGGGAATCATGGGGAAAATTCTCTGCTGATAAGAATTTTAGACTCTTAAACAAGATGGCGTCGAAGCGAGGTGACTTCTTGCGAGCTGTCCCCAGCAACAAGTCCTCTCATTCTATCTTCTACTCTTGTTCCATGCTTTTAAAACTGAACTCTAACTCTTTTAACTATTGTATTTCAAAAGGAACATGTACAATTGGAGACCGTAAATGAAGTATTGTCTTTATGCTTACCCAAAAGTAGTGGTCATAAATAATACCATGAAAGACATGGAAATGCTGAAAAAAGTAACTCCTAATAAAAACAAAGAACAGTACAGCACAGGGACAGGCCTGCGCCGATCACGTTGTCCTATCTAGACCAACCGCCTTTATCCTCTACTCCACGCCTATTCATATGTCTACCAGATAAGTGCTGAATGTGGCTAACGTATCTGCCTCAACCATCTCACTTGGCAGCGCATTCCAGGCCCCCACCACCCCCATCTCCACTGAACCTTTCCCCCCCTATCTTGAACTTGTGCCCCTTGCAATTGTCATTTCTGCTCTGGGAATAAGTTTTCAACTCTTCACCCTATTTATACCTCTCATAATTGTGTAGACTTCTATCAGGTTGCCTCTCAGCCTTCGTCTTTCCAGGGAGAACAATCCCAGTTTATTCAATCTCTCTTCATAGCTATTATCCTCCATTCCAGGCAACATCCTGGTAAAGGTTTTCAGTACTCCTTCCAAAGCTTCCACATCCTTCTGGTAGTGTGGTGACCAGAATTGAATACAGTGGCCTAGCCAACGTTTCATACAACTGTAACATATTTTACCAATGTTTATACTCGATGCCCCAGCTGATGAAAGCAAGCATGCCATATACTTCCTTCAACACCTTTTCCACCTGCGCTGCCACTTTTAAGGATCTGTGGACCTGTACTCTCAGATCTCTCTCGCTGTGTTTATTCTCCTGATGGTTCTGCCATTTATTTTATAGCTCCCACCTGAATTGGATCGACCAAAATGCATCCCCTCGCACCTGTCTGGATTAAATTCCATCTGCCATTTCTCCGCCCAATTATTCAGCCTATCTATATCCTGCTGTATTCTCTGATAATCTTCATCGTGATCCGCAACTCCACCAATCTTAGTATCATTTGCAAACTTGCTAATCAGACCAGCTACATTTTCTTCCAGGTCATTTATATATATTACAAACAACACTGATCCCTGCGCATACCACTAGTTAGAGACCTCCATTCAGAAAAACACCCTTCCACCGCCCCCCTCTGTCTTCTTTGGCCAAGCCAGTTCTGAATCCATCTAGCTAGTTCACCCCTGATCCCATGTGATTGAATCTTTTGCATCAGCCTGCCATGAGGGACCTTGTCAAATGCTTTACTGAAGTCTGTGTAAACATCATCCACGGCCGTTCCCTCATCAATCATTTTTGTCACATCCTCAAAAAACACAAGTAGTGAGACATGACCTCCCTCATACAAAACCATGCTGTCTGTCGCTGATAAGACCATTCAGTTCCAAATGTGTATAGTTCCTATCCCTAAGAATCTTCTCCAACAATTTCACTATCACTGACGTCAAGTTCACTGACCTAATAATTACCTGGGTTATCCTTGCTACCCTTCTTAAATAACGGGACAACATTGGCTATCCTCCAATCCTCTGGGACCTCAACTATGATGTGGAGATGCTGGCGTTGGACTGGGGTAAACACAGTAAGAAGTCTAACAACACCAGTTTAAAGTCCAACAGGTTTATTCGGTAGCAAAAGCCACGAGCTTTCGGAACAGGCTGTCCCTTCATCAAGTGGGTGGGAGTTCTGATTACAAACAAGGCACAAAGACACAAACTCAATTTACATGAATAATGATTGGAATGTCAGCCTTTACAGCTAATCAAGTCTTAAAGGTACAGACAATGTGAGTGGAGGGAGCATTAAGTACAGGTTAAAGAGATGCGTATTGTCTCCTGAACAACTGAACAACGAGGAACACTACAGACAGTTACCCGCAGATCCGACCAAAGAACACACCCGTCAACTCAGCACTCTGATCAAGACTTTTGATCCGGACCTTCAGAACACCTTTCGTGCTCTCATCCCACGTACTCCCCGCGTTGGAGATCTCTACTGCCTCCCGAAGATACACAAGGCAAACACACCCGGCCGTCCCATCGTATCGGGCAATCGGACCCTGTGAGAGAACCTCTCCGGCTATGCCGAGGGCATCCTGAAACCCATTGTACAAAGAACCCCCAGCTTTTGTCGCGACACTACGGACTTCCTACAGAAACTCAGCACACATGGAGCAGTTGAACCAGGAGCACTCCTCGTCACAATGGATGTCCCAGCACTCTACACCAACATCCCCCACGATGATGGCATTGCTGCAACTGCCTCAGTACTCAACGCCGACAACTGCCAGTTTCCAGATGCAATTTTACAACTCATCCGCTTCATCCTGGACCACAATGTCTTCACCTTCAACAACCAGTTCTTCATCCTGACACATGGAACAGCCATGGGGACAAAATTCACATCTCAATATGCCAACATCTTCATGCACAGGTTCAAACAAGTCTTCTTCACCGCACAGGACCTTCAATCGATGCTATACACTAGATACATCGATGACATTTTCTTCCTTTGGAGTCATGGTGAGCAATCACTGAAACAGCTATATGATGACATCAACAAGTTCCATCCCACCATCAGACTCACCATGGACTACTCTCCGGAATCAGTTGCATTCTTGGACACACGCATCTCCATTAAGGACGGTCACCTCAGCACCTCACTGTACTGCAAGCCCACGGATAACCTCACGATGCTCCACTTCTCCAGCTTCCACCCTAAACACATTAAAGAAGCCATCCCCTACGGACAAGCCCTCCGTATACACAGGATCTGCTCAGATGAGGAGGATCGCAACAGACACCTCCAGATGCTGAAACATGCCCTCATAAGAACAGGATATGGCACTCGGCTCATCAATCGACAGTTCCAACGCGCCACAGTGAAAAACCGCACCAACCTCCTCAGAAGACAAACACGGGACACAGTGGACAGAGTACCCTTCGTCGTCCAGTACTTCCCCAGAGCGGAGAAGCTATGACATCTCCTCCGGAGCCTTCAACATGTTATTGATGAAGACGAACATCTCGCCAAGTCCATCCCCACACCCCCACTTCTTGCTTTCAAAAAACTGCACAACCTCAAACAGACCATTGCCAGCAGCAAACTACCCAGCCTTCAGGAGAACAGTGACCACGACACCACACAACCCTGCCACAGCAATCTCTGCAAGACGTGCCGAATCATCGACACGGATGCCATCATCTCATGTGAGAACACCATCCACCAGGTACACGGTACCTACTCAAAGAACAAAGAACAAAGAACAGTACAGCACAGGAAACAGGCCCTTCGGCCCTCCAAGCCTGTGCCGCTCCTTGGTCCAACTAGACCAATCGTTTGTATCCCTCCATTCCCAGGCTGCTCATGTGACTATCCAGGTAAGTCTTAAACGATGTCAGCGTGCCTGCCTCCACCACCCTACTTGGCAGCGCATTCCAGGCCCCCACCACCCTCTGTGTAAAAAACGTCCCTCTGATGTCTGAGTTATACTTCGCCCCTCTCAGCTTGAGCCCGTGACCCCTCGTGATCGTCACCTCCGACCTGGGAAAAAGCTTCCCACTGTTCACCCTATCTATACCCTTCATAATCTTGTATACCTCTATTAGATCTCCCCTCATTCTCCGTCTTTCCAAGGAGAACAACCCCAGTCTACCCAATCTCTCCTCATAGCTAAGACCCTCCATACCAGGCAACATCCTGGTAAACCTTCTCTGCACTCTCTCCAATGCCTCCACGTCCTTCTGGTAGTGCGGCGACCAGAACTGGACGCAGTACTCCAAATGTGGCCTAACCAGCGTTCTATACAGCTGCATCATCAGACTCCAGCTTTTATACTCTATACCCCGTCCTATAAAGGCAAGCATACCATATGCCTTCTTCACCACCTTCTCCACCTGTGTTGCCACCTTCAAGGATTTGTGGACTTGCACACCTAGGTCCCTCTGTGTTTCTATACTCCTGATGACTCTGCCATTTATTGTATAACTCCTCCCTACATTATTTCTTCCAAAATGCATCACTTCGCAGTTATCTGGATTAAATTCCATCTGCCACCTCTCCGCCCAATTTTCCAGCCTATCTATATCCTGCTGTATTGCCCGACAATGCTCTTCGCTATCCGCAATTCCAGCCATCTTCGTGTCATCCGCAAACTTGCTGATTACACCAGTTACACCTTCTTCCAAATCATTTATATATATCACAAATAGCAGAGGTCCTAGTACAGAGCCCTGCGGAACACCACTGGTCACAGACCTCCAGCCGGAAAAAGACCCTTCGACCACTACCCTCTGTCTCCTATGGCCAAGCCAGTTCTCCACCCATCGAGCCACTTCTCCTTGTATCCCATGAGCCTTAACCTTCTTAACCAACCTGCCATGTGGGACTTTGTCAAATGCCTTACTGAAATCCATATAGACGACATCCACGGCCCTTCCTTCATCAACCGTTTTTGTCACTTCCTCAAAAAACTCCACCAAATTTGTAAGGCACGACCTCCCTCTTACTCCCTCTTACTCTTACAACTCGGCCAACGTTGTCTACCTGATACGCTGCAGGAAAGAATGTCCTGAGGCATGGTACATTGGGGAAACCATGCAGACGCTACGACAATGGATGAATGAACACCGCTCAACAATATCCAGGCAAGAGTGTTCCTGTTGGGGAGCACTTCAGCGGTCACGGGCATTTAGCCTCTGATCTCCGGGATAAGCGTTCTCCAAGGCGGCCTTCACGACACACAACAGTGCAGAGCCGCTGAGCAGAGACTGATAGCCAAGTTCCGCACACATGAGGATGGCCTCAACCGGGGCATTGGGTTCATGTCACACTATCTGTAACCCCCACAACCTGCTTGGATGCGCAAAATCTCACTAGCTGTCCTGTCTGGAGGCAATACACATCTCTTTAACCTGTGCTTATTGCTCCCTCCACTCACATTGTCTGTACCTTTAAGACTTGATAAGTTGTAAAGGCTCACATTCCAATCATTATTCATGTAAATTGAGTTTGTGTCTTTGTGCCTTGTTTGTAATCAGAACTCCTACCCACCTGACAAAGGGACAGCCTGTTCCGAAAGCTCGTGGCTTTTGCTACCAAATGAACCTATTGGACTTTAACCTGGTGTTGTTAGACTTCTTACTGTGTTTACCTCAACTATGGCCAATGAGGAAAGAAAGATTTCTGTTCAAGGCCCAGCAATTTCCTCTCTTGTCTCCCTCAGTAATCTGGGATAGATAGCATCTGGCTCTGGGGATTTGTCTAACTTAATTTTTTAATACACCTGACACTTCTTCCCTCGTAATGATGACTTGCTCTAAAGGGTTTACATATCCCTCCGAGACACCATCAATCAACGTGTCCCTCTCCATTGTGAATACTGATGCAAAATACTCATTAAGGATCTCACTCACTTCCTTTGTTTCTATGTATAGTTTCCCTCCTTTGTTCTTGAGTGGACCAACCCTTTCTCTAGTTACCCTCTTGTTCCGTATATATGTATAAAATGCATTTGGATTCTTCTTAATCCTACCTGCCAAGGACATTTTGTGATCTCTTTATGCCCTCCTAACTCCCTGTTTGAGTTATTTTCTACTTTCCCTGTACTCTTCAAGTGCTTAATCTGTTTCTAGTTACCAAGACCTCATGTATGCATCCTTTTTTTGACTAGACTCACAATTTCCCTGGTAATCCACGGTTTCTGAATCCCACCTTTCCTGTCCTTCCTTTTCACAGGCACATGCCTGTCCTGCACTCCGATCAACTGCTCCTTCAAAGACTCCCACATGCCAGATGTGGATTTACCCTCAAATAGCCTCTCCCAAACAACAACCACCAAATCCTACCTAATCTAGCTGCAATTAGCCTTCCCCCAATTTAGCACCTTAACCCTCGGGCAACACTTGTCCTTTTCTATGAGTATCCGAAAACATACAGAATTGTGGTCACTGTTCACCACATGTTCCCCCACTGCAACTTTGATGACCTGGCCAGGCTTATTCCCTAATACCAGCTTCAGTATAGCCCCCTCTCTAGTTAGACTATCGACGTATTGTTCCAAAAAATCCTTCCTGGACACATTTAACAAATTCCTCACCATCCGGACCCCAAGCGCTAAGGGATTTCCAGTCAACATTAGGAAAATTAAAGTCTCTCACTGCAACAACCCTATTATTTCTACATCTGTCCGGAATCTGCTTACATATCCATTCTTCAACTTCCCATGGGCTGTTGGGAGGCCCTGTAGTACACGCCTGTGTGGTCCTCGGTATGGTTAAAATGCTTCATTTTGAGGCATTTCTGCATTATATAACTAATTGTGTTATGCTTTAAGTTAATTTGGCCACACCAGCTTGGAATTCTGGGTCCAGCCGAGAGACTTAGCTGAATTCTCTGAAAGTACAGTGTAAAGTAAGCAGAAGCTTTCTCCTGGCCACAGAAGCAAGTTGTTGATGTATCTGGAGACTGCTTGCACCCAGCATTGTAATCATATCAGATCATTATTCAGTTATATTGTAGTCACAGTTCGATGTTCAGATAGTTCGATCCAGACTATGTTTTGAGTTGTTCGATCCAGCGCTGGCTTTTGCTGCTTTCTCTCTCTCCCTCTCTCTCTTGATTTGATTTGATTTGATTTATTATTGTCACATGTATTAACATACAGTGAAAAGTATTGTTTCTTGCATGCTATACAGACAAAGCATACCGTTCAGAGAGGGAAACGAGAGAATGCAGAATGTAGTGTTACAGTCACAGCTAGGGTGTAGAGAGCGATCAACTTAATGCAAGGTAAGTCCATTCAAAAGCAGCAGGGAAGAAGCTGTTCTTGTGTCAGTTGGTATGTGACCTCAGACTTTTGTATCTTTTTCCCGAAGGAAGAAGGTGGAAGAGAGAATGTCCGGGGTGCATGGGGTCCTTAATTATGCTGGCTGCTTTGCTGAGGCAGCGGGAAGTGTAGACAGAGTAATCCTTATTTCGCTTTCGGGGAAATGCTTACAAAAGATGCTTAAATAAAGGAGTATTTACTCTGGACCAGTCATCCTCAAGTTCATTCTGAAGAAGTAAACAGACCCTTCAGTGTCTGTTCTTCATAGTGACTGCCCCTTCAAACAACGCTATAGAGAAAATATTGGGAGCAAGGCAAGCAATGTGAAAAAGACAAGCTTAAAGGTTCTGTGTCTTAATGCATGGAGCATTTGCAATAAAGTGGATGAACTAACCGTGTAGATAGATATAAACGGGTACGATATAATTGGGATTACAGAGACATGGCTGCAGGGTGATCAGGTTATTCAATATATAGGAAGGACAGGCATAAAGGAAAAGGTGGTGGAGTGACACTGCTGGTTAAAGAGGAACTAAATACAATAGTGAGAAAGGATATTAGCTCTGACAACATAGAGTCTGTATGGGGAGAGTTGAGAAATACCAAGGGGCAAAAAACATCAGTGGGTGTCATATATAGACCCCCAAACTGCACTGGTGATGTTGGGAATGGCATTAAGCGCAAAATCAGAGATGCATGTGATAAGGGAATATCGATGATCACGGGTGATTTTAATCTGCACATAGATTGGGCAGATCAAATTAGCCATAATGCCGTAGAGGAGGAATTCTTGGAGTGTATACGGGATGGTTTTCTTGACCAATATGTGGAGGAACCAACGAGAGAGCAGGCCATCTTAGACTGGGTACTGTGTAATGAGAAGGGAATCATTGCCAATCTAGTTGTATGAGAGCCCTTGGGGATGAGCGACCATAACATGATAGAATTTTTTATCGGGATGGAGAGTGAAGTCGCTGATTTGGAGACTCGGGTGATGAATCTTAATAAAGGAAACTATGAGGATATGAGGCATGAGTTGGCTTTGATAGATTGGGGAGAGTTACTTAAAGGGATGACAGTGGATAGGTAATGGCAAACATTCAAGGAACACATGGGGGAACTACAGTGCCTGTTTATTCCTGTCTGGCACAAAATTAAAATGGGTAAGAGGGCTAATCCATGGCTAACAAAGGAAATTAGAGAGAGTATCCGATCTAAGGAAGAAGCATACTGATTAGCCAAGAAAAATAATGGGTCTGAGGATTGTGAGCAGAATCAGAATTCAGCAAAGAAGGACCAAGGGATTGATTAAGAAGGGGAAAGTACAGTACGAAAGTAAGCTTGCAGGTAACATAAAGACTGACACTAAGAGTTTCTGTAGATACGTGAAGAGAAAGAGGTTGGTGAAGACAAATGTAGGTCCCCTACAGACAGAAACGGGGGAATGTATAATAGGGGATAAAGAAATGGCCGAGCAACTGAATGCATACTTTGGTTCTGTCTTCACAAAAGAGGACACAAATCAGATGCCGGAAATGTTGGAGGATGCAAGATTTAATGAGAGGGAAGAATTAAGGGAGATCAATATTAGTAGAGAAATGGTACTGGGAAAGTTGAGGGGATTGAAGGCCCAGAGCCTGATAATCTACATCCCAGAGTACTTAAGGAAGTGGCTCTAGAAATAGTGAATGCATTGTTGGTCATCTTCCAGGATTTTATAGACTCTGGAACAGTCCCTGCAGATTGGAGGGTAGCTAACATTACTCCAATATTCAAAAAGGAGGTCGAGAGAAAACAGGGAATTATAGACCAGGAAGCTTAACATTGCTAGTGGGGAAAATTCTTGAAACCATTACCAAGGACTTTATAGCGAAGCATTTAGAAAGCAGTGGCAGGATCAGACAGAGCCAGTATGGATTTATGAAGGGGAAATCATGCTTGACAAATCTGTTGGAATTCTTTAGAGTTCTTCTCAACTAATTCTTCTCAACTAAAAGAGTTGAGAAGGGGGAACCAGTAGATGTGGTATATTTGGACTTTCAGAAAGTGTTTGACAAAATCCCGCACAAGAGATTATCGTGCAAGATTAAAACTCATGTGATTAGAGGAAGTGTCTGGAGATGGATAGAAAACAGGTTGGCAGAGAGAAAACAAAGAGTAGGAATTAATGGGTGCTTTATCAAAGTTTGCAGATGATACCAAGTTGGGTGGGAGGCTGAATTGTGACAAGAATGCAGAGATCGTTCAGAGTGATCTGGACAGGTTGGGTGAGTGGGCAAATCAATGGCAGATGCAGTGTAATTTGGATAAAAAGCATATAAAATAGTATAAGATAATAGCATATAAAAAAAGCAATATTACAATAATTATGGAAGACTTCAATGTGCAGATAGACTGGGAAAATCAGGTAGGTAATGGATCCCAAGAAAAGGAATTTGTGGAATGTCGAAGAGATGGTTTTTGGAGCAGCTTGTGACAGAGCCTACGAGGGAACAGGCAATTCTGGATTTGGTGATGGTGAGGCAGACTTAATTAGGGAACTGAAGGTGAAGGAACCCAAAGGGAGCAGTGACCACAACATCATAGAATTTACCCAGCCGTTTGAGAGGAAGAAGCTGGAATCAGATGTATGAGTATTGACGGTAGCTGGCCAGAGTTGATGGGAAAGGGAAGACAGTGGAACAGCAATGGCAGGAGATTTTGAGAGTTATTCGGGAGGCACAACAGAAATTCATCCCAAGGAGGAGGAAACATGCTAAGGGGAGGATGAGGCATCCATGGCTGATGAGGGAAGTCAAGGACAGCATAGAAGCAAAAGGAAAAGCTTACAAAGTGGCAAGGATTAGTGGGAAGCCAGAGGATTGGGAAGTCTTTAAAAGCGAACAGAGGACAACTAAAAAAGCAATAAGGGGGGAAAAGATGAAATATGAGTGTAAGCTAGCTACTAATATAAAAGAAGATAGGAAGAGTTCTTTTTTCAATATACAAAAGGTAAGAGAGAGGCAAAAATAGCCATTGGACTATTGGAAAATGAGGCTGAAGAAGTAATAATAGGAAAAAAAAAGGCAGAGGAATTGAACAGTTACTTTGTATCAGTCTTCACGGTGGAAGACACCAGTGGAATGCCAGAGCTCCAGGAGAGTCAGGGGGCACAGGTGAGTACAATGGCCATCACTCAGAAGATGGTTCTGGGGAAACTGAAAAGTCTGAAGATCGATAAATCACCTGGACCGGATGGACTACACGCCAGGGTTCTAAAAGAGATAGCTGAGGAAATTGTGGAGGCATTGGTGGTGATCTTTCAGGAATCACTGGAGGCAGGGAGGGTAATCACAGTAAGAGTTTTAACAACACCACGTTAAAGACCAACAGGTTTATTTGGTAGCAAATGCCATTCGCTTTCGGAGCGCTGCTCCTTCATCAGATGGAGTGGAAATCTGCTCTCAAACCTGGCATACAGAGACACAAAATCAAGTTACAGAATACTGATTAGAATGTGAATCTTTACAGCTAATCAGGTCTTAAAGATATAGACAATGTGAGTGGAGGGAGCATTAAGCACAGGTTAAAGAAATGTGTATTTTCTCCAGACAGCACAGCCAATGAGATTCTGCAAGTCTAGGGGGCAAGCAGTGGGGGTTACCGATAGTGTGACATAAACCCAAGATCCCGGTTTAGGCCGTCCTCATGTGTGTGGAACTTGGCTATCAGTTTCTGCTCAGCGACTCTGCGCTGTCGTGTGTCGTGAAGGCCGCCTTGGAGAACGCTTACCCGAAGATCAGAGGCTGAATGCCCGTGACCGCTGAAGTGCTCCCCCACAGGAAGAGAACAGTCTTGCCTGGATATTGTCGAGCGGTGTTCATTCATCCGTTGTCGTAGCGTCTGCATGGTTTCCCCAATGTACCATGCCTCAGGACATCCTTTCCTGCAGCGTATCAGGTAGACAACGTTGGCCGAGTTGCAAGAGTAGGTACCCGTGTACCTGGTAGATGGTGTTCTCACGTGAGATGATGGCATCCGTGTCGATGATCCGGGACCACAACTTTTCACAATATGCATTCACGATTTGGAGGAAGGAACTGAAGGCACTGTTGCGAAGTTTGCAGATGATACAAAGATATGTAGAGGGACAGGTAGTATTGAGGGAGCAGGGTGGCGGCAGAAGGACTTGGACAGGTTAGGAGAGTGGGCAAAGAAGTGGCAGATGGAATACAATGTGGAAAAGTGTGAGGTTATGCACTTTGGAAGGAGGAATGGTGGCAGAGACTATTTTCTAAATGGAAAAATGCTTTGGAAATCAGAAACACAAAGGGACTTGGGATTCATTGTTCAAGATTTTCGGAAGGTTAATGTACAGGTTCAGTCGGCAGTTAGGAAGTGATGCGCGTTATCACACACGAGGCTTGAGATGCTCAAGGAAATAAAGGCTTTTATTTACTATTACAACGAAGCTACCATGTACAGTACACGATCCCAGACTGAGGGGTCCCAGACAGAGCAGTGACCTTTATACCTCTCCCAGGAGGCGGAGCCCGACTGGGATGTACCATAATAACTATAATACAGGTGTAACAGCCCAACCCTAACCCCAACAGCAACAAGTAGAACAACCCATCCCTAACCCCAACAGCAACATATATACATACTCGTAGTACTGGCCAGACCATGGCTCAGTACTACCTAGTGGGAACCAACGATGGTTCACCACATTCACCCCTCCTTTGAAGACAAAGGCCGGCGGGGTACAAAAAAACAGAATAATTTGTCATCAGTCTATAAGTTCAGACGGTCAGGGGGACCGCACCGTCGTTGTGACCTCCTCAACACCGGTGATGACACCGGAGTAGGCACTCGCGGTGGCGTTCTCCCCAAGGCAATGTCCAACGGTTCCTCCACAGTCTCACGGGCCGGCTGACCCCGAGGTGATGATAATCCGTTGAGTTCCGACACGCCCTGAAGTGGTGACCATCTCCTGGACTCAGGCAAGCTGTACACGGGAGTAAAAGGGTTAAGTAATTGTCCTGATGCTGCCCGCACCGCGTCCGGAGGGGAAACAATAGTTGGGGGGTCTCTAACAGGAGGTATGGGAGCGACAGGGGTTTCTACGTCCCCTGCTGGCGCCAGGTCTCGAATCGAGACCGTGTCCTCTCGCCCGTCAGGGTATGCCACATAGGCATACTGAGGGTTGGCGTGGAGGAGATGGACCTGTTCGACCAATGGGTCGGACTTGCGGGCCCTTACATGTCGCCGCAGGAGGACAGGTCCTGAGTACGTCAACCAAGACGGTAATGAGGTCCCAGAGGAAGACTTCCGAGGGAATGAAAACAGCCTCTCATGAGGAGTAGCGTTGGTTGCCGTACACAGGAGTGAGCGTATGGAATGGAGCGCATCAGGGAGCACCTCTTGCCAACGGGAGACTGGAAGGCTTTTTGACTTCAACGCCAGTAAGACAGCCTTCCAGACTGTAGCATTCTCACGTTCCACCTGTCCGTTACCCCTAGGGTTGTAGCTCGTGGTTCTACTAGAGGCAATCCCGTATGAGAGCAGGTATTGCCTCAAGTCATCGCTCATGAACGACGAGCCCCTATCGCTGTGAATGTAGCAGGGGTACCCGAACAGAGTAAAAAGATCACGGAATGCCTTGATAACCGTGGCAGCGGATGTATCAGAGCAGGGAATAACAAAAGGGCATCTCGAGTACTCATCAATGATGTTGAGGAAGTACACATTCCGATCTGTCGAGGGAAGGGGGCCCTTAAAGTCGATACTCAGTCTTTCGAAGGGACGAGTGGCCTTGACTAGTTGTGCCCGGTCAGGTCGGTAAAAGTGCGGTTTGCATTCCGCGCATACCCGACAACTTCTCGTTATGGACCTGACATCCTCCACCGAGTAGGGCAGATTGCGGGCTTTTACGAAGTGGTAGAGCCGAGTGACCCCAGGATGGCATAGGTCATTATGGAGAGCCTGCAAACGGTCCTCCTGTATACTGGCGCATGTTCCACGTGACAGGGCATCTGAGGGCTCGTTGAGTTTCCCTGGACGATACATGATGTCGTAATTATAGGTGGAGAGTTCGATTCTCCACCGCAAGATCTTGTCGTTCTTGATCTTGCCCCGCAGCGTGTTATTGAACATGAACGCCACGGACCGCTGGTCCGTGATCAGGGTGAACCGTTTTCCCGCCAAGTAATGGCGCCAATGCCTGACGGCCTCCACAATGGCCTGGGCCTCCTTTTCCACCGCTGAATGTCGAATTTCGGGGCCTTGGAGGGTGCGGGAAAAAAAGGCGACGGGCCTGCCCGCCTGGTTAAGTGTGGCGGCCAGGGCGAAATCAGATGCATCGCTCTCCACCTGAAAGGGGATGGACTCATCAACAGCGTGCATTGTGGCTTTCGCAATGTCGGCTTTTAGTGTATCAAAGGCCAATCGAGCCTCTGGTGTTAGGGGAAAAGAGGTGGACTTGATGAGCGGACGGGCTTTGTCCGCGTAATTGGGAACCCACTGTGCATAGTACGAGAAGACGCCTAAGCATCTTCTCAGTGCTTTTGCGCTAGTGGGCAGGGGAAGTTCAAGGAGGGGACGCATACGGTCTGGATCAGGGCCAATGACCCCGTTTTCCACCACGTATCCGAGGATGGCTAAACGGCGCGTACGAAATACACACTTCTCCCTGTTGTAGGTCAGATTCAGGCGAGATGCAGTGTGTAGGAACATCAGGAGATTTGTGTCGTGGTCCTGCTGGTCATGGCCGCAGATGATGACGTTATCCAGGTACGGGAAGGTAGCCCGCAGTCCGTTATGGTCCACCATTCGGTCCATAGCACGCTGGAAGACCGAGACCCCATTGGTGACACCAAAAGGAACCCTGAGAAAGTGATACAAGCGACCATCCACCTCAAAAGCCGTGTATTGTCGGTCTTCTGGGCGAATGGGCAGTTGGTGGTAGGCAGACTTGAGGTCTATGGTAGAGAACACCCGGTACTGCGCAATCTGGTTGACCATGTCAGATATGCGCGGGAGGGGATACGCATCCAGCTGCGTGTATCTATTAATGGTCTGACTATAGTCAATGACCATCCGGAGTTTGTTCCCACTCTTGACCACCACGACCTGCGCTCTCCATGGACTAGCGCTAGATTGTATGATCCCTTCCTTGAGGAGCCGCTGAACTTCAGATCAAATGAAGATCCGATCCTCAGCGCTGTAACGCCTACTCTTAGTCGCGATGGGTTTGCAGCCTGGCACAAGATTCTGGAACAGGGAGGGTGTGGTCATCTTCAGCGTCGAGAGGCTACAGGCGTTGGGCAATTTAGAAGCTGCTGTTCTCCCACTGAAAGCGGAGGGAGTGGCCCACCGTACTGTAGGGTTACACTCTTCAAGTGGACCATGAAATTTAGTCCGAGGAGTATTGGCGCGCAAAGGTGATGTAACACCAGGAGCTTGAAGTGCTCGTAAACCATGCCCTGCACCGTTAAATTTACCACGCAACTCCCTAGCACGGTGACAGACCGGGACCTTGATGCCATCGAAATCGTCTGTTTGACAGGTTGGATCTGGAGGCCACACCGCTTCACAGTGTCTGGGTGAATAAAACTCTCAGTGCTCCCACTGTCAAACAGACAATAAATCAAGTGTTTGTTTACCTGAATGTCCATCATAGACTTGTCGAGTCTGTGAGGCTTGGCCTGGTCCAGGATGATCGACGCCACTGTTGGTTCGTGAGCGCCACTGCAGGCAGCTGAGATAGGTGAAGATGACCCCTGCTGGTCGTTTGTGGTCGGTGCCGACCAATATGGCTGCTCCCATAGGTCGCCAGTGGGTGATGGCGCCAAAATCAGCAACCCCTAGTGGTCGCGCATCTCCTGCGACTCCGTCGACTGTAATGGCGGCGTCGTGTCCTCGCACGTGGATGAAACTCTCGACGATGCCGACGACGAAGAACCGGGCTCTGGGGTGTCGCAGGCTGCACTGCTGTTCCTGGAAGTAAGTTTGGATCGGCATACCTTCGAATAGTGCCCCTTCTTACCGCAGGCAGAGCACAACACAGCTTTAGCGGGACATCGTTGCCGAGTGTGCTTCACTCCCCCACAGAAGTAACACCGCGGGCCGCCTGGAGCTGCTGCCGTCGTCAGGCCCGAGTGTGGTCACGCCATCACGCAGCTTTTCGAACCCGAGGGACGAGGAGGGATCAGCGACTGCTCCTGCCACGTTGTCTCCACGTGGTCTTCGGGATACAATACTAGGCTTTTGGAGGCCGTCTCCAATGTATCCGCTAGTTCTATCGACTTAGTGAGATCAAGATTACCTTGCTCCAACAGTCTGAGTCGGATATAAGATGATCCGATTCCCGCCACAAACGCATCTCGAGCGAGGTCGTTCATGTTCTGGTCTGCCGACACTGCTTTGCAGTTACAGCCCCTGGCTAGCTGTAGGAGCTCGTTCGCGTACTGTTCCGTCGTTTCGCCAGGCTGCCGTCGTCGAGTGGCTAAGAGGTATCGAGCATGCATCTCGTTTGGCGGTTTAATGTAACGCTTCTTAAGAAGCTCGAGGGCCCCTGTGTAGTCGGTGGCCGCCCGGATCGCGAGATATACGGTGTCGTTTACCCTCGCGTGGAGGACCCGGAGTCTGTCGTCGTCTGTGGTGACCGCTGCGGAGGCTGCAAGGTAGTCCTCAAAACATTTCAACCAGTGGTCGAAGGTGTTAGAGGCGTCCGCCACACATGGATCCAGTGTAAGACGTTCGGGTTTTAACATGTGCTCCATACTCTCTGTATCGTTTTCTTTTTTTTTAACGACGAGAGTTTAATTAATAGTAAATAAAATTGATGCGCTTTATCACACACGAGGCTTGAGATGCTCAAGGAAATAAAGGCTTTTATTTACTGTTACAACGAAGCTACCATGTACAGTACACGATCCCAGACTGAGGGATCCCAGACAGAGCAGTGACCTTTATACCTCTCCCAGGAGGCGGAGCCCGACTGGGATGTACCATAATAACTATAATACAGGTGTAACAGCCCAACCCTAAGCCCAACAGCAACAAGTAGAACAACCCATCCCTAACCCCAACAGCAACATATATACATACTCGTAGTACTGGCCAGACCATGACTCAGTACTACCTAGTGGGAACCAACGATGGTTCACCACAGGAAGGCAAATGCAAGGTTAACATTCCTGTCACGAGGGCTAGAATACAAGAGCATGGAGGTACTTCTGAGGCTGTATAAGACTCTGGTCAGACCCCATTTGAAGTATTGTGAGCAGTTTTGGGCACCGTATCTAAGGAAGGATGTGCTGGCCTTGGAAAGGGTCCAGAGGAGGTTCACAATAATGATCCCTGGAATGAAGAGTTTGTCGTATGAGGAACGGTTGAGGACTCTGGGTCTGTACTCATTGGAGTTTAGAAGGATGAGAGGGGATCTTATTGAAACTTGCAGGACACTGCGAGGCCTGGATAGAGTGGACGTGTAGAGGATGTTTCCACTAGTAGGATAAACTAGAACCAGAGGGCACAACCTCAGGCTAAAGGGACGATCCTTTAAAACAGAGATGAGGAGGAATTTCTTCAGCCAGAGAGTGGTGAATCTGTGGAACTCTTTGCCGCAGAAGGCTGTGGAGGCCAGGTCATTGAGTGTCTTTAAGACAGAGATAGATAGGTTCTTGATTAATAAGGGGATCAGGGGTTATGAGGAAAAGGCAGGAGAATGGGGATGAGAAAAATATCAGCCATGATTGAATGGCGGAGCAGTCGAGATGGGCCGAGTGGCCTAATTCTGCTCCTATGTCTTATGGTCTTATGTGCAGTGGGTGTGTGACCATCACTGGTACATCATGCCTGTCTGTGCCAGACACCCTGGCAGCACGCATGACAGCTTTATTCTGAGGCGTTCAGACATACTGGAGGCCTTTGAGGAGGATCCCAGGCTGCAGGGATGGCTCATGGGGGACATGGGGCACCCGCTTCAGACTCAGCTGATGACGCCTGTGCGGAGGCCTGAGACTGATGTGGTGACCCGCTATAATGAGGCCCACATTGCCACTCGTTCAATAGTGGAGTGGTGCACAGGGCTCCTCAAGATGCAGTTCAGGTGCCTGGACCGCTCTGGCGGGGCCTCCAATATACCCCCTGATATCATCCCGCAATGTGGCCGTGTGCTGTGCCCGACACACCCTGGCACAGCGGCGAGGAAACCTTTTGCAGGAGGATGTGGAGGCCGACCAGCCGGGCATCGCTGGCGAGGAGGCTGCCCGGCAGGAGGAGGAGGAGGAGAAGGCGGAGGAGGGGGAGGAGGAGGGGGAGGGGGAGGGGGGGCGGAGGAGGGGGAGGAGGAGGACGATGATGAGCAACGCCTCCCAGACGCTGGAGGGTTGGCAGCAGCAAGGGTCGGGCAGACAAGGCGAGGGAGGCGCTGATCACCACACACTTTGATCAATAAGGGTCTGTGTTGCTGCACCGTGGGTTCCATTCCACCCCGGAGTCCTACAATCTCCTGCCACATTGGCACTGCTCACCAGACATGGGGCAGTGCCAAGGGGGTGGGGCCAGCTGGGGGCAGGGCCGAGTGAGCCATCGTGGGCATGAGGGTCCCGCTGCCACTTTGCGTTGGGATCTTTCGGGAATGGAGGGAGGCCAGCGATCGGGGCAGGCTGGGTGGGGTGTCTGCCGGGGGGGGGGGGGGGGGGTCTGCCTCCCGGGGTGGGGTCTGCTTCAAGTGGGGGGGAATCTCCTGAAGTGGGGGGATTGCCACTGCTCGGGGTGTTCCAGGACAGGGTGGGGGTCGGGGCTGGCCTCGGAATGCTCATGGAGGCCGTGATCAGGCCGTGGAGGTGGGGGGGTTGTAGGGGCAGCACTGCGGGGGTCCCGGGCTGGTCAGTGATCGAGCTGGCCAGCAAACGAGAGGCTGACCGATCGGGGTCACTGCGCATGCGCAGAGTTCCAGAACTGTCAGACTCCGGCGGGAATCGGCCCCGGCCCCGGCCCCTCCCCCCGGAGCTTTTACTGATATTCACAATTGTGGCCTCTGCATTACACAGAGTGTGGGAGATTCCCACTGAAAAAACAATCGGGATTGACACCAGTTTTCCCACGAATTCAGCACTTGGAACTTTTTTGGGAGAATTGCCCCCATTGGTTCCAATGGTGATGAACACTGCCCTCTACTGGCAGTCGGCAGCTTTTGTTTCTGACTCGTGCTGCAGCATTTTGAGGTGGAGCTTCTTCGTACAGAATTATTCAGCTTCCTCAACTCCAACCGGACGCTTTCAATCCCTGTTTTCCAGTTTGTATTGGACAGTCACTGCTCACATAAGTTGCTTTTGTCCAATGGGTGTGAAGAATGGCTCTTCCTGAGCCTCGAGTTATAGATGTCACTACTTAAGGTCGTGTGGCAGATAATCCCAGCTTTTCAACTCACTTCCTCACCATTCCCCAGATCCTTTTCAGTAAAATACTGCTGGAATTCTGAAGGAGGAACAGGAAATGCTGGAGATGCCGGTTAGACCGGGCAGCGTGACTGCTATTCCCAGCACTTTGCTTTTCAATCCGGACATTTTTACAACGCTTTCTTTCTTGAAAAATTCAAGGGATGTGGGTGTCGCTGGCAAGGCCGGCACTTGTTGCCCATCCCTAATTGCCCTTCAGAAGTAGGCGGTGAGCTGCCCACATGAACCATTTGATGTAGGTACGCCCACAGTGCTGTTAGGGAGGGAATTCCAGGATTTTGACACAGCGACAGTGGAGGAACGGTAACTCCCACAGTTGCGTGGACCTGCAGAGTTTCACTGGCTGTCTTGTCTGGAGACAATACACATCTTTTTAGCCTGTCTTGATGCTCTCTCCACTCCCATTGTTTTGTTTCTTAAAGACTGGATTAGTTGTAAGTATTCGCATTCCAACCATTATTCATGTAAATTGAGTCTGTGTCTTTATAAGTTCTGTTTGTGAACAGAATTCCCACTCACCTGAAGAAGGGGCTCAGAGCCTCGAAAGCTTGTGTGGCTTTTGCTACCAAATAAACCTGTTGGACTTTAACCTGGTGTTGTTAAACTTCTTACTGGATATATTTCC
This sequence comes from Mustelus asterias, assembly GCF_964213995.1. NCBI lineage: Eukaryota > Metazoa > Chordata > Chondrichthyes > Carcharhiniformes > Triakidae > Mustelus > Mustelus asterias. The sequence continues at coordinate 17,462,601 of NC_135805.1, read as the reverse complement.
AAGTCAGGATGGTGAGTGGCTTGGAGGGGAACTTGCAGGTGATGGCATCCCATGTAACTGCTGCCCTTGTCCATCTAGATGGAAGTGGTTATGGGTTTGGAAGATGCTGACTAAGGATCTTCTGCAGTGCATCTTGTAGATAGTACACACTGCTGCTACTGAGCGTCGGTGGTGGAGGGAGTGGATGTTTGTCGATTGGGTGCCAATCAAGCGGGCTGCTTTGTCCTGGATGGTGTCGAGCTTCTTGGGTGCTGTTGGAGCTGCACCCATCCAGGCAGGTGGGGAGTATTCCATCACTTATTGCCCATCCCTAATTGCCCTTCAGAAGGTGGTGGTGAGCTGCCTTCGTGAACTATTTGTTGTAGGTACATCCACAGTGCTGTTAGGGTGGGAATTCCAGGATTTTGACCCAGCGACAATGAAGGAACGGCGATATATTTCCGAGTCAGGATGGTGAATGGCTTGGAGGGGAACTTGCAACTGAAGGAGCCTGTCATTGACATCAATGTGGCGAGTCCAGTTGAGTTTCTGGTTAATGGGAACCTCAATGATGTTGACAGTGGGGAATTCAGTGATGGTAACACCATTAAGTGTCAATGGGCTTCCATTGTCTTTGCTTCCTGTTCGTGCACCATTACCTCTGGTGACCTCCCCAATCGCCCACCCTCCTCAATGACCTTTCCTTGACCCCCCCCCTCCTATTTCATCTTGACTCGCTGCCACTTGATACGATCATCTAAAGACAGTACCCAGCTCCACCTCTCTTGATCCTAACTGTCTCTAAATTCTAACTCTACTTTCTGACTCTCTCCAGTACGAGATGAGTGGAAATTTCTACCTCTTGAATGTTGGCGCGATTGAAGCTGTAGCCTTTGGTCTCTGAATCTGTCCCCTAGCGACTGACTCCATTCCTCTCGTACTGACTGCCGGAGGCTGAACCAGACTGTTCCCAACCTCATTGCCCGTCTCTGAACTCAAACTGTTGGCCAGTCATTCGTGTTGGGCCCAGAATGCTGGGCCCAGAATGTCCCACAGTGACGGGATGACATTTTAAAATTCTACCCTGGGATGTGGGTATCACTGGTGAGGCCAGAATGTGTTGCCCATCCCTAATTGCCCTCAGGAAAGGTGTTGTTTAGCCACCAACATAAACCATTACCGTTTGTGTGTTGTAGGTACATCCACAGTGCTGTTAGGAAGGGAATTCCATTATTTTCACTCAGTGACAGTGAAGGAATGAGAATATAGTTCCAAATGGGGGGTGTGGTTTGGAGATGAACCTGCAGGTGGTGGTGTTCACACCTGTCTGCTGCCTTTCTCTTTCCAGGGATATCTTCTGTCGGAGTTGGACATTGCCTGGCACTTGTGTGGCACAAATGTAACTTGCCACTCACCCACCCATTATCGAGGGCTTGCTGCATTTGAATATGGATTGTTAAATTTATTTTTATTCATTTGTGGGAAATGGGCGTCACTGGCTGGCCAACATTTATTGCCCATCCTTAGTTGCCAAAGGGCAGTTGAGAGTCAAACACATTGCGGTGGCTCTGGAGTTACAAATAGGCCACAACAGGTAAGAAGGGCAGATTTCCTTCCCTAAAGGACATTAGTGAACCAGATGGGTTTTTCTGACAATCGACAATGGTTTCATGGTCATCAGTAGATCCTTAATTCCAGATTTTTTTATTGAATTAATATTCCACCATTTGCCGTGGCGGGATTTGAACCCAGATGCCCAGAACATTCGCTGAGTTTATGGATCAATAGTCCAGCGATAATCTCACTAGGCCATCGCCTCCCCATCAATTGTCTGAGGAGTTGTGAATGGTGTGGAACATTGTGAAATTGTCACTGAAGATCCCCATCACTGATCTAATGCTGGAGACAAGGCCAGTGATGAAAGAGGTAAAGGTGGGAAACTCCCGGAGTGATGTCCTGGGACTGAGAGATGATTGACCTCCAACAACAATCAGAACCACCTTCCTTTGTGCTCGGTGTGACTCCAATCAAGTTGGAGGGAATTTCCTTCAAACAGAGAAAGTTGCTGGAGATTTGAGAGAGGTTTTCAAACCAGGAAGGGTTTGGACAGAGTAAATACGGAGAAACCGTGTCCAGTGGCAGAGGAGTTGATAACCGCAGGGTGTAGAATTGAGATAATTAGCTAAAGAGCCAGAGGCCACATTTAACCAGCGAGTCATTGTGATCTGGAATGGGCAGTGTGAAATACGACTGGAGGAAAATTCAATGGTAATTATTGAGTGTTAGGAATGGGTTCACTGCAACCTTCCACTTTACACCTCATTTGTATGTGAATTGTTTAATAGAACCATCGAAAATTACAGCTCAGAAACAGGCCTTTTGGCCCTTCTTGTCTGTGCCGAACCATGTTTTGCCCAGTCCCACTCACCTGCACTTGGACCATATCCCTCCACACCCCTCTCATCCACGAACCCATCCAAGTTTTTCTTAAATGTTAAAAGTGACCCCGCATTTACTACTTTATCCGGCAGCTCATTCCACACTCCCACCACTTTCTGCATGAAGAAGCCCCCCCTAATATTCTCTTTAAATGTTTCTCCTTTCACCCTTAACCCATGCCCTCTGGTTGTTTTCTCCCCTAGCCTCAGCGGAAAAAGCCTGCTTGCATTCACTCTATCTATACCCATCAAAATCTTATACACCTCTATCAAATCTCCCCTCAATCTTCTACGCTCCTGGGAATAAAGTCCCAACCTATTCAATCTCTCTTCTCAAGTCCCGGCAACATCCTTGTGAACGTTCTCGGCACTCTTTCAACCTTATTTACATCCTTCCTGTAACTAGGTGACCAAAACTGTACACAATACTCCAATTTCAGCCTCACCAATGCCTTATATAACCTTACCATAACACTCCAACTTTTATACTCAATACTCCGATTTATAAAGGCCAATGTACCAAACGCACTCTTTACGACCCTATCCACCTGTGACGTCACTTTTAGGGAATTCTGTACCTGTATTCCCAGATCCCTCTGTTCAACTGCACTCTTCAGAGTCCTACCATTTACCCTGTACGTTCTACTTTGATTTGTCCTTCCAAAGTGCAATATCTCACACTTGTCTGCGTTAAATTCCATTTGCCATTTTGCAGCCCACTTCTCTAGTTGGTCCAAATCTCTCTGCAAGCTTTGAAAACCTTCCTCACTGTCCACTACACCTCCAATCTTTGTATCATCAGCAAATTTGCTATCCAAATATTTGTAGATCCTATCCCTTATCACATCTTCCAATAACTTGCCCACCACCGACGTCAAACTTACTGGCCTATTATTTCCCGGATTTGTTTTGGAACTTTTTTTAAACAACGGAACAACATGAGCCACCCTCCAATCATCCGGCACCTCCCCCGTGAATACTGACATTTTAAATATGTCTGCCAGGGCCTCTGCAAGTTCAACCCTAGCTTCCCTCAAGGTCCGTGGGAATACCCTGTCTGGTCCTGGGGATTTATCCACTCTGATTTGCCTCAGGACAGCGAGCACCTCCTCCTCTTTAATCTGTAAAGGTTCCATGACCTCCCTACCTGTTTGCCCTATTTCCGTAGACTCCATGCCCGTTTCCTCAGTAAATACGGATGAAAAAAAACCATTTAGTATCTCCCCCATCTCTTTTGGTTGCATACACAGTCTACGACTCCGGTCTTCAAGAGGACCAATTTAATCTCTCACTATCCTTTTGCTCCTAACATACCTATAGAAGCTCTTTGGATTTTCCTTCACTCTGTCTGCCAAAGCAACCTCATGTCTTCTTTTAGCCCTCCTGATTTCCCTCTTAAGTAGCTTCTTGCACTTTTTATACTCCTCGAGCATCTGATCTGTTCCTTGCTGCCTATACATTTCATACAACTCTTTCTTCCTCTTAATCAGTGTTACAATCTCCCTCGAGAACCAAGGTTCCTTATTCCTATTTACTTTTCCTTTAATCCTGACAGGAACATACAAACTCTCCACTCTCAAAATTTCTCCTTTGAAGGCCTCCCACTTTCCATTTACATCCTTACCAGAGAACAGCCTGTGCTAATCCACACTTCCCAGATCCCTTCTCATTTCATCAAATTTGGCCTTTTTCCAGTTCAAAACTTCAACCCGAGGACCAGATCTATCCTTATCCATGATCAGGTTGAAACTAATGGCATTATGATCACTGGATCCAAAGTGTTCCCTCACACTCACATCCATCACCTGCCCTAACCCATTTCCCAATAGGAGATCCAATATTGCATCCTCTCTAGTTGGCACCTCTATATACTGATGTAGAAAATTCTCCTGAACACATTTTACAAACTCTACCCCGTCTAAACCTTTAACAGTATGCGAGTCCCAATCTATATGTGGAAAATTAAAATCCCCTACTATCACAAATTTGTGTTTCTTGCAGTTGTCAGCTATCTCTCCGCTGATTTGCTCCTCCAATTCTCGCTGACTATTGGGTGGTTTATAATACAACCCCATTAATGTGGTTATACCTTTCCTGTTTCTCAGCTCCACCCATAGGGCCTCTGTAGACAAGCTCCCTAATCTATCCTGCCTGAGTACCGCTGTAACATTTTCCCTGACCAACAATGCCACCCCCCCCCCCCCCCCCCCCCCACCCTCCCACCCCTCTGCCTCTATCCCGCCTGAAACATTGGAACCCTGGAACATTGAGCTGCAAGTCCTGCCCCTCCTGTGGCCAAGTTTCACTAATGGCTATAATGTCATATTTCCATGTGTCTATCCACATCTTCAGCTCATCTGCCTTCCCCACAATACTCCTGGCATTGAAATAGACACACCTCAAAAGATGATTTCCACCACACTCTACCCTTCCATTTGTGATTTTGCTTGAACTAACCTGTCTTTTTACCCCTGCTCCACTATCTGCTCTGGCACTCTGGTTCCCATCCCCCTGCAAATCTAGTTTAAACGCTTCCCAATAACACTAGCAAATCGCCCTGCAAGTATATTGGTCCCCTTGTAGTTTAGGTGTAACCCGTCTCTCTTGTACAGGTCCCACCTGCCCCATAAGAGGTCCCAATGATCCAAGAATTGGAAACCCTGCCCCCTGCACCAGTTCCTCAGCTCAAGCATCCTGCTCCTGCCCCCACTGGCATGTGGCTCAGTTCGCAATCCTGACCAGGATGGATAAAGGGGTTTACGGCTGGCACTGGGTGTTGGGTGTGTGTGTGTGGAATTGTAAAAAAGAACACAGTGAGTTTGTGAAGAAGCTGGACTTGCATCATCTTTTATTACCGGACTGCAACTGAGAGGCTCGACATTGAAAAGATAAATGTGGAAATAATGGGGAATATTTTAGTGGGTCTGTGGGAAAAGAGGTCAGTGTGGTTAATTGGATAATTCCACCAAAGAGCACAGGAGGAGCCCACTAGATTGTATCGTTCTGTGTGTCTATCATTCAATGTACCCCCATCAGTGTTTTCCACATCTCAGCAACGCCCCCCTGTCCGCTCCCCTGTAGCTGCTGTCACAGTGTGTTTCTCTGTCCCCCCCCTGTAGCTGCTGTCACAGTGTGTTTCTCTGTACCCTCTCCTGTAGCTACTGTCAGTGTGTTTCTCTGTCCCCTCCCCTGTAGCTGCTGTCACAGTGTGTTTCTCTGTCCCCTCCCCTGTAGCTGCTGTCACAGTGTGTTTCTCTGTTCCCCTCCCCTGTAGCTGCTGTCACAGTGTGTTTCTCTGTCCCCTCCCCTGTAGCTGCTGTCACAGTGTGTGTCTCTGTCCCCTCCCCTGTAGCTGCTGTCACAGTGTGTTTCTCTGTCCCCTCCCCTGTAGCTGCTGTCACAGTGTGTTTCTCTGTCCCCTCCCCTGTAGCTGCTGTCACAGTGTGTTTCTCTGTCCCCTCCCCTGTAGCTGCTGTCACAGTGTGTTTCTCTGTACCCTCCCCTGTAGCTGCTGTCACAGTGTGTTTCTCTGTCCCCTCCCCTGTAGCTGCTGTCACAGTGTGTTTCTCTGTCCCCTCCCCTGTAGCTGCTGTCACAGTGTGTTTCTCTGTCCCCTCCCCTGTAGCTGCTGTCACAGTGTGTTTCTCTGTCCCCTCCCCTGTAGCTGCTGTCAGTGTGTTTCTCTGTCCCCTCCCCTGTAGCTGCTGTCACAGTGTGTTTCTCTGTCCACTCCCCTGTTGCTGTCACAGTGTGTGTCTCCGTCCCCCTCCCCTGTAGCTGCTGTCACAGTGTGTTTCTTTGTCCCCTTCCTGTTGCTGCTGTCACAGTGTGTTTCTCTGTCCCCTCCCCTGTTGCTGTCACAGTGTGTGTCTCTGTCCCCCTCCCCTGTAGCTGCTGTCACAGTGTGTTTCCCTGTCCCTCCACTGTAGCTGCTGTCACAGTGTGTTTCCCTGTCCCTCCACTGTAGCTGCTGTCACAGTGTGTTTCTCTGTCCCCTCCCCTGTAGCTGCTGTCACAGTGTGTTTCTCGGTCCCCCCCCCTGTAGCTGCTGTCACAGTGTGTTTCTCTGTCCCCCCCCCCGTAGCTGCTGTCACAGTGTGTGTCTCCGTCCCCCTCCCCTGTAGCTGCTGTCACAGTGTGTTTCTTTGTCCCCTTCCTGTTGCTGCTGTCACAGTGTGTTTCTCTGTCCCCTCCCCTGTTGCTGTCACAGTGTGTGTCTCTGTCCCCCTCCCCTGTAGCTGCTGTCACAGTGTGTTTCCCTGTCCCTCCACTGTAGCTGCTGTCACAGTGTGTTTCCCTGTCCCTCCACTGTAGCTGCTGTCACAGTGTGTTTCTCTGTCCCCCCCCCTGTAGCTGCTGTCACAGTGTGTTTCTCTGTCCCCCCCCCCGTAGCTGCTGTCACAGTGCGTTTCCCTGTCCCTCCACTGTAGCTGCTGTCACAGTGTGTTTCTTTGTCCCCTTCCTGTTGCTGCTGTCACAGTGTGTTTCTCTGTCCCCTCCCCTGTTGCTGTCACAGTGTGTTTCTCTGTCCCCCTCCCCTGTAGCTGCTGTCACAGTGTGTGTCTCTGTCCCCCTCCCCTGTAGCTGCTGTCACAGTGTGTTTCTCTGTCCCCCCCCCTGTAGCTGCTGTCTGATGCACCTCAATGAGCACCCGGAAACAAGGCTTTAGAACTGAAGGCTTTAATACATTAACAATGAAACTACTAACACAAATTCACCCGTTCAGACTGAAGGGGTCCTGCCGGAGCAGGGGGTCTTATACCCTGCCACCGGAGGCGGGACCCCACTGGAGTGTGCCATGATAACACTTAGGACAGGTAAACACCCTAACCCAACAACATAGTACAACCCCCATAACAACAACACCCTAGCCCAATAGTAACACAATAACAACCCCAGTGGTGAACCAACGATGGTTCACCACATTCACCCCTCCTTTAGGAACCAAAGGTGGCGGGGTGGATGAAAACAGACAATGACAAAAAAAATAACAGGATTCACAAGTCCAGACGGTCTGGAGGACCACACCGACGCTGCGATCTTCTCAACACCGGTTGCGAAACCGGAGCAGGTGCTTGCGGTGGCTCTCTCAAAGCAACATCTGGCTGTCCCCTCAAAGACTCCCGGGCCGGCCGGCCCTGATGAGGCGATGGTGTAGGGGACCCTGGAACGTTTGGTGGTGGTGGTGGTGGTGATGATGGTGGCGCCGATCTCCGAGTCTCAGGCAAGCTGTACATGGGAGTAAAAGTGTTATGCACTGGTCCCGGTGCTGACCGCGCCATGTCTGGGGAAGTAATGAGGAGTAGTGGATCTGTGACTGGGGGAATAGGAGCGACAGGAGTTGCTACGTCCCCTGCGGGCGCCAGGTCTCTAATGGAGACAGTGTCCTCTCGCCCGTCAGGATATGCCACATAGGCATACTGAGGGTTGGCGTGGAGGAGTTGGACCGGTTCGACCAAGGGGTCGGACTTGCGAGCCCTCACATGGCGCCGCAGAAGGACGGGTCCTGGGTACGTCAACCAGGCTGGCAATGAGGTCCCCGAGGACGACTTCCGAGGGAATGAGAACATCCTCTCGTGGGGAGTAGCATTGGTTGCCGTACACAGGAGGGAGCGGATAGAATGGAGCGCAGTTGGAAGGACCTCCTGCCACCGGGAGACTGGACGGCCCTTGGATTTCAGTGCCAGTAGGACAGCCTTCCAGACTGTAGCATTCTCCCTTTCCACCTGTCCGTTACCCCTAGGGTTGTAGCTCGTGGTTCTACTAGAGGCAATCCCGAATGAGAGCAGGAATTGCCTCAAGTCGTTGCTCATGAACGACGAGCCCCTGTCGCTATGAATATAGCAGGGGTACCCGAACAGGGTAAAAAGCTCACTGAATGCCTTGATGACGGTGGCAGTCGACGTGTCCACACAGGGGAAAACAAACGGAAACCGGGAAAATTCGTCTATTATGTTAAGAAAATAGACATTCCGATCCGTTGAGGGAAGGGGGCCCTTAAAATCTACACTCAGCCTCTCAAAAGGGCGAGTGGCCTTGACCAAATGTGCCCGGTCTGGTCGATAAAAGTGTGGTTTGCATTCTGCGCAAATCCGACAACTTCTAGTAACTGACCTGACCTCCTCCACCGAGTAGGGTAGGTTGCGGGCTTTTATGAAGTGGTAGAGTCTGGTGACTCCAGGATGACACAGATCATTGTGGAGAGCCTTCAAGCGGTCCTCCTGCATGATGGCGCATGTTCCGCGCGAGAGGGCATCCGAGGGCTCATTGAGCTTCCCTGGACGATACATAATATCGTAATTATAGGTGGAGAGCTCAATTCTCCACCGCAAGATCTTATCGTTCTTGATCTTGCCCCTCTGCGTGTTACTGAACATAAACGCCACGGATCGTTGATCCGTGATCAGGGTGAACCGCTTACCTGCCAGGTAATGGCGCCAGTGTCTGACTGCCTCCACAATGGCCTGAGCCTCCTTTTCCACCGCTGAGTGCCGAATCTCTGGGCCTTGAAGGGTGCGGGAAAAAAACGCGACGGGCCTGCCTGCCTGGTTTAGTGTGGCGGCTAGGGCGAAGTCCGATGCATCACTCTCCACCTGGAAAGGGATGGATTCATCCACCGCGTGCATCGTGGCTTTCGAGATGTCGCTTTTCAAAACCTTGAAGGCCAATTGGGCCTCCGGCGTAAGTGGGAAGGTCGTGGACTTAATGAGCGGACGAGCTTTGTCCGCGTAGTTGGGGACCCACTGTGCATAATACGAAAAGAACCCGAGGCATCTCCTCAGTGCTTTCGTGCTAGCGGGCAAGGGAAGTTCAGTGAGTGGGCGCATACGGTCTGGATCAGGGCCAATGACCCCGTTTTCCACCACGTATCCGAGGATGGCTAACCTACGCGTACGGAATACGCACTTCTCCCTGATATAGGTCAGATTCAGGCGAGATGCAGTGCGTAGAAAGTGTTGGAGATTCGTGTCGTGGTCCTGCTGGTCATGGCCGCAGATGGTGACGTTATCCAGGTACGGGAAGGTAGCCCGCAACCCGTTCTGGTCCACCATTCGGTCCACAGCACGCTGGAAGACCGAGACCCCATTGGTGACACCAAATGGAACCCTGAGGAATTGGTATAGACGACCATCCGCCTCAAAAGCCGTATATTGTCGGTCCTCTGGGCGGATGGGGAGTTGATGGTAGGCGGACTTAAGGTCTATGGTAGAAAACACTCGGTACTGCGCAATCTGATTGACCATATCAGAAATGCGCGGGAGAGGATACGCATCCAGCTGCGTGTATCTATTAATGGTCTGACTATAGTCGATGACCATCCGAGGTTTGTTCCCGCTTTTGACTACCATGACCTGCGCTCTCCACGGACTAGCACTGGCCTGTATGATCCCTTCCTTGAGGAGCCGCTGAACCTCAGATCTAATAAAGATCCGGTCCTCAGCGCTGTAACGCCTACTTTTAGTAGCGATGGGCTTGCAGCCAGGTACCAGATTTTTAAAAAGGGATGGTGTCGTGATCTTCAGGGTGGATAGATTGCACGCGGGGCGCTTTGGGCAATTTGGAGGCTGCGGCTGGTTCCCTACTGCCAGTGAAGGGAGTGGCCCACCGTACTGTAGGATCACACTCCTCATGTGGGCCATAAAGTTTAGTCCGAGGAGAATTGGCGCGCAAAGGTGAGGTAGCACAAGGAGCCTGTATTGCTCGTAAACTGTGCCCTGTACCTCAAGAGTTACCATACATCGTCCTTGGATCGGTACAGACCGGGACTGTGATGCCATGGAAATGGTCTGCTTGGCAGGGAGAACCCGGAGTCCACACCTTTTAGCAGTTTCAGGGTGTATGAAACTTTCGGTGCTCCCACTGTCAAACAGACAATTCACAGTTCTGCCACTAACCTTTACCTCCATCATGGAATGTTCCAGTCTGTAATGCCTGGTCTGATCCAGAGAGATCGACGCCACCGTTGGCCCCTGGGCGTCACTGCATGCTGCCGATGTGGATGCTGAGGACCCCTGCTGGTCGCTGCTGCATGCTGCCGATGTGGATGCTGAGGACCCCTGCTGGTCGCTGCTGCATGCTGCCGATGTGGATGCTGAGGACCCCTGCTGGTCGCTCCTAGTCGTCGTGGACCATGATGGCCGCCCCCATGAATCGCATGTGGCCGAGGGCTCCAAGCGCAGCGACTCCTGGTGGTCTTCCTCCTCCTCTGTCAGCCACGATGGCGCCGTCCTGAGATCGCACGTGGTCGGACCTCGTGGGTACTGCAGCGCCGAAAGAGATGGTCTCCGTTCTGGAGGGTTACAAGCTGCACTGCCGTTTTTAGGTTTGGACCTGCAGACTTTGCCGTAGTGGCCTTTTTTACCGCACTGGCTGCAGATTGCCGTTCTTGCCGGACACTGCTGCCGTGGATGCTTGGCCCCACCGCAAAAATAGCATCGCTGGCCCCCTGGAGCTGCCGCCGTCGTCGAATCGATCTGGGAGCGCGGGTTCGCGGGGCGAGGAGGGAGCAGAGCTTGCTCCAACCACGTTGACTGCACGTGGTCCTCGGGGTACAGCGCCAAGCTCTTCGACGCCGCCTCCAACCTCACGGCCATCCCCATTGCCTGGGTCAAGTTGAGTTTCCCCTTTTCTAATAATTTAAGTCTGATGTACGAGGACCCTACCCCTGCTACGAACGCGTCTCGGGCGAGGTCTTGCATGTACTGCTCGGCGGAGACGTCCTTACAGTCACAACCCCTGGCAAGCTGCAGGAGTTCATTGGCGTAGTCTTCTATGGTCTCGCCCGACTGCCGACGTCGTGTAGCGAGGAGATAACGAGCGTGAATCTCGTTGGGTGGCGTAATGTACCTATTCTTTAGGAGCTCGACGGCACCCTGGTAAGTGGAAGCTGCACGAATGGCTAGGTAAATCGTGTCGCTTACCCTTGCGTGGAGGACCTGGAGTTTATCACTGTCTGTAGTGATAGCTACCGAGGCTGCCAGGTAGTCCTCGAAGCACTTCCACCAATGTTCGAACGTGTTAGCTGCACCGACCGCACGTGGGTCCAGTGTCAGACGATCCGGTTTTAGGATCTGTTCCATATTCTCAGTTAATGTATTAAATTGATGCACCTCAATGAGCACCCGGAAACAAGGCTTTAGAACTGAAGGCTTTAATACATTAACAATGAAACTACTAACACAAATTCACCCGTTCAGACTGAAGGGGTCCTGCCGGAGCAGGGGGTCTTATACCCTGCCACCGGAGGCGGGACCCCACTGGAGTGTGCCATGATAACACTTAGGACAGGTAAACACCCTAACCCAACAACATAGTACAACCCCCATAACAACAACACCCTAGCCCAATAGTAACACAATAACAACCCCAGTGGTGAACCAACGATGGTTCACCACACTGTCACAGTGTGTTTCTCTGTCCCCTCCCCTGTAGCTGCTGTCACAGTGTGTTTCCCTGTCCCTCCCCTGTAGCTGCTGTCACAGTGTGTTTCTTTGTCCCCTTCCTGTTGCTGCTGTCACAGTGTGTGTCTCTGTCCCTCCCCCTGTTGCTGCTGTCACAGTGTGTTTCTCTGTCCCCTCCCCTGTAGCTGCTGTCACAGTGTGTTTCTCTGTCCCCTCCCCTGTAGCTGCTGTCACAGTGTGTTTCTCTGTCCCCTCCCCTGTAGCTGCTGTCACAGTGTGTGTCTCTGTCCCTCTCCCTGTTGCTGCTGTCACAGTGTGTGTCTCTGTCCCTCCCCCTGTAGCTGCTGTCACAGTGTGTTTCTCTGTCCCCTCCCCTGTAGCTGCTGTCACAGTGTGTGTCTCTGTCCCTCCCCCTGTTGCTGCTGTCACAGTGTGTTTCTCTGTCCCCTCCCCTGTAGCTGCTGTCACAGTGTGTTTCCCTGTCCCTCCACTGTAGCTGCTGTCACAGTGTGTTTCTTTGTCCCCTTCCTGTTGCTGCTGTCACAGTGTGTTTCTCTGTCCCCTCCCCTGTAGCTGCTGTCACAGTGTGTTTCCCTGTCCCCTCCCCTGTAGCTGCTGTCACAGTGTGTTTCTTTGTCCCCTTCCTGTTGCTGCTGTCACAGTGTGTGTCTCTGTCCCTCCCCCTGTTGCTGCTGTCACAGTGTGTTTCTCTGTCCCCTCCCCTGTAGCTGCTGTCACAGTGTGTTTCTCTGTCCCCTCCCCTGTAGCTGCTGTCACAGTGTGTTTCTCTGTCCCCTCCCCCTGTAGCTGCTGTCACAGTGTGTTTCTCTGTCCCTCCCCTGTAGCTGCTGTCACAGTGTGTTTCTCTGTCCCTCCCCCTGTAGCTGCTGTCACAGTGTGTTTCTCTGTCCCCTCCCCTGTAGCTGCAGTCACAGTGTGTTTCTCTGTCCCCTCCCCTGTAGCTGCTGTCACAGTGTGTTTCTCTGTCCCCTCCCCTGTAGCTGCTGTCACAGTGTGTTTCTCTGTCCCCCCCCCTGTAGCTGCTGTCACAGTGTGTTTCTCTGTCCCTCCCCCTGTAGCTGCTGTCACAGTGTGTGTCTCTGTCCCTCCCCCTGTAGCTGCTGTCACAGTGTGTTTCTCTGTCCCTCCCCCTGTAGCTGCTGTCACAGTGTGTTTCTCTGTCCCCTCCCCTGTAGCTGCAGTCACAGTGTGTTTCTCTGTCCCCTCCCCTGTAGCTGCTGTCACAGTGTGTTTCTCTGTCCCCTCCCCTGTAGCTGCTGTCACAGTGTGTTTCTCTGTCCCCCCCCCTGTAGCTGCTGTCACAGTGTGTTTCTCTGTCCCTCCCCCTGTAGCTGCTGTCACAGTGTGTTTCTCTGTCCCTCCCCCTGTAGCTGCTGTCACAGTGTTTCTCTGTCCCCTCCCCTGTAGCTGCTGTCACAGTGTGTTTCTCTGTCCCCTCCCCTGTAGCTGCTGTCACAGTGTGTTTCTCTGTCCCCTCCCCTGTAGCTGCTGTCACAGTGTGTTTCTCTGTCCCCTCCCCTGTAGCTGCTGTCACAGTGTGTTTCTCTGTCCCCTCCCCTGTAGCTGCTGTCACAGTGTGTGTCTCTGTCCCCTCCCCTGTAGCTGCTGTCACAGTGTGTGTCTCTGTCCCTCCCCCTGTAGCTGCTGTCACAGTGTGTGTCTCTGTCCCCTCCCCTGTAGCTGCTGTCACAGTGTGTTTCTCTGTCCCCTCCCCTGTAGCTGCTGTCACAGTGTGTGTCTCTGTCCCTCCCCTGTAGCTGCTGTCACAGTGTGTTTCTCTGTACCCTCCCCTGTAGCTGCTGTCACAGTGTGTTTCTCTGTCCCTCCCCTGTAGCTGCTGTCACAGTGTGTTTCTCTGTCCCCTCCCCTGTAGCTGCTGTCACAGTGTGTTTCTCTGTCCCCTCCCCCTGTAGCTGCTGTCACAGTGTGTGTCTCTGTCCCCTCCCCTGTAGCTGCTGTCACAGTGTGTTTCTCTGTCCCCCCCCCCTGTAGCTGCTGTCACAGTGTGTTTCTCTGTCCCCTCCCCTGTAGCTGCTGTCACAGTGTGTTTCTCTGTCCCTCCCCTGTAGCTGCTGTCACAGTGTGTTTCTCTGTCCCCTCCCCTGTAGCTGCTGTCACAGTGTGTTTCCCTGTCCCTCCCCTGTAGCTGCTGTCACAGTGTGTTTCTTTGTCCCCTTCCTGTTGCTGCTGTCACAGTGTGTGTCTCTGTCCCTCCCCCTGTTGCTGCTGTCACAGTGTGTTTCTCTGTCCCCTCCCCTGTAGCTGCTGTCACAGTGTGTTTCTCTGTCCCCTCCCCTGTAGCTGCTGTCACAGTGTGTTTCTCTGTCCCCTCCCCTGTAGCTGCTGTCACAGTGTGTGTCTCTGTCCCTCTCCCTGTTGCTGCTGTCACAGTGTGTGTCTCTGTCCCTCCCCCTGTAGCTGCTGTCACAGTGTGTTTCTCTGTCCCCTCCCCTGTAGCTGCTGTCACAGTGTGTGTCTCTGTCCCTCCCCCTGTTGCTGCTGTCACAGTGTGTTTCTCTGTCCCCTCCCCTGTAGCTGCTGTCACAGTGTGTTTCCCTGTCCCTCCACTGTAGCTGCTGTCACAGTGTGTTTCTTTGTCCCCTTCCTGTTGCTGCTGTCACAGTGTGTTTCTCTGTCCCCTCCCCTGTAGCTGCTGTCACAGTGTGTTTCCCTGTCCCCTCCCCTGTAGCTGCTGTCACAGTGTGTTTCTTTGTCCCCTTCCTGTTGCTGCTGTCACAGTGTGTGTCTCTGTCCCTCCCCCTGTTGCTGCTGTCACAGTGTGTTTCTCTGTCCCCTCCCCTGTAGCTGCTGTCACAGTGTGTTTCTCTGTCCCCTCCCCTGTAGCTGCTGTCACAGTGTGTTTCTCTGTCCCCTCCCCCTGTAGCTGCTGTCACAGTGTGTTTCTCTGTCCCTCCCCTGTAGCTGCTGTCACAGTGTGTTTCTCTGTCCCTCCCCCTGTAGCTGCTGTCACAGTGTGTTTCTCTGTCCCCTCCCCTGTAGCTGCAGTCACAGTGTGTTTCTCTGTCCCCTCCCCTGTAGCTGCTGTCACAGTGTGTTTCTCTGTCCCCTCCCCTGTAGCTGCTGTCACAGTGTGTTTCTCTGTCCCCCCCCTGTAGCTGCTGTCACAGTGTGTTTCTCTGTCCCTCCCCCTGTAGCTGCTGTCACAGTGTGTGTCTCTGTTCCTCCCCCTGTAGCTGCTGTCACAGTGTGTTTCTCTGTCCCTCCCCCTGTAGCTGCTGTCACAGTGTGTTTCTCTGTCCCCTCCCCTGTAGCTGCAGTCACAGTGTGTTTCTCTGTCCCCTCCCCTGTAGCTGCTGTCACAGTGTGTTTCTCTGTCCCCTCCCCTGTAGCTGCTGTCACAGTGTGTTTCTCTGTCCCCCCCCCTGTAGCTGCTGTCACAGTGTGTTTCTCTGTCCCTCCCCCTGTAGCTGCTGTCACAGTGTGTTTCTCTGTCCCTCCCCCTGTAGCTGCTGTCACAGTGTTTCTCTGTCCCCTCCCCTGTAGCTGCTGTCACAGTGTGTTTCTCTGTCCCCTCCCCTGTAGCTGCTGTCACAGTGTGTTTCTCTGTCCCCTCCCCTGTAGCTGCTGTCACAGTGTGTTTCTCTGTCCCCTCCCCTGTAGCTGCTGTCACAGTGTGTTTATCTGTCCCCTCCCCTGTAGCTGCTGTCACAGTGTGTGTCTCTGTCCCCTCCCCTGTAGCTGCTGTCACAGTGTGTGTCTCTGTCCCTCCCCCTGTAGCTGCTGTCACAGTGTGTGTCTCTGTCCCCTCCCCTGTAGCTGCTGTCACAGTGTGTTTCTCTGTCCCCTCCCCTGTAGCTGCTGTCACAGTGTGTGTCTCTGTCCCTCCCCTGTAGCTGCTGTCACAGTGTGTTTCTCTGTACCCTCCCCTGTAGCTGCTGTCACAGTGTGTTTCTCTGTCCCTCCCCTGTAGCTGCTGTCACAGTGTGTTTCTCTGTCCCCTCCCCTGTAGCTGCTGTCACAGTGTGTTTCTCTGTCCCCTCCCCCTGTAGCTGCTGTCACAGTGTGTGTCTCTGTCCCCTCCCCTGTAGCTGCTGTCACAGTGTGTTTCTCTGTCCCCCCCCCCTGTAGCTGCTGTCACAGTGTGTTTCTCTGTCCCCTCCCCTGTAGCTGCTGTCACAGTGTGTTTCTCTGTCCCTCCCCTGTAGCTGCTGTCACAGTGTGTTTCTCTGTCCCCTCCCCTGTAGCTGCTGTCACAGTGTGTTTCTCTGTCCCCTCCCCTGTAGCTGCTGTCACAGTGTGTTTCTCTGTCCCCTCCCCTGTAGCTGCTGTCACAGTGTGTTTCTCTGTCCCCTCCCCTGTAGCTGCTGTCACAGTGTGTTTCTCTGTCCCCTCTCCTGTAGCTGCTGTCACAGTGTGTTTCTCTGTCCCCTCCGCTGTAGCTGCTGTCACAGTGTGTTTCTCTGTCCCCTCCCCTGTAGCTGCTGTCAGTGTGTTTCTCTGTCCCCTCCCCTGTAGCTGCTGTCACAGTGTGTTTCTCTGTCCACTCCCCTGTTGCTGTCACAGTGTGTGTCTCCGTCCCCCTCCCCTGTAGCTGCTGTCACAGTGTGTTTCTTTGTCCCCTTCCTGTTGCTGCTGTCACAGTGTGTTTCTCTGTCCCCTCCCCTGTTGCTGTCACAGTGTGTGTCTCTGTCCCCCTCCCCTGTAGCTGCTGTCACAGTGTGTTTCCCTGTCCCTCCACTGTAGCTGCTGTCACAGTGTGTTTCTCTGTCCCCCCCCCTGTAGCTGCTGTCACAGTGTGTTTCTCTGTCCCCTCCCCTGTAGCTGCTGTCACAGTGTGTTTCTCGGTCCCCCCCCCTGTAGCTGCTGTCACAGTGTGTTTCTCTGTCCCCCCCCCTGTAGCTGCTGTCACAGTGTGTTTCTCTGTCCCCCCCCCCCCGTAGCTGCTGTCACAGTGTGTTTCTCTGTCCCTCCCCTGTAGCTGCTGTCACAGTGCGTTTCCCTGTCCCTCCACTGTAGCTGCTGTCACAGTGTGTTTCTTTGTCCCCTTCCTGTTGCTGCTGTCACAGTGTGTTTCTCTGTCCCCTGCCCTGTTGCTGTCACAGTGTGTTTCTCTGTCCCCCTCCCCTGTAGCTGCTGTCACAGTGTGTGTCTCTGTCCCCCTCCCCTGTAGCTGCTGTCACAGTGTGTTTCTCTGTCCCCCCCCCCTGTAGCTGCTGTCACAGTGTGTTTCTCTGTCCCCTCCCCTGTAGCTGCTGTCACAGTGTGTTTCCCTGTCCCTCCCCTGTAGCTGCTGTCACAGTGTGTTTCTTTGTCCCCTTCCTGTTGCTGCTGTCACAGTGTGTGTCTCTGTCCCTCCCCCTGTTGCTGCTGTCACAGTGTGTTTCTCTGTCCCCTCCCCTGTAGCTGCTGTCACAGTGTGTTTCTCTGTCCCCTCCCCTGTAGCTGCTGTCACAGTGTGTTTCTCTGTCCCCTCCCCTGTAGCTGCTGTCACAGTGTGTGTCTCTGTCCCTCCCCCTGTTGCTGCTGTCACAGTGTGTGTCTCTGTCCCTCCCCCTGTAGCTGCTGTCACAGTGTGTTTCTCTGTCCCCTCCCCTGTAGCTGCTGTCACAGTGTGTGTCTCTGTCCCTCCCCTGTTGCTGCTGTCACAGTGTGTTTCTCTGTCCCCTCCCCTGTAGCTGCTGTCACAGTGTGTTTCCCTGTCCCTCCCCTGTAGCTGCTGTCACAGTGTGTTTCTTTGTCCCCTTCCTGTTGCTGCTGTCACAGTGTGTGTCTCTGTCCCTCCCCCTGTTGCTGCTGTCACAGTGTGTTTCTCTGTCCCCTCCCCTGTAGCTGCTGTCACAGTGTGTTTCTCTGTCCCCTCCCCTGTAGCTGCTGTCACAGTGTGTTTCTCTGTCCCCTCCCCCTGTAGCTGCTGTCACAGTGTGTTTCTCTGTCCCTCCCCTGTAGCTGCTGTCACAGTGTGTTTCTCTGTCCCTCCCCCTGTAGCTGCTGTCACAGTGTGTTTCTCTGTCCCCTCCCCTGTAGCTGCAGTCACAGTGTGTTTCTCTGTCCCCTCCCCTGTAGCTGCTGTCACAGTGTGTTTCTCTGTCCCGCCCCCTGTAGCTGCTGTCACAGTGTGTTTCTCTGTCCCTCCCCCTGTAGCTGCTGTCACAGTGTGTTTCTCTGTCCCTCCCCCTGTAGCTGCTGTCACAGTGTTTCTCTGTCCCCTCCCCTGTAGCTGCTGTCACAGTGTGTTTCTCTGTCCCCTCCCCTGTAGCTGCTGTCACAGTGTGTTTCTCTGTCCCCTCCCCTGTAGCTGCTGTCACAGTGTGTTTCTCTGTCCCCTCCCCTGTTGCTGCTGTCACAGTGTGTTTCTCTGTCCCCTCCCCTGTAGCTGCTGTCACAGTGTGTGTCTCTGTCCCCTCCCCTGTAGCTGCTGTCACAGTGTGTGTCTCTGTCCCTCCCCCTGTAGCTGCTGTCACAGTGTGTTTCTCTGTACCCTCCCCTGTAGCTGCTGTCACAGTGTGTTTCTCTGTCCCTCCCCTGTAGCTGCTGTCCCAGTGTGTTTCTCTGTCCCCTCCCCTGTAGCTGCTGTCACAGTGTGTTTCTCTGTCCCCTCCCCCTGTAGCTGCTGTCACAGTGTGTGTCTCTGTCCCCTCCCCTGTAGCTGCTGTCACAGTGTGTTTCTCTGTCCCCCCTCCCACTGTAGCTGCTGTCACAGTGTGTTTCTCTGTCCCCTCCCCTGTAGCTGCTGTCACAGTGTGTTTCTCTGTCCCTCCCCTGTAGCTGCTGTCACAGTGTGTTTCTCTGCCCCCTCCCCTGTAGCTGCTGTCACAGTGTGTTTCTCTGTCCCCCCCCCCTGTAGCTGCTGTCACAGTGTGTTTCTCTGTCCCTCCCCCTGTAGCTGCTGTCACAGTGTGTTTCTCTGTCCCCTCCCCTGTAGCTGCTGTCACAGTGTGTTTCTCTGTCCCCTCCCCTGTAGCTGCTGTCACAGTGTGTTTCTCTGTCCCCTCCCCTGTAGCTGCTGTCACAGTGTGTTTCTCTGTCCCCTCCCCTGTAGCTGCTGTCACAGTGTGTGTCTCTGTCCCCTCCCCTGTAGCTGCTGTCACAGTGTGTTTCTCTGTCCCCTCCCCTGTAGCTGCTGTCACAGTGTGTTTCTCTGTCCCCTCTCCTGTAGCTGCTGTCACAGTGTGTTTCTCTGTCCCCTCCCCTGTAGCTGCTGTCACAGTGTGTTTCTCTGTCCCCTCCCCCTGTAGCTGCTGTCACAGTGTGTTTCTCTGTCCCTCCCCTGTAGCTGCTGTCACAGTGTGTTTCTCTGTCCCTCCCCCTGTAGCTGCTGTCACAGTGTGTTTCTCTGTCCCCTCCCCTGTAGCTGCAGTCACAGTGTGTTTCTCTGTCCCCTCCCCTGTAGCTGCTGTCACAGTGTGTTTCTCTGTCCCCCCCCCTGTAGCTGCTGTCACAGTGTGTTTCTCTGTCCCTCCCCCTGTAGCTGCTGTCACAGTGTGTTTCTCTGTCCCTCCCCCTGTAGCTGCTGTCACAGTGTTTCTCTGTCCCCTCCCCTGTAGCTGCTGTCACAGTGTGTTTCTCTGTCCCCTCCCCTGTAGCTGCTGTCACAGTGTGTTTCTCTGTCCCCTCCCCTGTAGCTGCTGTCACAGTGTGTTTCTCTGTCCCCTCCCCTGTAGCTGCTGTCACAGTGTGTTTCTCTGTCCCCTCCCCTGTAGCTGCTGTCACAGTGTGTGTCTCTGTCCCCTCCCCTGTAGCCGCTGTCACAGTGTGTGTCTCTGTCCCTCCCCCTGTAGCTGCTGTCACAGTGTGTTTCTCTGTACCCTCCCCTGTAGCTGCTGTCACAGTGTGTTTCTCTGTCCCTCCCCTGTAGCTGCTGTAACAGTGTGTTTCTCTGTCCCCTCCCCTGTAGCTGCTGTCACAGTGTGTTTCTCTGTCCCCTCCCCCTGTAGCTGCTGTCACAGTGTGTGTCTCTGTCCCCTCCCCTGTAGCTGCTGTCACAGTGTGTTTCTCTGTCCCCCCCCCCTGTAGCTGCTGTCACAGTGTGTTTCTCTGTCCCCTCCCCTGTAGCTGCAGTCACAGTGTGTTTCTCTGTCCCCTCCCCTGTAGCTGCTGTCACAGTGTGTTTCTCTGCCCCCTCCCCTGTAGCTGCTGTCACAGTGTGTTTCTCTGTCCCCCCCCCCCTGTAGCTGCTGTCACAGTGTGTTTCTCTGTCCCTCCCCCTGTAGCTGCTGTCACAGTGTGTTTCTCTGTCCCCTCCCCTGTAGCTGCTGTCACAGTGTGTTTCTCTGTCCCCTCCCCTGTAGCTGCTGTCACAGTGTGTTTCTCTGTCCCCTCCCCTGTAGCTGCTGTCACAGTGTGTGTCTCTGTCCCCTCCCCTGTAGCTGCTGTCACAGTGTGTTTCTCTGTCCCCTCCCATGTAGCTGCTGTCACAGTGTGTGTCTCTGTCCCCTCCCCTGTAGCTGCTGTCACAGTGTGTGTCTCTGTCCCCTCCCCTGTAGCTGCTGTCACAGTGTGTTTCTCTGTCCCCTCCCCTGTAGCTGCTGTCACAGTGTGTGTCTCTGTCCCCCCCCTGTAGCTGCTGTCACAGTGTGTTTCTCTGTCCCCTCCCCGGTAGCTGCTGTCACAGTGTGTGTCTCTGTCCCCTCCCCTGTAGCTGCTGTCACAGTGTGTGTCTCTGTCCCCTCCCCTGTAGCTGCTGTCACAGTGTGTTTCTCTGTCCCCTCCCCCTGTAGCTGCTGTCACAGTGTGTGTCTCTGTCCCCTCCCCTGTAGCTGCTGTCACAGTGTGTTTCTCTGTCCCCCCCCCCTGTAGCTGCTGTCACAGTGTGTTTCTCTGTCCCCTCCCCTGTAGCTGCTGTCACAGTGTGTTTCTCTGTCCCCTCCCCTGTAGCTGCTGTCACAGTGTGTTTCTCTGTCCCCTCCCCTGTAGCTGCTGTCACAGTGTGTTTCTCTGTCCCCCCCCCTGTAGCTGCTGTCACAGTGTGTTTCTCTGTCCCTCCCCCTGTAGCTGCTGTCACAGTGTGTTTCTCTGTCCCCTCCCCTGTAGCTGCTGTCACAGTGTGTTTCTCTGTCCCCTCCCCTGTAGCTGCTGTCACAGTGTGTTTCTCTGTCCCCTCCCCTGTAGCTGCTGTCACAGTGTGTTTCTCTGTCCCCTCCCCTGTAGCTGCTGTCACAGTGTGTGTCTCTGTCCCCTCCCCTGTAGCTGCTGTCACAGTGTGTTTCTCTGTCCCCTCCCCTGTAGCTGCTGTCACAGTGTGTTTCTCTGTCCCCTCTCCTGTAGCTGCTGTCACAGTGTGTTTCTCTGTCCCCTCCCCTGTAGCTGCTGTCACAGTGTGTGTCTCTGTCCCCTCCCCTGTAGCTGCTGTCACAGTGTGTGTCTCTGTCCCTCCCCCTGTAGCTGCTGTCACAGTGTGTTTCTCTGTCCCCTCCCCTGTAGCTGCTGTCACAGTGTGTTTCTCTGTCCCCTCCCCTGTAGCTGCTGTCACAGTGTGTTTCTCTGTCCCTCCCCTGTAGCTGCTGTCACAGTGTGTTTCTCTGTCCCCTCCCCCTGTAGCTGCTGTCACAGTGTGTTTCTCTGTCCCCTCCCCTGTAGCTGCTGTCACAGTGTGTTTCTCTGTCCCCTCCCCTGTAGCTGCTGTCACAGTGTGTTTCTCTGTCCCCTCCCCTGTAGCTGCTGTCACAGTGTGTTTCTCTGTCCCCTCCCCTGTAGCTGCTGTCACAGTGTGTTTCTCTGTCCCCTCCCCTGTAGCTGCTGTCACAGTGTGTTTCTCTGTCCCCTCCCCTGTAGCTGCTGTCACAGTGTGTTTCTCTGTCCCCTCCCCTGTAGCTGCTGTCACAGTGTGTTTCTCTGTCCCCTCCCCTGTAGCTGCTGTCACAGTGTGTTTCTCTGTCCCCTCCCCCTGTAGCTGCTGTCACAGTGTGTTTCTCTGTCCCCTCCCCTGTAGCTGCTGTCACAGTGTGTTTCTCTGTCCCTCCCCTGTAGCTGCTGTCACAGTGTGTTTCTCTGTCCCCTCCCCTGTAGCTGCTGTCACAGTGTGTTTCTCTGTCCCCTCCCCTGTAGCTGCTGTCACAGTGTGTTTCTCTGTCCCCTCCCCTGTAGCTGCTGTCACAGTGTGTTTCTCTGTCCCCTCCCCTGTAGCTGCTGTCACAGTGTGTTTCTCTGTCCCTCCCCTGTAGCTGCTGTCACAGTGTTGTTTCCCTGTTCCCTCCCCTGTAGCTGCTGTCACAGTGGTGTGTCTCTGTCCCTAT